>NW_003315031.1:842924-847750 GCF_000150825.1 Verticillium alfalfae VaMs.102
AGCAACAGCCGTCAATTCCACAACTCCGTTCCCTGTGACTTGCCAACAACGGTCGAAGAGCCTGAGCAGGCACCAAGTAGAGTGGTATACGGTATGGGATATCATGGCATTGATCGTTCTTTGCCTGAAGGCGCCCACCAGTTGCAGGTGATCAGCGCTGCCGGGCGCGGGAGATCTGCACCATGACAGCCAAGGAGAATACACTACCCACCTTTTCCCCCTCCCCCTTCCCACCCTTTAATACGATTTTGTTCTTCTTGTTCTACTCCTTCCCTTTTCCTCTGCTCCTTCTTGACCTCATCCAGCCGGGTCGAGGCAGATCTCGAAGCTGATTTCATGGAAACCACGGGACTTGATGTAGGCTTCTTGTGTGTGTTTTTGTCACTCCCCTTCCGTTTTCCTCCTTACGTAGCGACGGTGGAGGGGAAAGGGGGATAAGGGAAACGGACTACTTATAATGTGCAGAGTTGTCTCTTCGTTATTCTTTGCCTTTCAAATGATTTCCGCTCTTGACGTGGACCGGAGTTGCTCTTGCCCCTTGCGTGCTCTCGGACGTCGGATTTCTGCTCTGGGACTGCTGTCGTTCTCCTTTGGAGGCTGATGAACCCTATTTGCCTTCCTTTGATACCATGTACGTACTTTTTTGGGGGAGTGGGGGGTGGGCCGGGGGTTGAGTCTGGCCTGTTCTCCTCCCTGTCTGTCTGCCCCCGTCGTGGATTGGAGGTAGGATGCGCCGTCGGCAGGGCGAAGATGATGTGATATAGAGAACATCTCTATCTGAATATAGCGGGGATGATACGATGTCTTTGCCTGTAGGCTGCCTTGCGTGTGATGGTTCGTCTTGTAACATGGGAGTGCATGCATTTGAACTGATGATGGAATGCTGAACGCAGTGTTCGTGGTTAAATGTTGCTGCAATATCGTACATGGTATATCTGGCGTGTGAAGTATCACACAGACAAGTAGCTATGTATACATCCCACTCATCCTATTACGTCTCCTTGACGGGCGGAGGGGCCCTCTTCACGGGCCTCGTCTGCCAGACCACCAGACGCCCAGCACGCCGCCAGTCCTCGCTGAAGAGACCGTTCCAGGCCGACCAGACGCGACGCGGGTGGACGTCGAGGTGCTGGTTGGCGGCGAAGAACTCAGTGATCCAAGGTTCTATGCCCTCGAAGCCGATGATGTAGCGCGGGACGGGTGATGCCCCGCCCTCTGTGGGCCATAGCTCGCGGCCGAGGAAGCCGATGGGATCGTCGTAGAAGCGATCAGCCTCGTCGCGGTAGGACAGGCGCTCGGGGGAGTCGGGCGCCGTATGCAGCGGCGGCTCGCACGTCAAGGCGCGGGCGCGAAGGGCGGGGTGGAGGAGGTGGGCGCGCCACGGGGTCGAATGGCACGGCGTGAGGAAGAGCGCGAACAGCGGGTCTGCCTCTGCCTCGACAGGAAGGACTTCTGGGAAAGGTGGCAGGACGGAGGCTGGACCGGGGTGGACGCGCTCGAAATCGGCACGCAACAGATCGAGGACCTGCAGCGGAGCGGGCTGGTGAAAGATGGAAAGGTAGCCTGCGAGTGTGGCGTTGAGCAGGAGGGCTATGTACACGAGGGGCCTGCGGGCGAGAGTCGGGCGAGGAAGCGGTTTTTCCCTTGTCGGGGCGGGGGCGGGGTTTGTGAAGAAAGAGGATACGAGAGGCGCGGCAAGGACGTGCAACATTGGTAGTAGAGGATAGATGAAGCGGACCTCCTTGTGGGAGATGAGGGAGAGGGTGGCGATCATGGCATAGACAGAGGCGGCAAGCGTGCGGAGAGTGAGATCTGTGACACGGATGCCTGTAGAGGGGGTCTTGTAGAGGGCGACAAGGGCGAAGGGGAGGAAGGTTGTCGTTAGGAGAGGGATGCCCTGAGACAAGTAGTAATGCCAGTCGTTGCGGCCATAGAAGACGGCGAGGGACTGTGAGATGTTGAAATAAAGCCACTTGTAGGCAGGCAGTGTCCACTCGCCAAACCAGAGGCGATCCGAGACGAGAGACAAGCCAAGGACAAGCGTACCGCAAAGAATAATTTCGCGAATGAGGACAGCATAAATGCTCGACGTGACGACGGATTTGGGGTTAAAAAGAGTTGTAGCGAATGTGGTGATAATGACGGTGAGCCAGATGATGATATTGGTGGGACGCAGCGTCACGGCGATGGCGGCGAGAACGAGCGAGAGGCGGAGACCATTGACACTCTTGACGATGGTCGAAGGACCCTTGGGGTTCTCTTTGACCGACTCATGCTCAGCAAACAATTCCCAGGGCCAGTAGTTGAGGGCCGCAACGGTGAGCGTTGTCTCAAGAGAGTTGGAAAAGGTGCGTGTCGAGCAGTACCAATGGAAGGGGTTGCACATGCTCATGAATAGCTACATCTGTCAGCTTGGTCCATCTCACAATTCCATAAGACAGCTCGTTGTACGAGAGACAAGAACCTACGGCAAACCAGGAGGCACTCGTGTCGGGTCCGAACAAACGGACGGCCAGCTGCCATGTGCACCAGTCGCCGGCGGCGGCAAAGGCAGCCTGGGCAGCCTTCGGAGCGGCGGCCAGAAGAATGGGGCGGGCGTCAAGCCAAACGGGCAGAAGACGGGCGCCTTGATCGGCCAGCCAGTAGACGGCGGCGAAGAGGGCGGGATGCAGCGAGGAGCGAAGCTGGTGCTGCCACTCCCAGGTCAGCCAGGCGCCGGCGCCTGGGCCGAAGGCCATCTGCCAGGCAGGCTCGAGGGCTTGAAAGTACTCATCAGGCTGAAAGAAGGTGGTGACCCAGTAAGCGTTGAAGGCGCGGATGACGAGGAGGCGGAGAAGAACGGCGGTTCTGTTCTGCTCGTTTCGAGCTTCCATTAGGAGTTGGGGGTCGGAATCGGAGTCGGGATCGGACGCGGCGTGGCCGGCCTGGGCCTGTTCCTGTTTCTGTTTTTCCTGCTTTCCCTGTCTCCTCTGCGTCTGCCTCTCCTTGTGCGAGGGCGTGCGCCGGGAGCTGACGGAAGCCATGGCCGACCTGCGCGTCTCGTCAGAATGGGCGAGACTGTGATGCTTGGCCTGTGGTGTTGTGATTTCTGAAATGTGTCTTGACCATCGGTCAGAACGGAATTGAGAGGAAGGTGCTCCTTTCCCCCTGGAGCCCCCAGATCTGCCCCCTGAGCGACGGCGGCCTCGCCTGCTAAACCCGTCCTCGCCACGGGCCCTCGAAGGGGGCTCAGGGCTCTCAGTGTAGCGCTTGTAGCCGCTGAGTCTCAAGGGGGGGCCCTGCTCCACCTTCCGCCATTGGACCACCCAGTCGGCTTAAGACACAATCAACTGGCCTCCCATTGGCTCTCACCGGCCCTCCATCGCTCCTCCCCAATCCGGACGATCTGGCCGACAATGGAGCCAAGAGCCCTTCTCGTACCTCCTGCTAGCATCTTCACCTATCGTCGTTGTTGGAACTATCAGCTGCGACCGTCTCCGCTTTCCCTCGGCCGCCCCGCCCCATGCCCCCTCAACAACGTCCGCCAATGCCCACCGCCCATGTGACCAGCCCGCCGGTACCCTCTGTGTCATGCCCGCCCGCTCCTCCGCGTAAACCTGCGCATAGGGGTATCACGGTGGAGCGTCCTGCCAAATCGTCCGTTTCCAAGGCGCAACAATGATCTGGTCATGTTTGGGGTTTTTTCTTGCCCTCTTGCGCGCCTTAGGAAACGTTCCAAGAGATTCCAGGCTGTTTTCATTCATAGTGCCGGCCCCCGTAGACCCGTGGTTCATTGCTTCTCGAGAAAAAAAAGAGGGTATATCTAGGCCTCCCCTTCCTTCTAGAAAGACCACCCCGCGATTTGGCCCCTCCTTTCTTGTCCTCTACTCTCAACACCTCTCTCTCTTGCTTTGGATATCCCTGTGCATTTGCGTTCCTCAACCTCACATGATACCTTGCTCTGACGAGCAACAAACAAGCCTGCGACCCTGACGATCATCACTGCATTTGTCTGATTGACATCACACCTCCCACAATTTTTGCATTCCCATCTACATCTTCTCCCTCTCACACAATGGCCCCCCACGCCGACAGCCCTTCCGGCACCTCTGCCGCCACCCCCTCCAAGTACCACGCTGCCTCTACCGACGGCGCCATCAAGACGGAGGAGGAGTACGCCGCGCACAACTATCACCCTCTGCCTGTCGTCTTTGCGCGTGGTAGCGGCGTGCACGTCTGGGACCCCGAGGGCCGCCAGTACCTCGACTTCCTCTCCGCCTACTCCGCCGTCAACCAGGGCCACTGCCACCCCGAGCTCGTCAAGGCCCTTGCCGACCAGGCCGGCCGCCTGACCCTCTCGTCGCGTGCCTTCTACAACGATGTCTTCCCCCGCTGGGCTGAGAAGGTCCGTGACGTCTTCGGCTACGACATGGTCCTGCCCATGAACACGGGCGCCGAGGCCGTCGAGACGGCCATCAAGATTGCCCGCAAGTGGGCCTACAAGGTCAAGGGCGTCGAGAAGGACAAGGCGCTCGTCTTCTCCGTCGAGGACAACTTCCACGGCCGCACCATGACTGCCATCTCCCTGTCCACCGACCCCGAGTCCCGCGACAACTACGGCCCCTATGTCCCCGGCATCGGAGCCTTCAGCCCCTCCACCGGCAAGCCCATCCGCTACAACAACATTGCCGACCTGGAGGAGGTTCTCGAGGCCCACGGCAAGGAGACGGCCCGCCTTCATCGTTGAGCCCATCCAGGCGAGGCCGGTGTCGTCGTTCCCGATGAGGGTTACTCGCCGCCGTGTCCGCGCTCTGCAAGGAGCACAATGTCCTCTTCATTTGCGACGA
>NW_003315031.1:848132-850173 GCF_000150825.1 Verticillium alfalfae VaMs.102
CTTCGGCTCGGCCATCATCAAGATCGTCGCGGCAAGGGTCTGCTGAACGCTGTCGTTATTGACGAGTCGGGCCGCAACGGGCGCACGGCGTGGGACCTGTGCATCCTACTCAAGGAGAAGGGCCTGCTTGTAAGTTGTCCTGACCAAAGAAAGCTATTTTTGCTGAATGCACACTAACACACGAGTCCAGGCCAAGCCCACGCACGGCAACATCATCCGTTTTGCGCCTCCCCTCGTCATCTCCGAGACTGACCTGCGCAAGGCCATCGACACCATCGGCGAGGCACTCAAGGAGCTGCCAAACGTCAAGAAGGCCGCCGGCCATTGAATGTGAAGCACGCACATGCTACGGCCTATGTAGCCAGTCGCATGTCGGGGGTCGTCCCGGTCGGGTGCCTTGACATCCGCGCATCGTCTCCCGACGACAAGCGAGCGCCAGAAGGGGTGTCGGGGCTGCACCTCTGTGTGGCCGGCCCCGGATCCTTTGAGACGAGCCACTCGGAGGGTGTGACAGGGTGGGAAAAGGGGCGGGAAAGGAATGGGGGAATGGGGGTGTTCGGGTAGCTGGTTTTCCTGATCAGCCAACGCCGGCTTTGCTTGCTGTCGGCCGAATCTGAGGCGACTTCCGGGAACCTGATGAGGCCTCCCCTCCTTTGGGGGCAGCAATAAAGAGGAGGAAAGAGAGAAAGATTGGTCCTATCGCCTCTGGTGTAGGCTGGTGGTTCGCGGGGTAGGAGGGAGGGGCAAGATATCACCCTCCTCCGTCAAAGACGGAAATTGGGCAGCCTCCCCCTCCTATCTGGCTGCGCAACCCCGTGTTGTATAGCGAACAGCGAGATAACACGATAGATGAACGTTATGAAAGAGGTCAGACACCTTCTTATTTGAATGCACGTCGGATTGAGTACCACCCACCAGCGATCGACCACAGAAAGAGCATATGTTTGCATACCCCACGGTCACGGAACCAATGATCATGTCTCGCGCGCTACGCTGTCTCCGTTGGAGAGGACGCCGACCAGGCCAAGCAGGGCGACTCGGTCGTCACAAAAACAGCCGCGGGCATTCGAGAGGGCTTGCATATGCACCTACCGACTGTACTGTACAGCCTGCTGGAGAAGGGGTTCTGCTCGCCTGTCACACGCATTTATTTTGATCACAAAATTCGTGGCGCGCGTCGAGACGGCAACCTTAACGCGCAAGGGGGGCGAGGAGGAAGGACGGTCGCATCCGACCTACATGTAGTAGCAGCGACAGCAGTTCGCTCGCCGACCTACCTAGTCCAAGGGGGAAGAGGGCTGCGGGGGCGTGGCCGCTGTTGGCGGTGGGCGGGACGGCCGGGTGGTGCCTCAAGGGAGGGTCGCACGGCAGATGCGCGCGCTCTCCTCTGCTTGCCACCCTTCTGCCTCCCCACCCCCCTCCTCCCCTGGGGCCTCGGGGTGGAGATCTGACAAGGCAGTGGTAGCGTGGGACAGATGGGTTGACTGATCGCGCTTGCGAGGCAGGTGTGCGTGTGGTGGTGTGTTGTGTGTACATGTATGCATGTGTGTGAGTGAGTGCAGTTGGCTCGGCGTGGGGAGATTGATTCGTTGTCGTGAGTGTTGGTTGGTGTGTGGTTGAAGCCTCAGAGGCAGCAACCAGCTGGTGAGCGGCTCGGTCACTCTTCTGGGATGCGGTTTGGCATGGGCACCTGTGAATGGTGAAGGGCCTAGGCAGCCAGCCAGTTAGCCAGTCTTGACGACCTGGAGTGACAGCTCTGGGGGTGGCTGGGATTCCGAGAGGTGAGGTAAGACAAGCAGGGAGGCAGACGAAGATTGGATCATTTGGCCTCATCCGGTCGCCGCGGTTGAGACATGTGTTGTTTGGACGGGTGACGGCTGGTGACGATGAGGGGCCCCGGGGAGATGGTGCATGAGGCTTGCATGGTGATGTCAAGGACGTCCAGGAACCAGGTCGCCTCAAGGACTTTCTAGTTTGTCACATGGCAGCGCTTCGTGGGCTGTACGGATACCCAACTCCGCACGCATTGCGAAAAAAAAAA
>NW_003315031.1:850273-851922 GCF_000150825.1 Verticillium alfalfae VaMs.102
GAAAAAAAAAAAATTGTGTTCCTTGAGAGTGACCGCATTGACGCCGAAGCCAAATGAACAAGAAGAGCTTTCGCGATGGTCAGTCGTCTCGCCCAGAAAGGAAAAGGACTCCCAATATCAGCGGTGAAGCGCGAAAGCTATCAAGGCAGACAGCCGGCTGCCGTACAAGGCTCGATGCAGACAAGGGTAAATAGAAACAGGGGAACGACGGCAAGCCGATCAGCGCTGGAGACTCATGTTTCGGGCAGGCAGACAAGGCAACGGCTGTGGGCATTCTCGGCACTGATGTTCCATTCAAGGCGCGTCGCTGCAGGGCGCCCTTGTTGCCTGAACGCCTTGCAGAAAGTGATCAAAGTTCGAATGCCCCGAGATCGTCGACTTGACTCGACCTCTTCGGGGGACTTTAAACAAAAGAAGGCTCTGACGAGCAATTCGACTCAATGGCACAAAGTGTTGGCCAAACCGTACCGAGTGATTGCGCCATGTCTCGCAATATCAGCTCATGGGGATTCGTTGATTCAGGTGCCTGCCATAAATGGCAAAGAGGAAATACGGCTGGCGCACCGAAGTGGCGCGCGAGAGGCGAGAGAGGCCAAAAGCGATTTATCAGATGTTCTGGCGTAATCTAGAAGGATGAGTAGTGCATCACTGGGCGCCTTCCGAGCACCTAATACGGCACTCGCCATCTGGCGCCATCGGTCGCGTAGCTCGCTTATGTGCTCTCGTGTGGAAGGCGGTCGGGGTGTCAGGGAGACGTCATGCGTCACCAGGACAGGCCACTGATACTGCCGGCTGTCGAGTTGATGGCGACAGCGGTACAGCGCGTTCAGACTGCTTAAGGTTTTGGTCTCCCAGGACGACGAACCCTCCTACCATGACGCTTCACCAGGGTGTTTCGGTGAAAAAAGTAAGCTACGTTGGAGGGAAGCAAAGCCGTGATCCGTCTATGCAAACCCAGATAAGGAACACAGTGATGGAACACAAAGGGTCCACGCCCAGCCCAACCTGCCCTGCCATGGCCTGGAAATGGATGGTACCGACATAAAGTGATGGATGGATGGAGCATGTTGGGCGGTGGTGTTGGAAGGGGTGGGTACCTTCTACACAGCAGGAGAGTGACTCGTCTTGCTATCGCACGCATCCAGTTCAGCTTATCGCGCAATGATAACGTCCAGGAGCGCGCGCACCACCCGATAACGCCAACCCGAAGAGGGGTGTCCAGTGTCTTGGAGCGTGACTGCCTGGTTCCCCGCTTGTACCAGACAAGTCTCCCCACAGCCCGATCTAGGCGCCTGTTCGAGGTGACCCAGCTGCTTCCAGACGCCTCTTGGACCCTGGCAGAGACCTGGAAGGTACGTGCGGGGCGAAGTCGATGCACCTGCATTGGTCGCCCGGAAGTGCTGGCAGCAAGCAGCAACAGTAGCAGGAGCCACCAGCTGCGCAGGTGCACATTGCATGCCGCCGATAGCATGGGGCTCCAAGGCCTGTCACCGCATCACGAGCCCACCCCCCAGGTCCCAGGGCTTCAATGTCTTACAGAGACTTCGAGGGCGCGGCGATCATTCATTTCCCCCTCTCCCTTAAAAAAAGGAAAAAGACAGATGTGATTGTTTTGTTTGTGTTTATAATATAGAAGAGAGACAGTCCCC
>NW_003315031.1:857137-863095 GCF_000150825.1 Verticillium alfalfae VaMs.102
TCAAATTCTTGCGAGAGAAGAACTATGTTCATCGGGACGTGAAGCCCCAGAACCTACTTCTTCTCCCATCACCACAGTACCGGGACACGGTTCCAAAGCACATTTTATCCGCGAGCCGAGATTCCATGATTCCTAACGCAGGGCTGGCATCGCTGCCGATGCTGAAACTCGCAGACTTCGGTTTCGCCCGCGTCCTCCCGTCGACATCCCTCGCCGACACCCTCTGCGGCTCACCGTTGTATATGGCGCCTGAAATTCTCCGCTATGAGCGCTACGATGCCAAGGCCGATCTCTGGTCGGTCGGAACGGTGCTCTACGAGATGATCACTGGCCGGCCTTCGTTCCGCGCCAGGAATCACGTCGAACTACTGAGGAAGATCGAGGCCGCTGAAGACAAGATCAAATACCCGAAGGATGCCAACGTGAGCAGAGATCTGGTGAAGCTCATCAGTAAGCTGCTCACTCGTAACCCCGTCGAGCGAATCAGGTTCGAAGATTTCTTCGCCGACCCTATCGTGGCTGGTGCCATTCCCGGCGTTGTTGAAGATGATATTCCGAAACCGCCTCAGGAGCAAAGGAATTCTATCGAAGCCCGTGCGAGCACCAAGCCTGAGAGCATGCCCCTGTCACGACAAGCATCCCTAAGGCGCCATGCTGAGGAGACTGGTCTGTCCCGCTCTCCCCGTGCAGGTCTCTCAGGGTCTCCGCAAACTGAGGGCTCGGGGTTGCCACGGGGATCCCGCCCGTCCGGCGAACGCCTTAGCAGCTCGCCCGGCCAAGACAGTGGTCAAGGTCTCGGAATCCGCCGGCCACCTCCACCGCAGCCATCAACCTCCGCACCGGCCAGGCCTCACAGGCCATCAAATGCATCTTACACCCGCCCATCAGCTCGCGGCTCCCCGTCGCCCACATCGTCATCCTTCGACAACGCTCATCGAGGCAAACTTCGACCTGTGACTGAGCGCAGCATGACGGAATCGGACAGAGCGGCGCAGGATGTCGCCTTTGAGCGTGACTATGTCTTGGTGGAAAAGAAACATGTTGAGGTGAATGCTTTCGCAGACGAAATGGCAGCCAACCCTCGACTCAACTTCTCGCCAAAATCTGGCCAGCAGATGGTCCGCCGCGCTACCCAGCAGGGCGCACCCACATCAACGACGGGCGCCGTTCGGGCCCAGACATCGCAAGCAGTCCAAATCGCGCAGGGCCGGGAGTTTCCCACTCATGAACGCCGTGGCTCCTACGAAAAGAGTTTTTCTGGTAGCCCCGGGTCCGCTACGCCAAGCTTTATCACGAAGGCCATCCAGGATGCCAGTGTGCGCCTATTTGGTTTCAAAGTGCCACATCACGTTCTGGGCAAGGGGCAGTCGCCACCACAAATCTACAGCGCATTTCCTGCCTACCCTACCACTCACGGTCCCGCTGGCCTTCTCGAGGATGGAAAACAGAGATTGCCTACAGATGAGGACGCCCGAGCCGTCAAGTATATCCAAGACTTGGCTCACCGCAGCGATTGCGTCTTTGGTTTTGGCGAAGTCAAATACAAACAACTCCTTCCTATCGCTCCGTCGACGGACACTGGGCTAGGTGGCCTCTCTGCTGATGAGGCTTCCGAGGACAACGGTCTGACGCTGGAGGCTGTCGTCGTGCTCTCCGAGGAGGCCTTGGTGCTCTACGTCAAGGCTTTGACGCTTTTGGCCAAGGCTATGGATGTGGCAAACGCTTGGTGGGTACAGAAATCGCGTTCGGAGTCGACCGTTGCTCTGGATCCTGCGAAGGAGAATCTTATTCTGCGAATGAACTCGACAGTTCAATGGGTTCGCGGGCGGTTCAATGAGGTTCTCGAAAAGACCGAAATTGTTCGTCTGAAACTCATCGAGGCCCAGAAGCAGCTGCCCGAGGACCACCCCAGCCATCCTAGGAACCAGGGCGAGAGTTGCTCCTTGTCTACTTCGGCGGGTACCGAGCAAGTCTACTTGACGCCTGGTATTAGTGCTGAGAAGCTCATGTACGATCGCGCTCTGGAGATGAGTAAGCGTGCTGCCATTGACGAAATTGCAAACGTTGATCTCGAGGGTTGCGTAATCTCTTACGTTACGGCTATTTACATGCTTGAGGCTGTGCTGGACAACGACGGTGAGACGACTAAGGCACGTTCTGCCAGCACCAGTAAGAACACTGTGTCCCAGGACGACGTCACCAGCGATCTGGATAGCGACGACCAGCAAGTGGTCAAGAAGAGTAAGCCAACCCATAGCAGGCTGGGCTCGTATTTGTACTGACCCTGTTTGCAGTGATTCACATGATATCTTCCCGCTTGGCCATGGTCAGGAAGAAGATGGCGGCTATCGCTGAGGCCTCGAGGTCTGAGCAGAGCCAGCAGCAGGCTTCAGGACGCAAGCGAAGTGGCGATGTCACCCCGCGAAGTGTTCCAACACATGCCTCCTAAGCGACGGAGGTTGGCGTTTTCTGTTATTTTTTCTCAAGATGATGTGACGACGAACAAATCGAAAAGCCTACGAACGACTTTCATATCCATTTCCTCCATCCCTGGATGATTCCTAGCATGGGCTCAGTGGAGGCCTCTTCAGCAAGCGAGGTTTGCTCAGGATAACAGGACATTTTCACCGGCGTTTTGGGCAAGAAAGCATCGCCCCGAATCTCTTTTCTTGCATTCTTGTGTTTTTATATTTGGGTACTGCCAGAGATTGGGCTGGCGTTGAACTGCATATTTGTTGCGTCGCTGGGTACGTAAGATGCTTCAGCTCAGGGTTTATAGCTGCCCGCGTAGCGAGGTGTTAGCGTACGTTGACGTGCTTGCATGCTGGAAACTAGGGTACACAGCACCCGTGGTTGGACGGTAGGCTTGGCTCTGCGATAGATGACCTCGCGACTTTGTTGCGTCTGAGCAGCGCTGTCATGAGCTCGGCATTCATGGGTCGCAGACTGAGGAGAGGACAATGATGGATATATGTTTGGTTTACGGAGGACAATCTGGAAGGGGTTCGTGGTTTGGTCCTTCGTGACGGTGTCGTAGAGAAGAAGGGGTCTCCGACGTAGATTGCCAATGAGAACTTTATCTCTGGGACATTTGCTTCGCGTGACCCGGGGCTGCCTGTGGCAGGTCTTTGTCCGCAGACAACGAACGGACCGGGCTGATACAGCGCACGACACCTAGGCCTCTGTGAGGACTTACACGTACCTACCTGATACAAGAAGAACAAAGCATCTCTGCAGGTCACAGCACGTTTCTTCGGGAATCATCCGGATGGATCATGGCAGACGTTGATTGAGGGGACAGGCATGATTACGACAATCACTCCTGGTTGTCATCGTCCAAGGTTCAAGTCTATATAACTCGTTGAACCAAGTTCTTTTGCGGTAGAATCCCCACCACAGCTACAGGTTGAAGCAAAATACACTGGCATATTCCGTGTTCACGACCAACCAACGCAGAAAAGACCCCATTGCGTACGCAGCGACGAGACGTGGGGCAGAGCCATAGTTCATCATGTCATCGCAGGCTGAGGAGCCCGTTCCGAGCCACGAGCCAGTGCACAAGGGCTCTGGCACACCGGGTCTCATGCATCGCGTACCTGCGGGCGAGAATGGCACAGATGGCAGGCGTGTCGTGAGACGCACGAGTACAGAGGCAACCCTGACGACCGAAAAGGGGACACGCCCCCTCGCGGCTTTGGAGCGCCGTCCTGGCGATGACCTGGCTCGTTCGACTGCCCGCTGGACGGGCGAAACACGTCAACCCCGCAAACCAGCAAGCTCGATCCAGGATGCGTCGTCGGCCAATCTTGTGGAAGATCCGGTCCCGAGAGTTCCCGCCTATGGAACCATGACGATCATGACAAGCACGGGCAACATGATCACGACGCCACGGATCCCGGGGTTCGGCTGCAGCCGGAACAGGACGGGCATGAGCATGGTCGAGCGCATCCTGCAGCAGCGAGCAACCAAGGCAGCGCAGGAGAAGGCACGGCAAAAGATGGCCGAGGAGGCCCATTTGCGGGAGGGGAGGCGGCGACGGGCAGAGGAGAAGAAGAGGCAGGCCGAGGAGAAGAAGGAGCGCGCGCGTCGGAGGAGGGAGCGCGAGGCGCGCGAGGCGCGGGGCCGGGTGTGGTACGGCGCCATGCTCGCGGAAATGGGGGCTCTGCTGGAGGACATCGACTGGGCGGTCGTGCTGAGGACAAGCAGGGCGTGGGTTGGCACGTCGAGAGGGCCGGGCCAAAGGTTGCGGGAGAAGCCGCCTCCTGAGGACCTGTACTGGGCGCGGTGTGCGATGGACATGGACAGGGCGACAATTGAGTCCATGGGCGACTATGGAGTCAGGCTGGTGGACATGGTGAGGCGGGTCGACAGACCGGACTGGCTGAAGGAGGAGACGGTGCGGCGCAACAGACTGAAACTGACGGCATTGCAGGAAAAGGGGGCCCAGGTCTGTGAGACGGTCGGCGAGGGGAGGCAGGCTGCTGACGAGGCGCAGTGGAAGCTCCAGGCGCTCGACGCGCTGGCTCAACCGCTGGCAGAGGGTCTCTGGTATGCAGCAACAAAGAGGATGCAAGAGACCGGGCGCGTGCAGTACGTTGACGGACTTCCTGTTGACCTAGAACCGACCAGGCGGATGGTCATGCCGACTTCACGGAAAAGCAGACGGAGCCTGACTCAGAAAGGCGTACCTTGCGCCCAGTGCGAGGCTGCGAAAATGACGGAATGCAGCCAAGATCGTTTCCTCCCCAGCAGTTCCAAGCTGGAACCCTGCTTGCGTTGTCAACGGATGGGCGAAACATGTGTCCAGATAGACCCTGGTTTGCGGGACGCTGATCGCGAGGGTTTGCCTAGGTGGACCAGATACGTGGCATCTGGCCACGACATTGGCAAAAAAGAAGCCCAGGCGAAAGCCGAAGAGCTTCTTGAGCCTCGGGGTAGGGCTTTCGTCAATGTTTGTGGTCTCATGGTTGATGCGGTCGACGTCAAGAGTTTCGCTCCAGCCATGGTATCAACTTTGCAGGTTGAGAGCCTCAAGGCCAGGCGCAATCACTCCATGCCTGGAACCCCGAGGCTCGACTCGCCCAGGCTACTGTCACCAAGCGAATAATCGAAAGCCGAGGGATTTCGTGGCAGAATGGCCAAGATTCGTTCAGATGAATATTGGGCTGAGAAGGCAGAAGCTGCGGGAGCGGGCGTAGCAGACTAGGGTGGCGGGACGCGAGGAGCAAGATGACGAGGACCGGCTCGTCTCACGAGTGGGAGAGTTGGGTTGCTGTCCGAGACTAATGCAAAACCTGGCCCAGAGTGTCAAGCGTTTATCGTTCAAAGGATTGGTCCGGATGAGACCTCACGAGGAAGCAGACTTATTGAAGCATGATGTCGCATCTCGGCGAGGGACCATTGGTTCGATCAGCTTAGCTAATCAAACTCTGGAATGACTTCATGTCCAATATCAACCTCCCTCGCACATGAACGTCGCAATTCAGAGGTAGGCTTTATGGTACAATTCCCTGGAGTCATTTGGGTGCATTCATGGCTATCAATACGACTTTCCCGACGTTCTGAGACTTGCAGCTGTGATAAAGCACTATAATCAAGATTGCGCCGAGCCAGATATCCCGCGATCCCCTCATTGCGAGACTGGTAGAGGAAAGGAGCACTAAGACATCCCAGAAGAAACACTTTCCGCTCTGAAGGACTGACATTTCAAACTCGACATCAAACGGCACCATTTGAATCTCCTGCAACGACAGCACCATGCCTCCCCCGCCAGATCTCACGTCGTACATCCTGTCAACCCAGACCTCGGACGACATCTTCAAGTCCCAGATCCTTCCAGCCGAGTTCCCCTTGTTGGTACCAGCACCACAAACGCAGGCCGGCCAACGACCCCTCGCAGTACTGATAGTAGGCCAAACCGGCGCCGGCAAAACCCGCTCGCCCCGGCCGTTCTCAAAG
>NW_003315031.1:863195-881179 GCF_000150825.1 Verticillium alfalfae VaMs.102
CAGCCTGCCTCCGCGCAGCCCGCCCACATCATCGCAGACACTACAAAACGTACCATCCCTCGTACGCAACCCTAACCGCCTCGCCAGCGACGGCACCTCCTCGCCTCGCCGGCCACAGGTCCCCGACGCCCGCCGCTGGCTACGCCTGGCCGCGGCCACGCTGCGACCAACGCCTCGACCTCCTCATCGAGTCCGCGTGCCGCACCCGGATGACTTCACAGCGCTCGCCGCCGCGCTCCATGACGCAGGCTATCGCGTCGAGGTCGTCGTCTTGGCTGTGCCGAGGCCGCTCAGCAGACTGGGGATCCTAACGCGCTTCCACGAGAAGCTTCCCGAGGCGGGGAGCCGTGGGCTGCCAGTTCGCCTGACACCCATCAAGGTCCACGACGACTCGTACAACGGACTTTTGAACGCTGCGCAGTGGATCGATGAACATCCCGAGACGGTTGATCAGGTTCTTGTCGTGAGGAGGGGCAACCTCGTCGCCTTCTGCGATGCCAAGGAGCGTCCTGACGGGAAGTTGAAGGGCCAGGCAGCGGCGGCGATCGTCAGGGAAAGGGAGCGACCCTTGACAGACGTGGAGAAGAACACTGCCGCAGAGGATCTCGCCAAGCTGGAAAAGAGGGACACGGCACTGGCTCAGGAGCTGAGGAGCATGCTTGCACCCCTCCTGGCCGAAATCGATCCGTCAAGCCTACAGCAACTACTGCCCCTGGAGTTTCCCACCGAGAGATGTAGGCGGGATGCCACCCTTTGGCTGGGTAATAGTTGATGTCGAACTGATAACTGGCAAGCGTGAGCTTCGGAGATGTCTTCATCATGTTTAAGATACAATTGACGTCCTCGTCGACAATGAGAATCACCTCGCACCCGTACCGCATCATAACCTCGCCAAGTATCTGGGCAGGTTGCAATAGTATGCCACAGGCAGGTTTGCGTACAAATTGTCCCAGCTAACATGATACATTGTGCCGGTTCCCTAATTGCTTCGTCTTTTTTACTCATCTTGACCGTTTTTGCAACTTGGAGTGTCGCTGGACAGCATTGGCCGATGAGGACTGCTGCCGTCCCAATTTCTTCGCAAGCGGGACAATCGCCAAATGATGTCTGTTTACTGCTGAATGCTGGTTATGGCCCCTGAGATTGGACTTCTGATACCCCACATCCTCAGCCTTGCCTTGACTATCAGTAATGATGTTGCTTGGTTTGGGGCGCGTCGGCTTCTCACGGCGCGGCACAGCTTCGTCGTTCTTCTCGCAAGGAAACCTGGTCTCAGCATGTGACTTCAAAGGCCTAGCGAAAAACTGTGAGACAGTCTTCAAAGGTCTAGAAACTTCTCGCATGGTTCTGGGGCCTTGAAGTCGCGAGCTAGAATTGGCAGGCGTTGGCTGACTGGTCGGTAATATAGAGTCAATTGCCTCAGCTTGTGCTCCTTCGTGGAGATTCATATTCCTCTTGGAATCCGATTCTGCCATATTTTTGGGGCCAAGATCGGGAATCTCCTCGGGACATGGAAAGACCTTCTTATCCCCGTTCCAAGATTGCTCGACGCAGAGCTTCAGGTCGTCAAGCCGTTTCTCATGTTGCTCCATCGTGAACCAAGGGTGCTGGAGAGCCTGCGCCGAAGTCATTCTCTTCGAGGGATCAACCACCAGGCATCGTTGGAGGAACCTGACGCCGATTGTACTCAACGTTGTCTGCCTGTCATCAACAATGCATTTGATGCAATTGATGACCTGGTCCTGACTATATTGGTAAAGGCCTCCCATGTCTTCTGTCGCTTGACTGTTCAAGACAAATAGCATGATGACACCCATAGCCCACATATCTACCGGACAAGCATGGTTAGTGACTTGATTGATCACCTCTGGGGCTATGTATCGCTCGGTGCCGACTCGCGACATCAACCTAGTCGGCCCTTCGAAAGCAGAGTTGCCAAGGTCGCTGAGCGCAATGCGGTAGTCCGGGCTCGGTCGAATCACGAGAAGAATATTTTCTGGTTTCAGGTCCCGATGAACGATTCCGGATTTGTGTAGGCAGTGCACGCCATCCACGATTTGCTTCATGATCAATTTGACATCACCCTCCCGAAATGGTGGTCCATGCAGCTCTCGCCGCTGTACAAGGGAGAATAGATCACCACCTGTGGCCAGTTCAGTGAAGAAATACCTGAACTCTGTCAACCCTCGTAACTTTATCGAAGGAATCTCGACTGACAGTGTATGAGGCGAGTATATGGCATGGACGTAAGAGATAATGTTTGGATGGTGTAGTTGCTTGACTATGTCAATTTCTTGCTTCCACCGACGCAGGGTCGTGGCACCGTCGACGCGCATACGAAGTCGGTCAACATTCATGATCTTGCAAACCATTTGCCTTTTGGTGGCCACCTCAATGGCTAAGAAAACCCGCGCATGGGCGCCATTGCCGAGGGCGCGATCTGTGACGTTGAATCGGGCAGCGAAGAAGTCCATCTCCCGTTGTTGAATAGGGCTTGGGACGTAAAGCGGAACATAATCCTGCTTGAAGTGGAATGTCATACAAGGAATAAACTCGGAAACATTGGCGTCACGAGATGGCTGACCAGGAACAGTAATGACATCGCCATCGAGCAGGCAGTGGCCCGGTGTGATCCTCTTGGGGTCACCGATATGCTGTCCGTTGACGCGTATTCCGTTTAGAGACCTGCGATCGCGAACGTAGCATAGCGACGGATGGTACTCATCGAATGTGATGACGTAAAACTCGAAATGATCTCGAGAGTAGCCCTGATCATGCTGCTGACGGATGCGACTGTCAGGGTCAGAAACAGAGCCTATTTCGACGGCGCGACAATACCTACTCGCCGCGTCCATACTTCAGAAGTGATTCGGGATATATAGGTACCGTTTCTGAGTGTCATATGAGTTGGCTCCAAGCGCGTGACGCCAGATCTAGCCATGCTTACCCGTGTCATCCTGGCAACGGCGGCCAAGCTCCAGCTCTGCAATTCGGCCATCGCGTTCACATGACATTGACTCGGTGTCTTGGGCCATGATGCAAAGTTTTGATAGGAAACGAGGCCTTGCGAGAGAAAACAAGATTGCAGACGAGTTCTTTGGGGAACTCTAGCATTCCGAGTTCGACAAGAATCACTGCACACTTAGGTGATGGACATGGCAGTCGGGCTCTTTGCACCTGCAGAGATACACATGGGTCTCATTTCTCGCAATCGCAATAAGGGCAAGAACCTTCCTACCTATCCGAGGCAACACAGCAGCATCGTTGCCCTCTGGGGCAGGCGCCATACATCGTGACCCCCCTGAGTACTGATCTATGGAGTTTCAAAGGCAGGTGCGGGTTGTCGCACAGTGCCACACTGTAGAGCGTCACTGCGGGGTCGTGGTGGGCGTTCAGACGCACACGTGACGCTACAGGGCACCTGCCCTTCTCCCAATGGCATCTTAAGCTCCCGCAGAAGTTACGAGCTTCAGATATTCCTGATTCCTCACCAACAACTCTCGCCTCGGTCAACATGTAAGTGCCATTCCCCGCCACCCGTTTAGCTCCGCGCCGCACCGGCAACAGCTTGTACTTTGTCGGGGTAATTGGGTCTTCGCCACCGCGCCAATGTCCCCGACGATGTCTCTATTGCTGCGATGCGCGCGCGCGTGCGCAGCGGCGCATCAATTACATCACCCGTGACAAGTCGGCTAACACGCCCTTCCTCAGTCCAAGATGAGAGCCAAGTGGAGAAAGAAGCGAGTTCGTCGCCTCAAGCGCAAGAGAAGAAAGATGCGAGCCCGATCGTAAGTCAACACTCGTAGCGACGTTGTCGCTGCTTCGACACATGCCCAGTCACTAACTTCTCTTCAGCAAATAAACACCTCGCACATCACCTCGACCATGACCCCTCCTTCGAGATGACCACAAAAACGTCATGATCAGCGCTTGGAGCTGTGTGCGCCACATCACACCAAACCTCTACCACGGACCCCGGTCTGCCGCCTTTACGGGATGGCAATTCATTCGCATTCTCTTCATCCAGGATTCGGACGATGGGCCGACGGCCAGGCATAGGCAAGGGTGGCCTGCAGGACTCTAGTTGGTTGGGACGGGTTATCAGACACGGAGCGGAGACTACGACAATATTGGAAGGTCGAGTGAGGTAAACGAATAAGTCGACAACGACGAAACGAAGTGTTTATGGGTCATGAAGCATGCTGCTGGACGACCCTTACGAGGGATCTTGGACCAGAACGGCAATGACAATGAAAAAAGCAGTTTGCTTCAAATCAATCCTGCTCATCATGACAATCGTGTGACCGCGACATGTATGGCGTTGGCGTATTTTGGGTTTCAAACTGGGGGAGTTTTGTGAGGAAACCCCGCCCTACCCTTTGTCGCAGCACGGAGCGACCTCACCAAGCTCCCACATACCCCGCGTTCCACCGAGGTCATCTGTTTAAGACGAGTCATGCCTTGTTAGCTGCGAGCGTCATAACGACGTCAACAGACAACAGATGGGGAGATGAATGCCCGGCAGCTGCCTTTGCCAAGCTGTAAGTTGTCCACTCGAACGTTGATTTGGTTTTGGGCTGGCTCGATCGCGTGCATCGAACGAACCTTGTGTCCCTCTTCCGGCTGCCGCACGTGCCACTCGAAGCTAGCTTTGGCGGATGAAATCTTCACAGCACACCACAGTGGCCACACAGCGTTCGATACGAAAAATGATGTCGATTCGAGGCAGCTTGTGCCCACAGCTAGACTAAAACGCCTGATCCAACCCAGCCCCGTCCCCAAAGCCATATGCAATACAATCGCGCCAGTGACCCAGACGCCGCGCCCACACCAGCTCATGCTCGGCCCTCTTCCCAAATCGCGAGCTTACCTGCAGTGCCTCAAGCCTTCGGTTTGGCGGCCCTGAGCTTCCAGTTCTCCTTGAACGCTCCCGCCTGTGCCTCCAAGTCCTGCTGCGTGACGCGGTCCTCGATGCTCTCCATGACGCTCGTGATGGTCGAGATGTGGTTAGCCTCGGACTTGTCGTCGCGGAACCGCAGGATACGCCAGCGGCCCTCTTCGTCCTTGTGGCACTCGACAATGCGGTCGACGAGCGGGTCGCCGAGCCCCTTGAGCGTCTCCCACTCGTCCTCGCGAATGTGCACGTCGGCAAAGTACTCGTAGTTACCGCCGTCGCGTCCGCTGCCGAGGAAACTCCACAGCTCCGCCTTGGGCACGCTGTCGTAGTCGACAAAGGGCTCGTCGCTGCCGCCCTCAAACATGTCGACATCTTCGGGCTGCACGGTGGGGAAGTGCAGGCGCAGGCGGCAGTCGACCGTGTTCTCCTCGGGCGGCTTCCACTTGAGAATGTGGGTTATCGGTGCCGTGCTGGGTACTTTTGTGTGGACGCAGGTGAAGATGAGGCCGTCGTTGCCGTGCTTCAGGGTCGGCAGGACGACGTTGAAGATCTTGGGGATGCCATAGCTGAACTCCATCTGCTTCATGACGACATCGAAGGGCTGGAAGGCGCGTTCTTGGGGATAGTTGTCGAACAGCTTCGTGTAGGGGCGGATGATGCCGTCCTTGACATAGGCAATGCGCTTGTCGTAGCTCGCTGCATCAGGTTCTGGCCGTCCAGCACGAGGCAGTCAAAGATGAGGAAGCGAGGGACCTGCTTGCCATCCTCAAAGTCAAGCACCAGCTCGCCATCGATGATTGTGCGCGTGTGCCACCCTTGAACATCGTCCTTCATTGGGAAGTGAAGGTTGTGGTTTTCGACGCGCCAGTAATCATTCTTGCGGTCGATGAGGTACACCGTCTCGGCGCCGGCCTCTTCGGTTAGATAGAGGAGGTATCGAATGCCATCGGACTTTTCGCAGACAAAGTAACTGAGTGGAAGGTGGATGTCAGCTTAGTCTTCTCCGAGGGAATGTACTCTAGGGACGAGAAATGAAGCTTACTCTTGTCTGCGGAGCTCAGCGAGGTGCTTGCGGGCAAAGCTGACAGGTTGTGCGCCAGGGAAGCCAATCTGATTTCGCTGCAACAACTCTGCGACGTCTCTTCGAAGCTGCAAGGCAAAATCGCGCGGTGCTTTGATGCCGGGCTCCGCGATGGCCTTTATGGGCCCATCGACCGGCGGCGTGTGTTCGTTCGGCGCAGGGCCGTCCATGTTGTTCAGTGCGACAACTATGTGACACAAAGGAGGGAAAAGTAGCTGCTGTCGCGACGAGGGACGAAGACAGATGCGCGTCTGTCTTATCGATAAGACAAGGTTGAGTAAGGCAAAGTGGGGAGAGATGCGGCCCTTAAAGCTAGGTAGGTAAGGTGCCTGTAAAATCATCATTTAGTCATTTGTCCTGTGGAAAGTTCAGTGATCGAAAGGTATCCTTTGAGTTCATGGTTCGCCCTCTCTAGCACGAATGGCCCATCCGCCGTGCCATCCGATCCAGCCCTTTTCCAAAGGCCCTCGCAGGAACAGAACAACGATCGCCAGTCCCATGAGGCCAATCTTCGCACCCCCAACCCGTGTCCACCCACCTTCAGCGTAGAGCCTGTTTCCTATAGCTGCTCCTGACATTTGTCCGAGAAATCCACAGACTACGGAAGCAGAATTGACGCGGTTCATCGCTGTAGAGTCAATGCCAAAGGCGGCAACCCTGTTGGCCGTCTGAGACGTCTGCGTTCCCAGATCGATAGCGATCGCTTCAATGATGGGACCCGCGAAAGTCAGATTTCCAGCGAAGTGCTGATGATGACACCCACTAATGCAAACGTCTCACCTGCTATGGCAGAGAACCAGGGCAGAAATCTGTCCATGTAGATTCTGCCGTAGAATGGCCTAAGAACTATCGCAACAATGCCGATGAGCTTGAAGAGTCTGATCTGAAGAGATTGGTACTCATAAGGCGGAGAAGCCAGGTGGAAGGTTAATGTCGTCCAAAAACCAGAAAAGACGGCACTGGCGCAGTAAAGTTGGATATAAACCTGGAGCAGCAATGGTTCCGTGAATGTCATGTAGACCGTGCTGTAGAGCATGTGGAAATAAGTTTCGCCCTCAGGAGCCCTTGATGGGTAGTCTGGCATGAAGAAGTACAAGAAGACAAGGAGGAGATATTGAACGCCGAGCGCGACCAGTATATGCTTCTCCAGTGGCCGTAGTTGGCCGAGATTGCGGAGAGCAACCTACCCAGTAGGGACCCGAGAAGGATCCCAGAGGCGCCGATTTGTACTGCACTTGCACGTCGGTTGGACGGGACTTGGCCGCTGATGATGGGTATGACAAGCTGCGGGGTAACTGTAGTCATACCACAGATCATGCTGAGCGCCTGAAAGATTGGGAACGAGGAGGTCACGCAGAGGCCAATCCACTGAGCAACGATCAGCCTCACGCCGGAGAGGCTTTGGCGGTTAACCTTACCAAGGTAGCGGTGACACCCACCATGACCAGTATCAGTGGGCGAGGCTGAAGCCAGTAGCCGATGGGACAGATGGAGAACAGACCGACAGCATAGCCAGACTGCATCAGCGTCGCCACGGTTGATGCCGTTTCGAAGTCGACATTAAGTCTCCTGCAATCTTGTCCAAAACAGGCTGGTTGTAGTACAAGTTGGCCACGGTGAACAAGGCAGTCTATGGCTTCATCAGTCACAGGCTCAGATCGCCTTAACGAGTTGTCTTAGTGGAACCTACTGAAGAGAACAGTAAGTTGAGTCGTATGGTGAATGACGGGTCATGCTCAGAATCATAGCGACAACGATGACCTTTCCACTGCAGGAATTTGGCAGCTTCGTAAAAAGATGAGCAAACTCTCATTTTGACTCCTAACCTTGGAGTAGAAATGCCTAATGATTGATCAGACTGATCATGAAAGATACTTGTAAGGATGTGTTTCCTATGATGAACTTCTATTAAGCCTGGATGTGTCAATGAAAGGATGAGGACGCCTTACTTAGCCTAATCTACTATACTTTTATACTCGCGGTTTCAGGTCCATAATATTCGTCGCGATGGGGCAAGGCCTCTGTTATAATCAAGGTGCTTGCTTACATGTTGTAATTCCTTTCACACTGATGAAGCGTCAAGCTGCCTGTTGGCAGGATTGAACCACACGCCTACGCCTTGAATTTACCAACAAGCACAACAAAACCTCGTCCGCGTTCATGAAGTCTTTATTTAACCACTGCCTGCCAGTGTTCGTTCTACTCATCAAACACTGCATTCGGTGTCCCCTCTTCTGGTTTCATCCTGCTTTGGTGTCGACTTGTTTCACAGTCCAAATCAAAACACAAAGCACTTCTTGGACAAGTCGGTGTTGTCATCCCGAGACCAGAGACGTGATGTCAGAAAGTCAAGGAACCGCGTATTGCAACGTGTAAGGTCTTGAAAAGGCTAGGTGTAGTAGGAGGTCATTTCCCTGGCGTAAGCTTGATACCGATCATCTGAGTGGGGGACGCATCGGCGCGCGTATGGTCGCTTGCTTAGTTAGAAAATGGTCGATGGCTCATCAGCGCTCTCATGCTGGAAGTCGACGAAATTTGTCAAGCCCTGGGTTTGGTCCATCCTATTCGACTGGCAGCATACCCTAGAGAAGGTTCAGGAATAAGGGTCCTGCGCTCGGCTCCTGCATTTGTTCCGCGAGTTAGAAAACGCGATCGCGTACACCAAGACTAACAAGATGTCAAAGAACCCGAGCGTCTACTGCTTGCGCAATATGCTTGATGTTGGCCAATCAACCCTACTAAGATAGGCCACTTCCAGGAACTGCTGGATTCCGTCGGACGGAAAAATACTGCAATTATGCTCGGGAGAAAAATGGCCGAGCAACAAGCTCCGTTCCCCATACCCCGCATATCGGGCTCCGGCTTGGCGATCAACGGGTTTCCCCCGCAATGCCATAACCAGAAAGGGCCGTATCGAAGGACCACGATCCAGAGCTGAATTCCGGACGAAAGGGGCTTTCCGTTTCCACGGGAAATTACAACGATTTTCAGATGATTGTAATGAACATACGGTCGAGGGACCATCCGTCTCGTCGACTTCCTGTGCCTCTCGGATCTTAGTACGACTCGGTAGTTTGAGATGCCTTCAGTCCTTGCTTGTATTTTGAGCATTTTGCTAGCAACGCAGCACGGGATCCTGGGTCAAACGGTCCCAGCATCGCCGCATCTGCTAGCTGAGCTTGACTATGGCTCGTTTCAAGGCGCGTACTCGGAGGAGTTCAATATCTCTTACTGGCAAAAGATTCCATTCGCCGCGCCCCCTACTGGCGTAAATCGCTTCCGAGGACCTCAACCTCCGGCTCCTGTGACAGAGAAGCCGTACAACTCAAGCCAATTCTTCGAGATGTGCCCTCAGCGAACAGTATGACTTGTCAGCGTGCCAGGGGGTGTCTTCTCCAAACAGTCAAGGCTGACTCTTGCGAACAGGTCAACGGCTCAGAAGACTGTCTATATCTAGGTCTTTACTCGCGCCCCTGGACGAAGGACCAACCACTTAAGCCAGTGGTCGTCACCTTCTATGGCGGTGGATTTGCTCAGGGTTCTGCGTTTTTCAGGTTGCCACCTCCGGGGTTCCCTTACAAGACCAATGCGCCTCCGCCGTCAGACATGATCTTTGCTTATCCCACTTTGAATGTCTCTTCCGCCTCGGACATGATCATTGTCTACCCGAATTATCGCACCAACGCTTTTGGTTTCCTACCCGGAAAACGGATAGCCGACGACCCTCTCTCTGATCTGAACCCTGGACTCCTGGACCAGGAGGCAGCCCTCAAGTGGACCAAGGCGAATATTGCCAAGTTCGGTGGAAACCCTGATGATATCACCATATGGGGTCAGTCAGCTGGTGGCGGTAGTGTACTCGCGCAGACAATCGGGCGCAGCGGCAAGCAGAAACTGTTCCACCGGGCCATGGCCAATAGCCCGTTCTGGCCAAAAGTCTACCAGTACGACAGTCCTGAGGCCGAGACGCTCTATGAGGAGCTCGCGAACCGCACAGGCTGTGCGGGAGTAGACAGCCTAGCCTGTCTGAAGCGAGCGGATGTGCAGACGATCCGTGATGCGAGCCTGAAGATTTCGGGCCTGCTCAAATACACAACGTCTGCATTCAATTGGGCCCCAGTCATTGATGGCAAGTTTCTAACAGAGTCATTGTCGGAAGCCACGTCTTCGACTACCGTTGAGAGAGCCTTTGCGATGCACAATACACACGAAGGCGAAAGCTTCATCCCCCCGAGCCTCCAGGGTGCGGCGAATGAGACGGCCTTTGATCAGTGGCTTCGCGGATTTCTGCCTCACTTCAGCGACTGCGAGATCGCCGCCGTGAAGAGGCATTACCCAGCTGAAGGAACTGCAGAGGCCATTAACTACGACAGCACCTGGGTGCGTGCGGGTCTAGTATACAGAGATAATGTGTTGTCATGTCCCGCCTTCTGGTTCACAAACGCGGCTGCACAGGGCTACCTGGGCGAGTATTCGCTAACACCCTCGCTTCACGCAAGTGACACCTTCTGGGTGCGCCATCTATGAGCTCCAATTAAGGACCATACTGACACGAAATAGTGGAATCGAATTAATGCCACGCAACTCCAGAAGCCCTCTTATTATCGAGGCTATGCCGGTCAGTCAAGCGAAGTTTAGGCTACGGAGCGCAATGCTGACCGTAATACAGGCGCCATCGCGTCCTTCCTGATGAAAGGGGACCCAAATGCTCTGAAGCTCACACCAGACGACGTAGCCGGCGTGCCGATCATTCAAGATGGTCGCGAATGGGTCATTACTCAGAACGGCTTTGGGACAGCAGACTCGAAGCGTCTGGCAAGCCGCTGTGCCTTCTGGCGAAAAACTTCAAGACGGATACCAGTTTGAAAAGGACTATTGCATAATTAGGGCCCAATGCTTGCTGACATCCGGGCGAGCGGCTCGCAGAATCGCGATACGGCCCTAGAAGCAATATGTAGAGCTCACTCAACATCAAAATCAGTCCTGATCATGGGTGAGCATAGGACGAAAGCTATTGTTTCCGCACATAACGATTCAAACTGAGTGTTCAAATCCTCCCCTGACGATTGCTAGCTTGCCACCACGCGTTAAAAGAACGTCGCCTTGTACCATCGCAGAAATGGGAACTGAATCCCCAGAAAACCAATCGTAGGGAACAAAGAAATGGCGGGTAACATCGGGCGGCGGAAGCTCCTGGTCGTATGTACCTGGCAGTAGTGACCCATCGATGATCGTGGAGCAGACCCAAGAAGCGTGATCAAGATAAATTAGGTTACCACGCCTATCAAACCCGATGATGTGGGCGATGTTGAACGCTGGACTCAGAATTTTAGGCCTGAGAGGGGGATCTGACTGTCCAAAAGCTTCAATGCTGAGGCTTTGTGAAACAATGGCCACGACATCCTGGGTTCTGGACCTATTGTCCTCATGTGCGAGCTCTAGCAAGACCAAGGAACTCCTATCAAGTCCGCAAGTCATGACATTGCGGAGCTCTAAAGTACTTTCGCCCAGCTGTAACGGAAGGGAATTGACCAGCGATAGGTCTGCCCATCTGTAGATGCCTAGCTCGGTAGCCTCGATACAGATCAAGTGTTGTTGAGATTGCGGGTGGGGCAGCCATTTGCGGGCGCCTAAGATCATCTGATGAGGCCGCACGCTTTCTTGCTTTCCCCCATCCAGAGAGATCAGATGGCTGGCCTCGCGTGTCAATACTAGAAGCTTGTTCGCTGTCTCTCCGACCAGGACATCGACGATAGCCCAGCCACCACTCTGCACGCGAAACTCAAGCATAGGCGTGGCTGGGCCTGTCCAGGTATCACCAGCGGCTTTTGTGAACCTGTGCAACAAGATACAGTTGGCAACATCAACGCTTAGGAGAGCCTCCAACTGATTGCACCATGCTATAAGACGAATGGACGCCTGGTGATCACAAAGCATGCACAAAGGCTCTGCTTTCGTCCGGTCATACACCATGACTTCACCATTGTTCTTGCCTGCGAAGATGATCTCACCCGAGGGGTGGGGGACTAAGGATGTAATTCGACCTTCAGTTGCTGAATCAGGACGCTCAGCAGATGACAACGTCGTGCCGAGGGCACTGTCGTTCTTTGAAATGTCTTGCAGCACGGTCGCCGGCTCCCAGATTGTGCACTGCGAGCTTCTGATGTCGGATAAAAGCAGACCATCCCTGGCAAAACTGAGTTGCTTTATGTACGAGTTATAGCCCTTAAGTCGATACAGTAATTTGAGTGTCTTAAATTCAAACAGGTCGATAATGCCCTGCGTGTCACCGGCTGCCAGGAGGCGTCCATCAGGGCTCGCGGCGAGAGACTGGCAATGCTTACGAATGCATCCCAGCTGTTGGTTTGCAAATGGGTCAATAATGGCAAGTTCGCCATCAAAATAAGAGACGGCAAGCAGTAAAATATCGGGATCTGGGTTGAAGATCATGGCATCGACGGGGCAAGTACTTGTCTCTCCAATCCCATTCGACTTTCCACAGCTGCCAGCATATGCATCCTCGTTCATATCCCACAAAGTGATGGGATGATTAATGTAGGAGGCAGCAATCATCTGATGATTGACCGATAATGCGAGTGCACGTGGAACCTGGCGGGGTGGTGCGCGGTGCAACCCTGGTGTATTGCTCCATGGACTCTGAGTCGGCTCTTCTTGTATGTCATTGTGGCCCAAATCCCAAGATGCCACGTAGTTTCTCTCGCTGGCGACGTAGAGCGTCCCTTCATCCCAGGTCATCTCGACTGGTCGGGGAGGGCATTTGAGACTCTTCACTAGGTTGCCGCTTCTGATATCCCAGACCTTGAGCATTCTCATGCTTAAGGTTATCAGAAAGTTGAGTTTTGCCATGAATCCAATGGATTTGAGTGACTCTCCATGGTCTATCGTCTTGTATTCCTGGAAAGAAGTGGCATGGTACATCATGACATGTCCCGAGTCAAGACCGACTGCCATGTACTCATCCCCATGATACAAAGCGCTCGGATGGCCTTGACTGAAGTCAAGGCCTAGAATCTTATCATCCCAATGTTCATCAGCAGCTCCAAGAACGGAGACCCTCCGAGTCTGCCCGCTGGTCTGAAAGACTCTAGAACTGGTCGGGCAGAACGGGGGTATCAACGAATACACCGCTGATGGGGCAATTGCTAGAGCATTGGCGAACAGAGCGAGAAGTCTATTCAGATCTATGACCCATTGCTGAAGGACGCGTAAATGAGTGTTATCGCCTGTCGTTTCAGCTTTGCCAGCTCTGATGTAGGTTGCGAGGTGTCCGGACGTTTGGGTAAGCTGGGTGAGATTCTTAGCCTCGGCAACAGCCTCTATCCAGCTTAGAACATTAGACTCGAAGAACGTGGATGCTAGATGCAATGGCTCGGGGGCCAAGGCGTCTGCTCTGGAGAGGTGGTGCGAGTACGCGGCGCATGCGTAGAGGGAGAACTCCTGTCGCGACCTCTGAACCTGCGCAAATGTACGTCGCCGGTTGGTCCGGGGGGGCTTCATTTCATCTCCGGCGAGGTATCTCAGGCACATTTGGGCCATACGGGTATGAGCCTTGGTCTTGTCGATGGCAAATTCGGAATCCAGACCGTCGCTCAGAAGGAACTCGCGTGCTGTCTCGTGTACCATTTGCACCCTCTGAAACATATCGACGACCACAAGTTGCCCGCATAATGCGGTGATGCTCTCTTCCAGTCGTGGAAAAGAGTCATTGAGATCCAAAGCAAGTGCGTCGTTGAGTTCGCCAACTGTGAGGGGTCGAACTGCACAGGTGACCCACATGAGTATGGCTTTCGCCAGTGCCCTTCCTCTCGTGAGCTGTGACATGGAGGCCAATGTTCGCTTATACACTGACTCCATTCCTCTCGGTGTGTCTTCAAGTACTTGGTTGACTTCTTGCGTGCTGTGACAATGTAGCAATTCCTTAAGCACCAAAATCGTCCACAGAAACGACCCTCGTGACTTGTCAAGTATGCTCTCTGCCAAAGCCGTACGATCTTCCGGCTTCACAACCCTCAAGGCCTGAGTGCTGCGCTCAATAAGAAGTATGGAATCTTTGCGCGTCTCTGATATTGTGACTGCCAGTGATGGCAGTGGCTGAAATTCAAGTGAGGACAAACGCTGGTCCACGTCGGCAGTGTCTCGGCTTGTAATAAGGATTCTCAAGGGGACGGTACTCTCAATCTTTGAGAAAAGACCCTTGAAAACCGTTGGTTCGCTTGAGCATTCATCAGCCGCATCAATGACCCAGTGATGCCTGGCCATTTTATCATTGAGTACGCCAGGCGAGAAGAGAATCCTCCAAAGATGACCCTCGTCTGCATGATCCAATCGAACACCGTCAGCCTGCATCTCCAAAATAGCGTTGGCGACGGTGTCGTCACAGCAAGCCATCTGGAAAGCCAGCGTACGGAGACATCGGTTCAAGCTGGCTTTTGAAGCATCGCCCTGCTTGAAGAAGAAGTAGCTGCAGTGACGGCCAGACTCCTTCAGACTTTCGATTACATAGCCAGCAAGGATGGACTTGCCAGCGCCCGGGCTGCCTTTGACCCACAGAGTCCTCTCAGCCCCCGAGTCTCCGTCTTGCCATATCACATACTTGGGCTTGGTCGAGATCCATTGACAGGTGTTTTTCAAGCGAGACTCGCAGACACTAAGGAAGTCATCGTCAATAATATCGGAAATGTCCAGATATGTCTTGAGGTCGCGGATTCTGTTGCGCATCTCTTGTTTCTTCTGCTCAGGAACAACAGTGGCTAGTCGATCTACAGTCATGGCAAGCGCATTTCGCAGGGTAGTGTAGGTGACGTCCATTGACGAGTCGAACTTGCAAATTGATCGATGATCAGCGTTCATGGGCACTTGATGCTCCCCGCTATACCCCAGAACTGCCGATTCCGGATCGACGATCAAACTGTTGAAAAGCCTCATGTTCTGGGTTTCATAGAATGACCAGAGCTCGAGGCCAGACGAGTAGTGTCGAAACTCGTCATTGATGATCTGGATAGCGGACGAGTTTCGCTCCAAGTCTCCGACATAGGCTCGGTCGTAAGCAACCTTGAGGATACTCCTCAGTGTCGTCGCCGAGTCGGCGCCGCGATGCGGCGTCGCGAGAAAGTAAATAGTGCTGAAGCGACTGGCTAGTGATTGCTGCGTTATGTCTTGCTTGGCCAAAAGATATGCTTTCTTGATTACCAGGCCTCCCATACTATGACCGATGGCAACAATGCGTGTGTCAGAATTGGCCAGAAATGGCGATGTACTGATGGCGGCAAGCAGCGATTTGCCAATGTGGTGAACGTTCAGGCAATCTTCTCTGCCTTTGAGATAGTCCGAATCATATCCATAACTATGAACGCGAACATGCTTAAAGGCGGCATCCTTGGACAGCCACTCCTGGGGCCAGTAATGAGATTGGAGGCCTGACTTGCTCCAGGTTTTTCTCGAACCTCCTCCGAGGCCGTGGACAAAGATGAAGTCAACTTTGGGTGCCGAGGGCTCATGAAGGACATTCAAGCCTAGTGGTCCCTTTGTGGCATTCGCGCGAATATGCGATGAGTCAACTGATGCTTGAGAAGAGGCTCTGGAGAAGAAGAAATCCCTTGTCGAGCTTGCAATCAAGCTACGGTGACCCGAAGAGACCGAGATAGGGGCATCGGTGTCTGTATGACGCTGTCGTCGAAAAATCTGTGGCGGCGAACGTGGTCAGCATAAGATTTGTCTGGATCGGGAAAGCAAGCTTGGTGTGTTGACTCGTAGGCACCCCATCTCAGCACTATGTAGGTACCTAGATAGGGAGGGTGGAGCGACTGGTTACCTGGACCATGATTTTCAGCCTTCACGAGGGTGAGGACAAGTCGAACGTTGGCTGGCATGAATCCGCTATGTGCTATTACTACATGTTGTTCTCAGCTCTATCGACGAAGTCAATATTTTAAGAGAGATGAGGGGAACGAAGGTAGTGTTGGTGATGCTGCTCGGTGACTGAGGTAGGGATCACCCCACTTGCATCCCGGCGCCTCTCTACCTACCGTTCTATCTTCAGCAGCGCTTCGTGTCACATTATCTCCAACAGAGCCAATCAAGGTGGAACAGCAAGCGACCTTGTGCGTCAACCTGCAACCCTGCATGCATGAGTCCCAACCGCCATTCTACAAGAGTCAAAAATAGTTTAATGGCGAAGATTGGTGTTAGGGCCAGCTCCTGCTGGCCTCCGCTCGAGTTTTGCGCGTCGTGCTCTACCGAGTTTGACGCCTCAAATGGCTTTTATTCAGTGTTAATGGCTTCGTCTAGGTCAGATCGCTCGCAGTCGCCGCTGCCTCGATCACGACCGCATCATTCATACGCCGCAATTCCGCAGACCCTCTCGATGCAATGGGTGGAGAATCAGAAGCCAAACGGGCAAGAAACAAGGTCTTCAACCCCCTGATGTCGAGTATAGCAACGCAAAGGGCCTCTGGGCTTTTTTTCCCATCCTCAAAATCAAAAACGCGCATGTACAATTGCTCATGAAAACGCTCAACTTTCGTCGATCTTGTCGATCTCGGCCTTGGCCTCCTTCCAGGTCTCCTGGTTCTTCTTCGCCCATTCAATCTGACTCTTCGCGTACGCCAACTGGGAAAACTCGTCAGTATATAGGATAGACAACACACGTGAGCCCAGGAACTTACCATGTAGCGGCGAAGATCTTCTTCCTTGTCCGCCTGGAACCTCTTGAGGTCCGTCAGGATGCTGAGACTGGCATCCTGCACGTCGTGCTCGGACGCAACCTGTGCCTGCTGCAGCTGCTCAATGCTCTCCCGTGTCTTACCGATAAGGTCGCGACGGGTTCTCTCGGGATCGACGTCCGCGACACCCTGGATGGCGTGGCGGATGGGACCAAAGATCTTGTTGGTGATCGAGTTGTTGCTCTGTACCTTTCTATGGCCGGGGCTTGAGTTGCTTCTCTGCGGGATACCTTGACTTGCCGAAGGAGCCGGTTCGCCGTGTGTTGGAGGGAAGTCGGAATCAATCGAGGCTGTGTCCTCAGTCTCCCTTGAGTACTGTGGCGAGGTGCCCGTCTCTCTAAGACTGGTCGATCGCTTGGGCGGAGGCGTGTGCACCTGACTGCTGTTAAGGTATTGCTCGATGCGCCTCGACTCAGCTTCGCTCCGCTCAAGCTCCTCCAGCTGCGCCTTCTTTCTGTTCAGCTCATCATTCGTCTGCTCCTGCTGAATACGCTTCAACTGGCGGTACTTGAGTACATTCCGGACAACTCCGGCGAATTGCGCACTCTCGCGCATCGGCTCTGCAAAACTAGCTCCTAGGGAACCCGCAAGCTCCTCTGTCGCAATGTAGGAAGAGTCAGCGGCCTGGCCGACCCTCTCGATGGCTGGACCGAGCGTGGCTGACGGCTCTGACAGGGCAAAACCGTTGAAGCGGGAGCCGAGATCGCACAGGTCGGCAGCCAGAGACTGCAGATGGCTGACAGTTCGGCGGTTGACCTTTTCCATCGGACCTGTGAGGAGTGACTCGAGGTCCTTGCTGGAAGCTTCAAATGCATTAAAGTAAGGATCAAGCTGCTCCTCGGTGAGGTTGCTGTTGTCGGGCGGGAAACGGCCATGGGGAGTTCCCTGTCCATAAGACGACGAGGGGTCGGTGTGACCTCCGCCAGCCTTGAGTTTGGCTGAGCTCGAGGGCACAGGGAGATAGCTGTGGGCGGCAGAAGCGTTGGCGGGATCCAGGGGCGGGGCCCTCAGGACCGACTTCGGGATGGACGAGATGGGATGTGAGTTGAGGACCTCACTCTGTCTCGATGTTAGCTTCAAGACTCAAGCGGCCCGTCTATGCACGGAGCAGAAACATACCCAGCTAGCGTTAGGGTCAAGGAACCGCCACCAGACACCGTCTTCTCTGACTTCGTTCATGACGCGGCAGCGGTTTAGGAACACGGCTAGCATGCGCTTTCGCAGGTCGATGATCTGCTGATCCTGCTTCGCGTGGATCCACCAC
>NW_003315031.1:881737-884481 GCF_000150825.1 Verticillium alfalfae VaMs.102
TCTAGAAAATCCCCCTCGTTATCCGCATCGTGCACAAGAAGAGGGAAGAGATAGAGGCAGGAGGCGGCTGTTCGTCCAAGAATCGTCCACAAAAGGTAAGATCCTCCTCACGTGCGTCGCGCTGCAGAAGGTTTATACTCGGAAGCTTCACAGTACATGGATTGATCCATGATGGTCTGTCGTCTTCCGAAGAGGGTAGGGTACTGGGTTAGAACTTACGGGAAGTCGGAGAGGCAGGGTTCGCGGAGGAGGAGGTCAAGCTGTCCCGGCGGTCAAAGCTTGTGCCATAGGGATTGTTGTCTTCGTCGTTCCACATGATGGAGGGTCGAACAAGGAAGGCGCAATATGCGGATCTGGGATGAAGCCTTTGGCGGGCGTGCGGACGGGAGGCTCGTCGCGACAACAAGGCGGTGCGCAGTGAGGTATCGCGATGTGCGGGCGGAGGACGAATGGGGGCGGCGGGGGAGGGGTGAGCTGCGAGTTCGCCGGCATGCACGGATGCAATCGTGGCAGGTAGGGTAGAGCTCTGGGAATACCGATGAACGGTCTTCACTGAGAAGAAGGGCGGTCGTCAAAGGCCTGTAGACGGGAAAACGTGGCCGCGGTCGGAGATGTTGGTTCAAGGTGACCGGTAAGAACGGACGGACCTGGTCAAGCTCCAAGAATGATGTCGCTCCCGAAAGTGAGTGCCTGGCCTGGACGGTGCTGGGTGCAGGTGCTGGGGTTGGGTTGTCCAAGTGCCAATGACGACGCAGATGCAGGCACGGGCCACAGAGCCTGGCTGTGGTCCGTGCGTCTATCACATCCGATAAGAGCTCAGCTCAGGGTCCAACTGTTCACAGCAGCACACCATCATTGCCATGGCATCAGGTCACGAACTTCAGCATCCTTCAGACACAGTGTTGTGCGGTTTCTTTGAATAGGAGTTTTTTTTTTGTTTTTTTTTGTTGGAAATTCCGTCATTCAATGCCCTCATATTGCCTCCACCAAGCTCTTGAAGCCATGTCATGCCGCCTTGCCAGAATCAACGTTTGAATACCTTCAACATGCCATGAGACTCAATCCTCCAGCTCCATGCCCCTCCATTGTACCGATCATGCAGCCCAAAAGTCGCCAGTCGCCCTTTTTCTCCCGGTCTGTCTAGCATTCACGACTGGATGCGCTCCGACTTGCGATGAAACTTGCTGACCAACCCGTCCCTCCTCATAACGACCACCCCCTTGATGGACAGGCACAGGAGCAACAGGGTCAAGTGCCACATCAGTGGCCGTGCAAGACTGCATCCGGGCTTCGTTTGCCGTGAAAGACCTTGGAAGACCACTTATCAGCATTTCCTTCCTGAAACTTGAATTGGGATTGTCAAGGGCACCCACCTTCTTTCATGTGTCCTCCTGGACTTCTCACGGTCTCGCCTCTTGTCTCTCCGCAACTCATCGGGAAGAACCTGCGACTTTCGTTCTTTCACCTGCGTCTTCCACTCACCCGAACGCCTGTCTGTCGGTAAACGAATGCCAACAGCCTCCAGTATCAAAGACATGACCGTGCCAGCTCGGTCATCGGCCTGCCTTCCCAGGCGGTGGTTGTGTGACCGATTTGTCTTTGTGCGTTCAGGTTGTGAACGAGCGCTGGCCACAAATCAATGGCTGCTTAGAATCTCAGCAGTAGGGATGACGAACCGCCTGTGGGTGTGAGCACCTCCATCGGTGAGTTCTGCACCATCGCCGTCACGACTATCCCGAGAGATGGAGACCTGGGTGCTCGGCTTTTCACCGTGTCCGGAGTCACGACTGACGCTGCGGCGGCTTGAATGGCGACGGTGACCGGGCGAGAGAATAGAGGCAGTACCAGAGCCAGCACGAGTTGGTCTATGCGGGGTAGGCAAGACATAGTCGTCGCTGTACACAGTGGCAGCATTCGACTCGGGAGAAAGGGGTTCGACGGGAACTCGGATTGGATAGGCTGTTTCGTGACCATGCTCCTCGGCATGCATCGCGGAGGGCTGGACATTGTGATTGAATTGACGGACCTGAGCCGGGTTGACGCGCTCCTGAGACTCCTGGCGCGAGCTTGCAATGGTTTCTGCGCGCCCAGTCTGCATTCCGAAGAGTCTCATGAACTTCTGGCCGATGGTAGGAGCACGCGGGTAGAGGCCGCCAGGATATTGCTGACCATTGGTCTGACGATACTGGTAGCTCTGGCGCTTCTTCTTCTTGGTAGTGTGTTTCTTGTTCTTCTCCAGGCCTGCTCGGTCCTGAGACTGTTGCTCGGTACCAGGTACGAGCACCGGTTGGATATTAGGCTGGTAGATCGTGGGAGGACGAGAGATCCCCTCTTTGTGTGGGTGAAATAGGAGAGGGGGGTTCTGGTAAATCGGGCCAGTCGGGGTGGGATACGACATGATCAGCGGGAAAAAGACAGGCGGCTCGGCGGTCGGAGGTCTGACACCGGGGAGTGTTGGTAGCGCGTTATCGGTGTAGCGAGAGACGATGGAAGCGCGGCGGCCATCCTCGGGCGACGGCTGCTGGCGGCATCGGGTACGACGCATGGCGATATTGTCACCGTTACGGGCCCATCCGGCCTCTCTGCGGCTAGCTTTGTAGTAGGTGACAGCAAGAAGCAGGGTGAGTCCAATAACGATGCAGCTGATGACAATGCCAAGCTGCTGAGCACCGTTCAGACAGCTCCAACCCGAGCAAGACGCTTGCTTGTTCTCCGAGGCAGGCACGGTGGGGCTGGAGACCTGT
>NW_003315031.1:884851-887686 GCF_000150825.1 Verticillium alfalfae VaMs.102
CCACGCCGCAGTGTCTTTTGGATATTATTCACGCCCTGACGAGCAGCTAATGGGTGGGTGGGCTTGGTCTCTCGTGGTTGCCTACGAAGGAAGAGGGGGAAAGACTAGACTTCGCTGCCCATTGAATCACATGCGCTACCCAGAGCTGGAAAATCACTGGAGTGAAGTATTGCAGTTTCGAAGGCTCTCGGAGAGGAAGACATACTGGTCTTTTGCAAACGCTTCTCATTGATGCTCTTCTCAACCACGAATGATGGGATATCGAGGCAAAGAACAAAAAGAGTGTGACACAAGTGTTATAAATATAGAGTCTGGAACTCGTACTCTATCCAGAAGACAGTGATTCAAACTGATGGCTATGGTTATGAGATGTTGGCACCACTCGATTCACTCCACATCCTGTACGAGTCCTCAAGATCGACTTCGTGTGCAGTAGAGCGTATGCTTGCTACATCTTCCCTGAAGCTATCAACTCTAGTGGCGCTTGGAGCAAATGACCCATCGGAGCCTGCGTCTGAACAAGCGCAAAATGCAGGTTATACGGATGTCCAGTTCTTTCAGCGTCCGCGGTACGTGCGCAAATACCGAATAGACCGTCTCATTCCATGTCCACCGAAAGGGGTATACAACAGCAGCAGCAGCACAAGCTGATTCTCGCAATCTTGATTTTAAACCAAACAAAACCATGGAGGTTCCATACCATCCGCTTGGGGAAGCACTCCAATTCCAAGCGTCATGCATACAGAGCGCTTCATGCCTCCAGCTCTCAGCAGGCGGCGGTACGCATGTCGTTGCCTCACCGAGAAAAGCGGATGGACGGTGTGCTAATGGTGTGGGTTTAGGTGGCTACGGAGGCCCCGCCACGACCACATTGCTCCCCGAGTCGAGACCACTGGAAATGGAAGGCGGCCGATGTGCGTTTTAGGTAAGCGAAAAATTACGCGCTTAGACCTCCCCACTCAGCCCACCACGTCGCCCTGCAGTGGAGGTTTTCTCAAGTCACGTGCAAGGGCAACGGGGTTAGTTGTGCATCCCACAATTCGCCAACAAATTTCGACTTGGATCTTCTCTTACGAAGACAGACCATCAACCATCGACATCAAGGCAACCACCTCGACAAGTTGCCCAACATGTCGCTCGTCTCAGGGGAGAAGAGTATGTCTATTGCAAACAGCCGGCTGCCATGAATCATCTGCTAACGGATACCTCGCAGCGAACTTCCAGTTCATTCTCCGACTTTTGAGTACGTCTACTCTCGATCGCGCGATCGCGAAACCCCTCGACCGACCACCACCCCGATGCCATCGATTCTAACAACATGTGCAGACACCAACGTTCGCGGTCAGGAGAAGGTCATGTACGCGCTCACCAAGATTTCTGGTGTTGGCCGTCGTTACTCCAACATTGTGTGCAAGAAGGCCGATGGTGCGTAGCTTCTCTCGTCCATTCGCCACCGCAAAGGCAGATGGGGTCTTCGAACACAGCGACGAGTACTAACGAGGACTTGCAGTCGACCTGAACAAGCGCGCCGGTGAGCTCACCTCTGAAGAGCTTGAGCGTATCGTCACCATCATCCAGAACCCCACCCAGTACAAGATTCCCGGCTGGTTCCTCAACAGGCAGCGCGACATTGTCGACGGCAAGGACTCCCAGATCCTCGCCAACGGTGTCCACTCCAAGCTCCGTGACGATCTTGAGCGCCTCAAGAAGATCCGCGCCCACCGTGGTCTCCGTCACTACTGGGGCCTCCGTGTCCGCGGTCAGCACACCAAGACCACTGGTCGCCGTGGCCGTACCGTCGGTGTGTCCAAGAAGAAGGGTGGTTAAGCGTATCGCTGTTGTTGAAGGGAGACGGCAGGGAGGATTCGGTCCGGAGGGCAAAAGGCGTGACACGGCTTGGTTTTCTTCCCACCTTGATTCCTTGCGTTACATCATCACATCCATTGGGGGATTGCTATTTGGGCCATGCGATGACATGCGGATGGTGGTTCTCGAAAATGAGTTCGCCAGACCAAAACAAAAGAATCAAAACTGCGTCTTCCTGTCTTACGTGACCTTGAATGATGACTTGAACGATGACACCGCCCGAAAGACGAGAATGCTGGCGGCTCAAACCTGTGGTAGACCTCTTCAACTCGATCAGTGTGATTCCTGTGAGAAGCACTCCGACTACCAAGAGGTGTGACTTGAAGTCTGGGCACAGCACATCGTGTAAGGACCTAGCGATCGACGCTAAAGATGACCCGTCGGAGAGGGTGAGCATGACCACCATGTGACACTACACTACAGCTGCGCAACAAATCTTCAAAATTGAGTAATGCTTTTCGCCCGCCTAAATGCCACGATCGCTAGTCGCTCGTAAGGCTATAATCATGGTAGAAAGCTATGTCTGCAAAACAGGTATCAAGAGTCCCGTGTCTCGTCTAATCCTCGTGTGTGATGGCCATATCGAGCACCTCAACACGACCCTGACCTCTCGTCTCGTTGCCGATGAAGTCGCCCAGCCCCTTGAACGCACCGGGCTCAACGAACCCAGAAACCTCCCACTCGGAACCGACGACGTCCTGGCTCTCCACCTGCTCAAAGTACCCTAAAATCCTATCCTTGACCGTGCCCGGCGCTACCTTGGCTCCATCCTCCCCCAGCGCCCTCTTCTTGGGCAGCCTTGACACCCTGCTGGAGTACGAATGTGGAGCAGAGACACGCGGAGCGTCATGCGCGTCCTTTGAGAGTGGATCGGTTGGCCCGCCAATGAGAGGTTCATGTCCTCAGGGTCTGGATTTCGCGGACTGGTACGTCGCCCGACCTGTCCAGCGATGTGGCGCTCGTGTACTG
>NW_003315031.1:887786-888476 GCF_000150825.1 Verticillium alfalfae VaMs.102
TTTTTGAAACCCTTCTGGCCAGGCCCCTCGAGAACCTCTGTCCAGACACGCTTCCGAGCCAGTTGCAGATGTAGTCAAGCATCCCGCGTAGATGAGCACCGGAATCTTCTTCGAGCAGACCAGGATCCAGGCGGTGGAAGAGCTGGAACCAGTCACCGGCGAAGAGGAAGTTGCGGTTGATGTCAAAGTTGCAGCTCTCGTAGTTAGAGACCTCGGCACCCAAAGCCTCAATGACATTGTCCTGGTTAAGGTACTCGCTGATCCAGCCGAGGGCGGAGTAGCAGAGGTTGCTGCTGTCCTCGCACTTGCTGCGGACGTCGTAGACGTTCTGGCCGGTGCGCTGGTAGGGGCCAATCAGGGCGTTGTTGCAGTAGATGCTGGCAGGCACGCACGACCAAACACTGCCGGACTCGTAGCAGTTGTTGATGAGTTGCTGGCAGCGGGGAAGGGCGTTGTCCATGGCCTGGCACTCGCTCTCGCTAACGACAGAGGGGTAACCGCCGTCGCCGCAAGCCATGGGGCGGTACTGGGCATACTGCGTCCAGCCATCGGTCAGACCGTTGCCGATGAGAACGCTCTTGAGGTTGACGTTGCGGTTCTCGTGGGACAGAATCTCGGAGGCGAACACGGGGATGTAGTGGCCAGCGTACGACTCGCCAGCGATGTGGAAGTCCTGCTTGGCGTACTCGG
>NW_003315031.1:889430-910728 GCF_000150825.1 Verticillium alfalfae VaMs.102
GTTCTGGGTCATTGCAGGAACTCGAAGCACCTGGAAGCGGAGAGTCAGTCTCGTCTGTCCATGTCGTCAACAATCAGAAGTGAATGCGGAGCTTACAGTAGAACAAGGTGCTTGTCATTCTCTTCGTCATCGAGGTAGCCGCTGTATAGCTTGACCTTGTCGATGCCGAGCTTGGAAGGGTCGCCTTCTTGGCGCGGAGGTTGTAGTTCTCGAGGTGGCCGCTGTACTGGCGGTGCTTCTCGCCGGCCTCCTTCTCGACCCCACAGGTCGTGGATTTCGGCGCCCTTGACAACATGGTCCCATGCCGAATCAGGCTTGCGGACATGGGGCTTGGGCTGGGACAGTTTGGCCGTCTTCTTGAAGGCCTCGACGGCCTCAGGGGCGAGAAGAGTGATCTCGTCCCAAACGGCCTTGGCCTCGGAGGTGATGTCGTGGAACTTCTCCTCAAAGACATTCATCCAGGACTCGCCGGCGACCTTGATGGACTCGTAGCTGTCGCCACCGAGGACGTGCTGCTGGTCCAGGCCAGCAACGGCGGTAGCTGCGCCCAAGGCAAGGGCAGAGGTAGACAGTCTCATTGTGAAGATGCGTTTCTACCTCCTGTGTGTGTACAAGATGTGGGAGATGGAGATGATGGTTAGATTGTTGCGAGGGGAAGGGAGGAAGAGGAAGAGGGAAGGACGGAGGCGTGGATGATGGGGCACAGCAGGGTTGATGAGGAGGGAGGGGGAGCTCTGTTGTGACGACGAGCAGTGCGGGCGTTTGGGACCCGCCAAGGTGCTGGGGGGAACGAGCAGCAAGCGCAGGCTGCAGCTCAGACGGCAAGAACCACGCAAACCACCCGCAAGCTGCCCAGAAAGGTGCAACAAAGTCGCCGCATGCCAGGCACATGACGAAACAAGTGGGTACAGATAACCGTTTCGGGTTTGGCGCCATCTTCCCCGGTTGCCGCAGTGGCGCCTGGATGCCTGGCTGAGCGACGTACCTTACCATGGGGGACGGCCAGCTGTCGGCTGGCCTGTGCGCGGCCTCCTGCCTAGGTGACCTGACTGGGCTCGGCCGATGATGACTAAGTGCCAACCTACAATTTGGTACCTAGGTGAGTCTACAGTCCTCACTTGTACTCGAGCGAGGATGCAAGTGCATGGTATGAGAGGTACTGTGGGTTGGTTCATGGATTGAGCAGAGTCGAGGAGCCTGGCCCTGACCGATGCGCCGCCTACTTCCCAGTCGACCGCGTAGATGCCTAGTCTTCTGCTACCCTCCCCAAGAAAAAGTGCCCTTCTGAGACGTGGCTTACAAGCCTCGCTCATTCAGTCAGTCATACTCGCTGAACTCATATAATGCCTGCCGCCTTCCGCCTTGCCCTTGCTGTGACTGAAGCAAATACCATGCCTATCAGGTCAAGCTATCGCCATACCCAGCGCCGAAAACCATTGCAACGCCTCTTCTATCCCAGTCATCCCGTATATCGAACCCGCCGGTGAGAGACAGTCGACGCACCGTGGTGAGCGGATAGTCACCTGCCGTGACGCTCTGAAAGTCGTCGACGGCGAGCGCTCGCCAGCCTCGCTCGTCTCGGCACCAGATGCAACACAGCACCGCATGTCTACCTGTTCTCGGTACCGGCCGGCTGCGCGTCACTAGTGTGGTATAATACATTCCGCGGCGCAAAAAAAGAAGAAGAAAAAAAAAATCCCCTGTCGTGCCATCGTTTCGTATCTCCTTCGTCACCGACAGAAGAACTACTGACTCCCGCCGGTTGTGTCGCTCGCCGAGAGTGAAGGGCTTGCGCCCCTGTTGCGCCTAAAAAAGGGAAAGTTGTTCATCCTGAACCGGCTGGTTTTCTTCCTGAGTACCTTGGCCCCTTCGGCTTTGCCAATGCTGCCGTTGGATCCATTCGATTCCTGGGTGTGCAGGAGCGACTCCGTCTTCGAGCCATATGGGTCCTTCGGCTCGGCGATGACGGGGATGCTCATACGCCGTTCTGCTGATTCTCTGCTGACAATGCTTGTCCCCTGGGTGCTCGGCGAGAGTGGCATCTTGCCGGTTGTCGCGCTCGTCGCTTGCGAGGCCCAGTCACCCGAGACATGGCCGGCCGCGCTGCCGTCGGTTGTCTCGCTACATCGTTGCTTGTTGTTTTGCTGCGTGGGGTGGTCCCGGCATACTGCTCGGCTGCTCGCGACTGTGGAACGGATCGCTCGCAGCAAAGTCAGTAACAGACTCAAAATCCGACACAAAGCCGCCGTTGACTTCCTTGTACTCCTCTGTCGTGTTAGGAATGTGTGCTGGCTTGCTCGTCGGATTCGAAGGCGGCGGTGAGAGTTCTTTTTCGTCCGTCTTCTTCCCGTCAGTGAGTGTCGAGGGCGTAGGAATATCGGCCAATGGTGAGCCTGCCTGGGCAGTAGGTGGTGTTTGCGTGTCTGATTCAACCACGAAGCTCATAGTACGCGGTGAAAAGGTTCCCTCCTTCAGGAGCCTCTTGCGAACAGGATCTTCCTTGGCCTGCTCTTCATGCACTCGCCCCTCAAAAAGAACCTTGTTCCGTTCGAGCTCGTCCACAGTATATTGCATCGTGGGCATGATGTCAGCAACACCCTGGAAGAGAGGAATGGCAAACATGTTCATAAAGCCGAGCTGAGCCTTGGCAAGTGAGACGAGGTCTTTCTTGGGAGTTGCCAGGAGCGACGACTGAATCTCGAGCTCATTCTCCATGGAAGACTGTCGTGAGAATTCGTCGGAAAGGATGAACATCCACTGAAGAGCAGCTTCATATTTCCTGGCCTGGATTCATGTTAGCCTGGGTGGGCACTCGTTCGCAGTTTGCGGAAAGAAAATGTACGTACCACGTTGCTGATGTCCGCGCACTTGATGAGCAGTGAGCAAGCCAATGCCTTTTGCTCCTCCACCATGCGCCCATTCCAGCCATCAGTGGTGCTGTTGACCTCGAGCTTTGCCTGAAGATCACCCAGCTTCTTCATGTAGTCAAAGTGCAGCCCCATATCGGTCGCAAGAATAGAACTGATCATCAAATTCCGCATCTTGGAGTCCTCGAAGACGGCAGGCCAATACCTCCGCAGAATTTGCGAGTAGGCAGCGCAGTGGAAAGACTCCAACACAGAGCGGTCATTGTACAGCCGAGCCAGGGGGGCATTGAGTGTGACGAGGAAGCCGTTGTTGACACCGGGGTGACCAACATCGTGACCGATAGCAGTGATGAGCAGGGTCAGGCCGTCAACGGGGCTCAATAGATCCGCGACAGGTGAGGTGGCTGGTGCTTGGGAGTGAAGGTCCAAGGGGTAGGGTGAGATGATGCCAATGTGAACGAGGAAATTGAAGGTAGCCTGGAGGACATCCACGACATGACGGAAGTTGTGATAAGGCACGAAGCTGTTGTAAGCAGCCCGGCATGCGACCAGAAAGTTGATGAGTTGGTCTGGCGTTGTGTCAGCGGGCGGGCACAAGCAGAAGGCTTGGACGCATTGGGTCTACTCACCTGCGGGTATCCGCCAACGCTCAAGCTGCGGCATGGAGAGGGCGTGCTTGAACATGACCATGGCCGCCACCAGCAGCTCATCGTCGGAAAAATCATGAGCGCAAAAATGCCAGCTCCCGATGGCCGTAGCAATGGCGGCCTGTCGTTCCGTAGAGACAGCTATGCTGACGTTGGCAATCTTGTCGTCATCGTCAGTTGGAAGCCGGCATATCCCCTTCATAAGGCTGGACACCATAGCCTCCCGAAGGTACGCAAACGGTCTCTCTTCGTTCACACCCACCCACGACCGTTTCCTCCCACGACGAACCTCCAGAATGGCTCGTTGTTCCTTCGCAGCATCCTTTCGTACTCGATGGGCGTGAATCTCAAGACTCATGACGCACTTTGCGTGCATGGGCCTCAAGATGACATCGGCAGCACCGAGGTCAAGGCACCGCATGACGAGCCGACGGTCGACAGGCCGAACTCCAGCCAAATAACTTCCGGCGTCCTGCGGGGAAGAACCCCTGTTCACGATCGCCTGTCCGATGAGCAATATTGGCACGACCAGCTTTGAGAGGCTGCGGAGATGAGCCTCAGTCATGATTCTTTGCAACAGCCTGAGCCCGTACACCTCCTCATCCGGAGTGTGAATCTCTACTTCTCTGGATTCAGGGCGTGACATGGGTGACGGCGATCTGGACCTCGGCTGAGGCTCCTCGGGGATGTGTTCGTCGTCAGGAGTATCAATAAGAACCAAAGTAGGCCTTAAATCCACGATGGAGCCTTCTTGGATGTCGTACAAGGAAGCCAGACATGCGCTGCCGGTGGAGCAAAGATGGACTATAACATCAAGATCAGTACTTCACTTGCCTGCGCTCAGTAACCCGCGACGCACCTTCGCTAAACGACTCAAGCAGGACCTCGACATCTTGTCGCAAGTCTTCCGATTCCCATTGTAGCTCGGACGAGATGTGGTTGGCATCCTGTGCCTGCTTCGAAGGGGCGGTAACTCTTCTGTCCGCGCCAAAGCGGCGGTTTACATAGACAACGTGGAGCTTAGAATGATCCATCGCGTTTCGCGAATAGAGGGGGGTGCAACCGGCCTCGCGACCGGAGCAGCCTCGGAACCGGAAGAGCAGAATTCGAGACTAAGCAAACTGCGTAGCTAAGGCACTGATATGATGGCTCCTCGAAGAATCGGCACAGCCGTGCTGATCGCAACGGCAAGGTAGCGAGCTAAGGCGAGGGCGATGCCCAAGGCGTCTCTCTCGTCGAGTGCGCGTTTCGATCCCCAGCTCTTTCTTTCACTGTCGCGAGAGGAGGCGGGAGGCCTAACGCAGTGGCAATGGAGCGCAATATCGCTCTGGAAAGCTGCGCCCAGGTGTTTACAGGCTGTCGATGCGAGGAAGGACAAGGGCGATGGAGAACTTGGGTGACATGGAATGCCTGACTCTTCGTTTCTTCGGAAAGTGGAGCGGGGATTGGCGATGGAAAGCCAAAAAGTGAGAGTTCAAGATCTGTCGGCGTTCGAGATGAAGATTTGGTTCATGTCGTGACACGAGGATAGCGTCTTGTGTCGTGGTGGTCGTCGTGTGGAAGGCGTAGGTGGCTCAATCGTCAAATGGGGTCGTGGAAGAGGAAAGAGACGGAGAGACAGAGAGAGAGGGCGAGTATGGCTGGTAGATGGAGGAGGGTGGTCTCTCGTTGTCGTGCAAGTTGGAGACGCGGAATGTCCGAGGAGCGAGGAACGTGTCTTGGTGCGTCCTTTGGTTCGTGGATCTAGTACAACGGAATTGGGAGGACAGAAGGGCAAGTGACGACAATGTCAGAAGGTTGGTAAGGACGGGAGACACGGTGCTTGCGATGCGCCAGGCAGTGAGGGTGAATTGGCAGGGCAGAGAAGACGGGAAAGAAAAGGCCAAGCGTGAGTCCACAGTGATGGGGTGGTACGCCGTATGGATTACCTGACCTGTACAGGCTGGTGGAGTCTAGAGGAGAGAGGGAGGGGGGAGAGAGATCGAGAGAACAATGGTCGGGTCGAGGACAAATTGTGAAGCAAGGGTTGGGGTTCGGGGGGGGGGGCAGGTGGAAGGGGGGGGTGAAAGGAACGCCTGCCACTCGTCGCCCCATGCCTCGCCTTCACAGTCAGGTACCTGATAGGCGAGGGTGAGGAGCAGGGGGGAAGCACTGTGGAAGGGCAAGGGTGGAGACTAGTGGGCTGGGAGAAGGGTTCAAAATTCGACATGGCGCCCTGTCGACTGCTGACGGAGGGGGTCCAAGGTGCGCCTGCAACCGAAGCTCAGGGGTGGGGTGGTTCAGGTAGGGTACTACTGGGCCTAACCTTAGGGGGTAGGTACGTTCCATGCGCTGCAGTCGCTGACACCTCCCAGTGACCACTGAACCGTCGTGTCGACGACACAGTCCCGGCCCTGATCGCAAATTCCTGACCTAGGGACATGTTTGACTTTGAAGCAATTCCCGATGCGATGGTTTTGGGATCTGCGATGGACGATGGAGCGTAGTCAAAGATCATACTTCGGCCAAACAGACAATCTGGGGCTTTAGCCACAAGGGGAATTTCACGACCTTCTAATTGCCTTCTCGAATGTGAATCGAAGGCTTCCGACGTTCCGTCACTGATCCTTCCTCCCGACAGGTCAGAAAGAACAGCATGCACTCGGGCTCCACGCGTATCAGCTGCAGAGGGCGCATGCTGAAAGGCGCAGCCCAGAGATCTCTGTGGCTGTGGCGCACTGGGTGGGCTGGCTGGTAGGTTGACAGTGGCGGGAATGCAGGGCCATCGAAGGCTACATGTAGTGGTTGCCCTGTGTAAGAAGGGGGGTCAGCTTCCTTGCTCTTCATCTCATATCGTCGCCAGGGCGCCCCGCGAAGAAACCAATACAGGTCACGAACGGGCGTTCCTCCGCTTTGCACCCCCTTCCAGCTCTTCTGGTGTGTCCAAACCCCCCCTAAGCAATGTCTGCAATCGGGGCCCCCGTCAAATTTTCCTTCTCGAAGCCGCAAGGAACAATTTGGCGATCAAGGAAAATTGGAGACCAAACTTATGGAGTCGGTCAACAAAGAGGTGTGGGTTTTCGGCCCAGTGGTAAGCAGGCCCATCGTCAGCATTCGGTCGTCTTTGCTTTTTGGCGTTGCAGGGCTCGTCTGGGCCTGATGTGATGTGCTGGGATGCTAGGTGCTGGACTGCTTCGTCAGGCGTGCGTCGTCACTGGTCGGCATGCTCGTGTCCTGTTTGGGAATATCGCAACGATAGTCCCAGGATGAGCCGGGTAGGTAAGGTAGGTCTCGTGTGCTGCGCGTGGTCTGTCCTACAGATGCCTTGCCTGTCGCAGCTGTGACCCTGCGACCTGCGACTTGATGAGGTGCAACGAGGAGTCCAATGTGGCCTGTCGCAGCTGACGTCTTTTGCAGTGTCTCTGATGGCCCTCTTTTTTTTTTCTTCGCCCCCTCCCTGAAATCCCTGGAAAAAGAACAGTCCAGGGTGTGTAGATCCTGATTCACTGCCAGCGAATTGGACAGCCGTGTTCGCCACGCGTGCCGGAAACGGGTGCGATGAGCGACAGGACGTAGTTTGTCAACCCAGCACGACCCGCTGATGTCAAATGCTCCCTAATAGGTAAAGTAGGCAGAGAAGAATATGGGATGAATGCTGGCCGAGCGCTTGGATCCGGTCGCGAGACCAGAAGTGGGAGAAACCCCCATCCTCTAACCTCACTGACGATGGAGCTGTACAACATGTACCTTTGTACCTGCCTATCGAGGGGGTGCATCTTTCGGACTATTGTACATAGTACGCCCTGGGGGACTGCTGAGGGGGGGGGGGGTTCTTCCAGCTGACAAGCTGGAGAACATCACACACCACGCTCGCTCGTTCCTCCGTTGATGGACGGCCAGCGCCTGCTTCCCGGCATCTGTCACATTTTCAAAGACCAACTCGCTACCTACAGTACCTACAGAACTGATCCATCAAACCGTTCTACCCATCAACTCCGACAAGAAAACTCGACCCCTCCCACTCACCAGGGCTTGGTTGATCACCAAACACACGACGATTCTTCCGAATCCAGAGTCTGCTTGCCGTCGTGGAGTGGACCAGGGGTACCCCTTCGAAGAACCGCAAGCCCGGCGCCAGTGTCAGTCTAATCAAGAAGCAAACCTGCCAAGTTGGCCACCAATAAACGCTCAACCGACGTACCCAAGTCATCCCGACATCCCGGCTGCACTATCATTTCGGCATTGATAATTGCTCTGACAGTCGGGTCGCCAGTCTTGCAAGAGCTCGCTCAATACCAAAACCTCAGCTCTCCAGCAGGCACCGCAGGTGCCGCACTGCACTGAACACCCCCGACTCGACCACCGTGACTCGAAGGAGGCTCTGTCCACAAAGGCCAATCATACTTGACTTGTTCGACACCCCCTCGGGCACTCCACTCGCCCAGACAAGGAGAGTACAGGCATCGCACCGTCTCTTCTTCATTTGTGGCCGGCGCCACAAGGAACCACCCACCTATACCCTGCTCGTCGACGCTGTTGTCGTCGCCGCTGCCTGTGGCAACTGCAGAGATGTGATGGCGCGGAGGCAGGAAGCAAGCAATGCAGTGCATCACGCATCCACAGCGAAAAGAAATGGTACCGTACCATCCATCGGGCAGTTGACGTTCGCCATCCCCTCCTTCCGAAGACCAGATAGGCCGGGCCAGCCTCCCCGTGTTACATTCGTCACATCGTGGCAACGGACATACGTCTATCTCTTGTTCATCCGGCAACTCGTCCATCTCTCCTGCCATTCACCTAGCCTGGCAAGCCTGGCAGCATGGCATCTTGCATGGCATCACATCACGCAGCTTCTCCCACAAGAGAAAGGCCGCCGACTAGCCCAATGATAGGCCTTATCCTCGTCGCGTCACTTGCACTAGCTGCGCAAGCCGAGCTGCAGCACATCAGATCGTCGCTCTCCAGATTACCAGCCCCCAGGGCCAGCCGCCCCAAGCCCTCCAGTCTGCAGCGCGAGCACGCCTATCGGCGTCGGTAGGCGGGTTGTTCTGTATCGCGCACCAGTCGTAGCCCGATGCCCCCCGCTGTCCACCTTCCACATTCAGGCCTTCCTCCTGAGCTTGTCCCTGGAAAAGGATAACAGGAACCACAAACCTCCCCGCACATCCCGCCCGCGCGCGCAACCCCCTCAGGCACCACCGGTCGACCTTCTCGAACCGACAACATGTCCCCGCTGTGCGTCCACATCATGGCCAGTAGCGCTTGCTCCCTCGTTCGCCGGCCGAGGCTGACACCTTTCAAGATGCCACGTTCCTTCGACGCCGTTCCCGCGATATCGGACGCCCTTGTCGGCGAGCTGAGCAGGCTCGCACGCGAGTAGCCCCACAAGAGTTTTGGGTTGAACCGCCTCCTGAACCCCCCACCCTCGGATGCACCCTGGGGCCCTTTGTTCGGGATGGTGACATCTTCCCTGTGCATTCGCCCTTGAAAACGCCCGCAGCCAGCCTGACCCTCCTCCTAAGTCGTCTCTGCTGACAGCAGCATTTCGTGATCCGGCATTCCCCCTACAAAATGGCGACGACTCACCTTGCTGGCCATCTCGGACAAATTTGTCGTGTGATCGAGGTTTGGCCCCTCTCGCGAGCAGCCGGGAGTGGAATGACGCAAATTTATCTGAGACGCACGTGCTGCATGTCTTCAGATAGCATTCATCGCGTTGCCCATCCATGCTCCAAATTCTGGTGCTTTTGCTTCTGGGTCTGGGTCTGGGTCTGTTCTGGTTCTGGTTCTAAATCTCGTGCCTTGCCACGACCCCCGGACTGTTTCGCTCTGGCCTCGCTGCTGATTTCCCCAATTCCGCCTTTCCGCGGCACCGGCACTGACACCGACGAGGAGGTCGTGACATGTGCGCCTTGATCCATACTTCAGCTACGCTAAGGAAACCTTACCATCAACCTCGCTTTGCTTTTCTCTCGAGATTTTGCCATTGCTTCTTCGAACGCCCTTTCCAACGCAGAATGCGCAAGGGGGCCATTGCTTGGTCGAGGCCCGCCTGATGGTTGCATCGGGGCCCCTGAACCGCCCAACTCGCTTGGACCCCTATCGGCATTCCATCTAGATTATGGTCATGGCCGCTGAGGTGCGGTTGAAGCCCGAGTTGCCCGGAACTGGGAATGGCGTCCCCAAAAGAATGAGCGACCATGACGATGATACTTAAAAAAACGTGCTAGCCAGGCGATTCGCCCTGCTGGCCGGAAACTTCCATCCAACGCGCATCACAGATCTCAATCAGATAGACCAGTCCAACTTCCATCTCGTCTCTTTGTGTCCCCCGCAACCTTGATCGGCACCCTCGGGCTGCGGCGGCCGCACAGTCGAAGCTTGTTGCCCTGTCCTCGCGTCTCAGCCTCGAAGCCACGCCCACCGTCGATCTCCAACAGGCGCACGCGCCTCCCCCTCGAGAGCGAACGCCAGCTCATCCCATGTACGGCGAACGCTTTGCCGAGAGTCAAATATATGACCATCTGAATCGAACCAGGCCTCGACGACAACGCGGTACACTACTTGAGCTTCCAGAAGAAACCCTCTGACTGGCTCGATCTGAATGCACTTCGATAGCACGCCTTTTGATTCGGCGCCGCCATGGCTATGGAGCCTCGGTCCTCCTCCCCCTGTCTTCCACCCCTCCGTTCTCCCTGGCCCGTCCATATCTGTGTTCGCCTGTCGGGCGCTTCGTGTACCATGTACAAGTATGTCTGTGTGCGTGTGCGCACACGCACCTCTGCGTGTCACCAACGCTCCACAAGTCTCGCCTTCTGGAAGCCTGGGTTACGTAAGTCTTGAGAGCGGGCTTGGGACTTGGCATTCTTCAGTTTGGGAGCTTGAAGTCACGTCGATACATTGACGGGGAGAAATATGACAGAGGCAGGGAGGCGGACACCCTTCCAAATGGGTTTCTGGAAGACAGCTCCACTCTCGTGATGCCTTTCTTGCTTTTATCCAGTGGCTGTGCGCCGCTTTCCTCTACCGATCATCCCATCTACCAGGGCGCAAGTATCGTGGATGATCCTGTGGAAGATGTGCCGTGGCTGAGAAAGCCATGGCGTGTATCAAGACACGATGTCAGCCCAATTATCGGACTGTGCCCGCCATGTGGTGGAAGGGACAGTATTTGTCGTGGCGCATTCGTGCTTGCAGAAACATCCAATGGGAGATCTGGAGCCAAGCGACAAGGCGTAGACAGAATACTTGATAAACGAGGATTGTAGTAACGAGAGGTCTGGTTATGAAGAGAGAGAGATAAAAAGACAAACTCCTATCAGACCGCCCCCAGTCACCCGATCCCATGGACCCCTCCTCTCCCGCCCGCCCTACTCCGTTCAGCCAAGGCCATGAGTCTCCTCTAAGCTCTATCGACACCCAGCTTGCCAATGGGTGTATGTACCATGCCCTGCCGCACCTTGATGCTGCCAAGTCCGTGGCTACCGCTCCCATACCTAAACAACACCGGATTCATCTCCCAACTCCGGTACGTTGCTGTCTTTGGTCTCGTACCACACCACCATTGTCCATTTCTCATTGCCAACCGGGCTGCCCCACCGTTATCATGGTTTGCTAAGTACATCAGGCATAATTCTTTTTACTCCCCCCTATGCAACCGACGACGCTTTCCTACTCACAATCCCATTTCCACTGGCGTGCGGAGAGTATCTAGGACTTAACATCAGACTGACCCTGGCTGTCGTCGGAAATGTGAATCTCAGCGGCCTCCGACGACGCAGCGTCATCATCGTCATCCCTCGGCGGCACAGCATTCACCCCATTATCAAGTTTGAGACTCCAGGTCTCGGTGCTGCCGGGCAGGGGCCCCTGCTCCTGAGGCCCGAACACGTCGTCGCTTTCTTGGGGAAGCAGGTCATCGACCAAGGGGGACTCGCTGCCACGGCCAGTCAGGTCCGGCACGTCCGAGTCGGCCTGTGCTTCGTCACTGGCGTAGCCTCCGAGCTGGAGCGTATCCGTGGTGTCACCCTCCTCGCCGATGCCGCTGAATGACCACGCTTGCTTGCCGGTGAACGTCTGAGACAGCCGACTCGCGGGAGCGCCCGCCATGCCGATACCTTCGTCCTCGATGCTGTTGTGGATCCGTTCGCTGCTGTTGTAGTCGGGCAGACCGTCGTCGCTGCGCGTCGACATGGTGTTATGAGCCAAACCACGACCTGCTGGCAGGCGAATTGCTCCGGCTCCGGTCCCAAGTCTCGACGATCCAGTTGGGGAGGAGCCCTCGCCGAGACGCCGGCCTTCCCCCGAATCTGCCGCGTCTTGTTCATCTTCCTCCTCTTCCGAACCGCTGTCAAATTTCTCGCAGATTTCGCGGAAGCGGGGTCCACCTAGGGGCACAGCGGAACGCCGGCGGTAAAACAAGAGGTACGCAGCCTTAGTGACGGAGCTCTCTGCTTTGCCAGCCGACACGCTCGTGTCTGCATTTGGTCAGTTAAACTGCTCAGTCATGCGTTTCGATGTTGCAACTGACCATTGAAGTGATACCACTGATTGTCGACGAAGTTCTTGGCCCACGCCGTATAATGACCACCGCCGAGGCCACCAAAGTGCTCGTCGACGGCGCACAAGTCATACATCTCTTCCTTGCCATCTTCCTGGTGCAAGACGCGTGTCCGCAGATCGAGGCCCTCAATGGGGAAGTCAACTAGCACATCCAGCTTGTCTCGCCGGTAGCCGGAAGAGCTGAATCGTTTGAGATGCACAACGAGAATGTCAGGCGTCTTCCACAGGTCGAACTTCTTGCTTGCACGGCGATGTTCTTTGCAGCGCGGGCAATACCATGTATCCTGCTCGGATAGAATTTCGGCCTTCTCGAACTCGTCCAGACACTCCTCGAGCGTGATGCCCTTGGAACGGCGAGCTTGGCGCTTTTTCCGCTTCAGCTCCATGTTTGGATCGCGAAGGCGCTCCAGGTCGTTGAACGTGGGACTTCCACGCAGATCGTCATTACCGTGATCTGTATCGCCGAAAATACCGTCCCAGGCATTGCTGTCCCATTCGACAACGATACCCTCTCCGAAACGAACCAGGGGGCCGGGCACATCATCCGTGGGTGAGGGTTGCGGCGCAACATCGGGCATGCGCACTTCGCGCGAGTTCATCTCCCTGTGACGGCGCTTATTGCCCTTTTTGCCGTAAGTTTTGTGAGGCTTCATCTTTTTCTTGCTAGCGCCAGGCTTCTGACCATTAGGTCGCTGGGATGCTCGAACACTAGCCTACATAGGTGTCAATCATCAACATCCCGTGAACAGTGTCGTAGCTGTAGACCGCAAAAGTTTCGCGAGTACAGTGCATGTGGGGGTTCTTTGAGCTGCTCACCTTGGGGGGCTTAACGACTGCCTCTTCCTCGCTCGACTCTTCATTCATGCGAGTTTGTGCCGGAGTTGAGGCAGAGGATTGCAGGTCGCTAGTGCTGTCGTTGTCGCTGTCGCCATCACCGCCGTTCGTCCAGGTGCCCGGGCTGTTCGACTCATCTTGGTCGCTTGATGACTCAGGTGGCGGCGCTCTGGATGATAGTTTGTGTAGAGATCGGTCAAGGCTATTCCAGCCAGAAGGCACAACGTCGCTGCTCTCACCGCCGAAGTAAAACAGTTCGAAAAGGTTCTGGAGCTGGGGTGGCAGATAAGACTGTGAGTCCGTCGCCCACTTGGGTCGACGCGACTCAAACCGCTTCAGCAAGCGGTCATTAGTAGCGGCGGTCGTAGCAGCAGTTGGCTCGCCATTGCCCTTCATCGACACTTCGACGATGTCGTCCTCGCCCTCGACTGATTGAGCAACGACTTTAGAATCACCCATCTCGGTATCGGACTGTGTCGTGACAACCGTCTCAGGATCAAGCCCATCGTCAGAGTCGGCGAAGCCGGCAGCGGTAGTGAATGTGGCGATCTTCTCAAGAATCTTGCGCCGGATAACATCCTCATTGTTGGCCTGTTCAATGTTAGCAGGAACGATTGCTAGACCCTTCGGTGCCTCTTACCTCTTCTCTCGTCAGAACGATGAAGTGAGGAGGTGAAGCGCTGTCATCCCGGCTATATCGATTACCAGCAGCTTGCTTCCGATGCAGGACAGAGACGACAAGGTGTTCGGTGCGTGGGTCGACATAAGGCTCCTCGTCAATGTCTAGCATGGAGCGGTGGCCACTAGACTTGATCCAGTTGGTGGGCGACGACTCCAGCTCGTGGAAGGTGGCGACATCGCTGCCGGTAATGGCTTCCGAAGCGTCTTCGTTGTCGGAGTAAATCTTGAAAAACTTTCCTTTGAACTCTTCTGCGCCAATCAAACGGTTGACGGGAACACCAGTCCGATCAGAGATGGCCTTCTTGAGCAGTTCAACAGCGCTGTGTTTTGGCAGTTCGACCTCGACAAGTACAGGACGATCGTTGAGGGGGAAGAATTTAACTGAAGCGCTCCAAAGATCTTCAATTGGCAGAGGAAGGGTCAAGTTGTTGAAAGGGTCAAACGTGATGCTGACTTTGTCGCAAACGGGGCATTTAAGTGTAGACTTGTACATGCCAGTAAACAGATCAGCGATGACAGAGTCGTCTCGCTTTCGGGTGATATCCCAGACCTCTTCTGCCATTTTGCGAATGGCCTCCTCGTTGCCGATCATCTCATCAGTCGAATCGGGCTTTTCGATGTACGGCTTCTTCTTGATACGACTCAGATCTTCCTGCAGACCATCCAGAAGAAAGCCGAGAAATTCCTGCGTATCCTGCTGGCCCCATCCAGAAAAGGCGCTGCGACAACGACCGATTGTCACCTTGAACTCACGAGGGCTGACGGCCCCTCTTGAGTCGCGGTAGATCTCCTTCAAGAGCTGCCCATACGTGATGGCTACTTGGCCATCGTAGCCAAGAGGATTGTCGCGGTTCAACTCCTTCTCATACTCGCTTGTGAGGAAATACTTCGTCAACTCCTCGACACTCCGGACACACTGAAGTGCCGAGTTCATGTAGCACGTGTTTCCCAAGTTCTGCAGACCAACAGCTCCGACGCTGCGACCCGACCTTTTCTGCTGCGTCCTGCCGCGAGTTATAGGACCAGAGCGAGCTGATGGTGCAGGGCTGTTCCGACCGCTGTTGTTGCCACTGGACTGAGTTGTCTTGCCATTTCCCACTCCTCGAGAGGCGATGCTCTTGGCGTTACCCTTTCTCTTGAAGTACGTCGACACAAATTCCCCCCTCTCGACTTCCTCGTCAAGGACCAGAATCTGGCTTTGCCCAAGAGCCTTCATAGACAATGAGCTTCTCCCATTGTAGTTGGCATTGACTGTGTTGTCGATGGCATCGACCTTACTCCGCCGCAGCGAATCCACGGCCAAGTACGTCGGCACGTCTATCAGCATCTTCTTCCACGATTCCGGGGGAGATGCAGGCTCGCGTTCCGGCGAATCAGGCGGCGTCAACGCGGAGTGAGGCTCAACATCCATCTGAGAAGGCTCCGGTTGGGGTGCTATTGACCATACACGTATTTTGCGGTCCAATGGAATGCCCGTCTTTGTCTTGAGCTCTTTGAAGAACTCATTGTAAGATGCAGAGGTGCTTTTGACCACGACGATTGGTGCAGCATCCTTCAGCTTGGTCTCAATGGGGATTTCACTCCCACTGGACCACAGTCGATGAATGGTGAAGACGGGAGGGTTGATCTCAAAAATGATATTCGCCGAAGGAGCCGAATCTTGCGCGGTGTTGATGGCCTTGCGGATGATGGGGATCTGCCCATCGGAGAGGCCGTACCACTCCGATACTAGGGTCCAAGCATCGTCAGGGAAGAGCGAGACGTCGCCATCTAAGCTCACTCCATCTCTCAGGCGCACAAAGGGGCCCTCGTCTGTGGCTAAAATGCTGTCGATGATGTCTGAATTGTCCACAGGGCCAAGACGTTCATCTGACGGACCGTCTTTTGTGTTCTTGGGGTCACCAAAGGCTTGGGCTTTACGCACCCATGACGTGGACACCAGGTATGCGGTATCGCCCACCTTCGGGACGGTTTCCTCAAATCCGAGCACCAGTGTCTGAATCGTTTTAATCTGCTCTTCGAGAGGTGGTGGCTCTGCAGGCTGTGGTCAGCTATACACTCTTAGCCGTAAATAGCTGTCTTCCGTAGTTACCTATCACTCTATCTATCTGCGCAACCTGCACGCCTGAAGCGGGCTGGTCATCCGGCAAATCGATGCTCATGGCCCTCGGCAGTTGGGCTCGAGTAGTCGTTGACCCGTGTTGTGCTGTGCTCTGAGCGGACTCGACCGAATCCGCCTCCTGGGCCCCTCGCATCTCCGTGTCTTGCTGTGGTTCCATGCTGGAAGCGCGTCGTTTCAAGGGTGAAGAAGACCGTTGAGGGGCGTTCCCATCTCCTCCCATGATAGCCCGGCGGGAGACGTTGAAGGGTGACTGGCTTCGGGCCGTGTCATGCGGCTGCAGAGGCCCGGTCTCGGTGCCAGAGGTATAGCCGCCGCGGTCGCTGTCGAGGGAGAGGTCGCCCACGCCCGAGGGAGAAGACGCAGCACTATCGGGGTACTCGGTCGACGTCAGAGAGACCTGGCGAGTCTGGAGTCTGGCAGGCAGACTCGAGGCGGGATTGCTTTCGGCGGATTGCCACCAGGGAGCGGCCACGGGGGGAGCTTCGACCTCAACCTCGGGCGAGCCGTGGCGGTTGTCGCTGAAGGCGGTGGAGGTGAAAGAGAGGGCGGGGTCGTCGTCGGGTTCGCAGGAGGGCAAAACTATGTCGGGATAGGGGGTGTGAGGTTGCAGCTGGTCGTTATCTATGTGTCGCGGCGCAATCTTCCGCTTCTTTGAGGAAGACGTTGTGATGGCGAGCTGCCTGTGCAGCTCGAAGAGTGCAAGCCCGGGAAAGGCAGTCGCGGGGGAGACAGTCCGGAGGACGATGGAGGAGCTGGCTACCCTGGTTAGTGTCGCTTCACTTCGCTTCGCGCGGTCGGTGAGGCAGTGCTGCCTTGATCAGCAGGTGAGGCGAGAGGTCAGCAGCAAAAAAAAAAAGAGGTGACCTTGGAAGAGGTTTGCGTGTGCTGTGCGACAAGGCTATGGAGGAGGGCGAACGACGCTGGGGGGCAGGCCTTGAGGCAGAAGAAGGGCGGGTGGTGGTGGGCAGAGACAACCAAGAAAAGGTACCTACCTACTTAGCCTCCGGTGGACGGTGAAGAAAGTACGTCAGTGGAGGGGAGGGAAAGGCCGTGGCAACCGTGACTTGGGCGCCGCTCGTCTCGACGCAAGAAGGTACACTAGTCGACTGACAATGCTTCTCGACCAGTTCAGAGGAGACGTAAAAGCCCGCAAAAATAAGAGAGACTCGATGTGTGCGGATGAAGCAAAAGCTGAACTGTTGCGCCTGTAAGAGGTTTTGCGAGAATGTATTTTTTGGAGGTGCAGTGGAGGGGTTTACAGTAGCAGGACTGGCCAGGCTTGAGGGGCGCTGCGGGAGGAACCAGCTGGACGACTCATGGTCGGTGCCAGTGCCACCTGCCAGCGGGTAGCCCCTCCTGTAGCTGGGTACATCAGTTGCCTCATCCCGGCAGGAGGATAGGTACCTTAACTTAAGGGCGACACAGAATGAGCTCCATCGGCAGCGGTCTGAGTCGTGGCCGACCTGATCTGGAGGCCTACGACTGACAGTTGCCTGCTGTGCCTGTTTGGAGCCAGTCACTTGGAGCTCCTGAAGCATGCGATTGAGATCTGTCACTGCGCGAAACATCCTCGTTGACCACTGGGTAGCTACTCCCTAGGCCCATTTCCGCGTAGTGCTTTTGACACACTTGCGGCATCTCGACTTGACTACAAAAACCCACTGGTGCCGAGATTTTTTTTGGTGTGTGTGTGTGAATGGAGCTTTGTACAATACCTTCGGTGTCTTAGCGTTGAAAAAAGACCCACGTCCTGATCAGGGAGAGCCTCGTCCTGCACGTCACTGAGGTACAAGACGTATGCGGCCAGCACTCCATCAAATGCACCAGGCAACCCTAGGACCGGCCGGTTCACCATGTAACCTTCAACAGATTTCTCGCAAGACGATTCGGCCATGTCATAAGCTCTATCCAGAACCCTACATTGATTGATTGTTGTACTATTATGACAATCCGGAAGTACTTGCACCCTTCTGTCTGTCTCACATGTCGTAAAAATGAAGCAAAAATTAAACCAACCTATTCTCCCTTACCCTACCATACCACCTGTCTGGCAACACGTGTCTGGCTGGGAAGGTCGCTCCTGTTTAGTAGACGTGCTTGGGTTAGAGAAATCCCCAGCCATTACGTACTTTGCCGCTGCACAGAGAAATTTGCACTCTATTCGCGAATGACAATGCTCGAGGGTGCCAAGTCTAAGTGCCGTCTAGTTGATTCCAGCCCGAATACCTCTTTCGCCGCCGAAAGCTCCTCACGCCTGGATCAAAGCTCCTTCTGGAATCAAGAATCTAGATACCCGCAACAAATCCGGATCCTGCCCAGGTGCATCAGCTAATCGAGCTGCTGTTGCTCCTTCTCACTCTTCTCCTTTCCGTTCTGATCAACTTGCTGGTGCCCGCGATTCCGGGCCCCACCAAGTCATGGGTAATACTCAAGATAGTCCACCGCTACGCTATGTCATGCCTTGCAGCATGAACCAGATGTTATTGAAAAGTGTTCGTGGCATCCTGGGCTACCACCGTCGCCCGTGTCCCAGACATATTTTCCGTTGTGTCAGAGCCCGAAGGCTGAGCTCATAGTTTGGCGTCCAAATCCAGGTACTCGCTGAGATCTTTACCAGCCTGGGCTCCCGATGTGGCCTGAAGCCTAGCCCTGTGGGCACGGACGTCCGTGATGATCTGGGGCTTCGACTCGACCGAAGCCTTGTCTTCTTCCTTGACACCATTCACCTTCGGACCTGTCTTCGGGTCGTGCGCGGCAGCAATGACGGTGGAGACCTTCTCCTCGGGCAATTGCAGCTCGCTCTGGAGATACAACTTCAGGTTCTCTGTGTCGTTCCTCATCTCGGGACGTAGCAGCGCTGCCTTGACCTTGGTCTCGGCCGTCTTGTCAAGGCTGAGCTTTTGGAGCAACTCCGTCATCTTCTCATCGGATTCGGCTGAGGACTGCGCAACCAGATGCACCGAGACCTTGGCTCGGGTTGCCGAGCCAGGTTTGACAAATGTGCGATAGAACTCGACCATGTCGGCCTTGGTCAGTTTCTTAATGTGTTCGGCATCTTGCTGGGCTAACGGGTACGCGCGTCAGTAATGAATCTCATATCGGGAGGAAAACTTGTATCTCATACCGAGTTCAAATGTGTAGTACTCGCTGGCGATCTGAGTCCAGTGCCGGCTGCTCTCTTGGTCAAGGTTCTTGACTTTCTCAAGCCTCTTGACGATAAGACTCCGCTTGTGACCCTCGAACTCCGTATCGGTCATAGCGTCGATGATCGTAGACAGATGGTTTAGGAAAGCCTCAATCCTTGATTCAAGGTAGTCGCAGGGACGCTCGCTCTGGATGATAAAGCGGAATCCGTATGTGGTTGAAAAGCTACGAACACCGCTGAAAACAACGTAGCCTAGTTGCTCCTTCGTCCGCAGTTGGTCGAAGGCAGGCTCGTGGGCTATCTGGTCGAGCAGAAGTGTTCTAGCCCGCACATTCCAGTCACTCTTGTCGCCAACGTAGAATACAGTCTCAAGACAATGGTTGACGTTGGCAGGGTCCTTCAACGTCTTCTTGTACACAAAGTTGGATCCGGGAGGGAGGATTAAGGAACGGGTGACTGGCCACTGAGTCTGCGGGAGGATGCGGGGCTTGAGTATCGTTTCGACCATATCCGTCAGCTTCAGGGCGTCCTCCTTGTAGATGTTGCCGTGTGCGTAGGCCTCGATGCGCATCTGCGCGAGCATCTGCTTCTTGAACTGCCGAATGTCCTCGGCGCTGATATTGGGGAGCTCGGCGAGATATTCCTCAACGACATAATCGCGTTCTGAGTTCAGCCACGTTGTGTAGTCGGACACTTGGCTGAACGGCTGCTGAAGCTCCCAGTTGTTGTATCCCCGGTGAAGACGCTCCTTGATGATGTCGAACCGGTCATCCTTGATCTCGACATCTCGGATGGTGACGAGAACCTGTTTCAGCAACACTGCCAGCTTATCATTGTAACCGCTAAGGTCAAGAAACATGCCGCGCCCATCAAGCGCAACACTGTACTGTAGGCCGGCGAGCTCGGCGTCGTAGGAGTATTCCTCGAGGGCGTCACGGACCAAGTCAGTGAACAGCTTGGCCTTGACGGCATTCTCGGCTGATGAATAGATGTTGGGGTTCCTGCAACTGATGACCAGGTTGGCCTTGGGAACCCAGAAGGTGTCATCCTTCTTGAACCAGGTCCGTGCCAAAAGGTCGTTGCGAACAATGCGGGGAGCAAGGGCTGGTTCCTTGACTTCCTTCTTTTCGACTTCGAGATTCGTGGGGATGAAGTTGTTCTTGTGCGGGAGGTGTAGCTCTGGCAACCTGTCCTTAGCGCCTGATGCCGCCGCCTTCTCTATCTCCGCAAGGAAGTCGGCGGGAATGTCCTCGTAGCGGTACTCTGTGCCGTACCACTTCTCCTTGCGGTCCCAGTTACCGGGAAATTTGCGTGACACTATCGTCAAACGAAGGTTGTCGGGCCTCAGACATGCCAGTCCCTCTCGAATCAATTCGGGGTCGAATTTCCTCAGCTTGCTGTGCCCGCTCAGCAGCCACTCGCGTGGAAGAGGCTTTTGCATGACCGAACTGATTTTGCTCGTAAATCTGCTGGCGGGCGTTTTCTGCTTGAACTTGAAGTCGACATCGGCCAAGCCTTTCTGCTCATCAAAGATCCACTCCTGGGGCGAGGTCTCCTGCAGCAGCGAGACGTACTGGAAGAAGATTTTCGTGATCTCCTGGTAGTTCTTGAGGCCCTGGGAACGATACAGTTAGCCAGGAATGTGAGGGGCACGGTTTCTGACTGCACCCACCTCTTCGGTCAGCCGAATCTGGCAGTCAAAGATGCCACCAGTTCCGGGACATACGGGATAGGTCCCAGCGCTCAAACCGTTCGCCCAACCCTTTGACTTGACGTAGGCCATGATGCTGCCAGGACCCTCGTGGCCAATCAAGTGACTGAGGTATCTGCTGGGCTGCGATTCGTACATGCGTTCCTCGTCCATAAAGGGGAAATAGAGATTGAGCTCTCTCGAATCCATGACAGGCTTGGCGAAGATCTGGATGCCAAGCTCGCTCTTCCTGAAGGGCGCCTCGCTCTCCCAGCGGTTCTGGGGGAGGTTCTTGTTTGACACGCCGGCAAAGAACTCCGACACCCAGCCTTCCAGAACATCGAGAGATTCCCTGCCTAAAACGACTAACTTCATGCGGTTGGCCGAATAATGCTTGTCGTGGAACTCCATAAACTTCTCGCGCACGTTGATGCCTTTTGCTTCGGGTTGAATCTTCAGGACGTCCAGGTTTCCTGTGGAAAAGTGGCAATAAGGGTGGTTTGGGTTTGAAGTCGACTTCTCTAACTGATGTAGACGCCATTGGTCGCTCTGGAGGTTCTTCTTGTTCTCCGAGTCAACAGCTCGCAACTCTCGGTCCAGGGTAGATTCGAGGAAGAGAGGCTCGATGAAGAATTGGGCGAAGCGATCCAGTGCCCCTTTCAGCGCTGACGGGGTTCTGGTCTGTGGGTTCTAGGTCGTTTGCGGGCCTTGCCGAGATCTCGAAAAAGTAGTGGTCGAAGTCGGCTCAGTGTATGTCGTTTGAGCTGCAGA
>NW_003315031.1:911703-914396 GCF_000150825.1 Verticillium alfalfae VaMs.102
CCGATCTGCCCCTGTCTGGTGGAGGCCTGGGCTACCTGCATTGGGGACCTGGGACCCTTTTGCTGCCTTAGATCGACGAGCTGGGGGACCTTGGGGGCCTGGGGAGTGGAAGGGGGGGAGGGGGTCGCGCGCGCTGGCAAGATGCGGGTGCTGACGCTTGTGCCACATCGACTGGGTTGCAGGCGTGGGTTAGCAGCATGTGGGGACGCCGTATCACCGGCGCCGTACTACTCAGATCAACGACGGGTTGGGATCCAAAAACGGAGACTCTCTGTGTCGCGGCGTGGCCAACAGATCAGGGTCGCTCTTGGGTGGTCGACTGGGCGGAGAGTCTCTTCCCTCTAGTTCCTTCTCTTCTTCCCAATAGTCCCTGCGCCTTCGGCGACGACTTGACGGATTGGATACTGGGTCACTTGGTGTGCACCGGGGAAGCAAGGCAGGGTGCCGGAGCAGCATATGCTGCAGGGTCGAACAGCGGCTGTTTGGTAGGTGCGACACAGGTAAGTAGGTATATGTACTCAGCAACGATCGTCTGAGGAAGCGGTGTGCGCTGCGATGGCATTTGGCCAGCGCCCTTGTCTCTCTCAACAAGTTTGACGAGGTCTGCGTCCCTGTCAACACTGGCCGGATGGCAAAGCGTGGCAGACCCAGCGTGCAGGTCAGGCTGGTGCATTGCAAAGACCGCTTTCGGTCTGGCTGGCGGTATATGCGTGACTCGGATGCCGGGCTTGGTGCGGCGAGCTTGGTGGGTGGAAGAGCCGAGGCGGGCCACCGACGCGACTCAGGACTGATAGGGGAGGGGGGAAACGCGATTGAGTCAAGGCAGATAAGAATACTTCATACGCCCAACTCTGACGAAGGGAAAGAGACGGCGAGGGGCAAAACACGCTGACATGTGTCGACGCGATGCGCGATGCGAATGATTCAGAGCAAGATGTGGGTGGTCATATACCTACCACATTCGTACTTGACCTGCCCAGATAGGCACCTGACCGCGGTGTGCGTCTGGATGGGGAGGAACGCTGAGCAGGACAACGCGCCATCTACCTTGTCCGACGAAGGAGCAAACGCGATGTCGGCTTGTTGAAGTAGGTACCTTGGTACATCCAGTGAGGATGATCATTCATGGTTAACTTTTCAGGAGGAAGGAAGTAGCTTTTTGGCTCTTCTCTGTTCCAGGGAGTTGTTGTCGCCTTATTCGACCGCCGTTTGTGCCTCCTACCACCTTCCTTCGTCACAAAAGCTTCGAATCGCAACTCTCAATGGCTAGTTCGCCTGTCCATGATTGAACTTCCGGCCCCTGATGCACTCAGCGATCATACATGATAACTTCGTCCCATCATACAAGAGATGCTTGACACAAGAGATGCTTGGATGGTGTGCTCTCTCGGATGCAGCCACATTGGTGCTCGACAACCCAAATGCCCACATGAAAGCGCAGAAAACAGTCTTTGTTCGCGAAGCAAAAGAAATTACCCACTCGAAACGGTAAGGGAGGGCACGGCACACAGGCCTTTGCGGGAAGACCCGCAGCATCGTGTTACACATTGCCAGACAGGCATTCTGGCGTAGCATCAGACAGAAAGTGCCCATCAATCACCGTCAGCCTCGATTTACCAATCTTGCTCTCTTGGCGAGTGGTGGATATCCTCTCAGGACAGGTAAATTGATCTGAGACTCATTGGTCAGGGGATATTTCAAGGTCCTCTTTCGTCAGCCGGGTCCCTGCTGTTGCAGGCCGCAGTTGAGCGCACAAAACCAGAGGCAAGCAGCAAGGTAGGAAGAGGGAGGGATCAAGGATATATCGACGGCCCGGATTGCGGAGGTGACTTACCCGCCACCTTGAAGGCCACTTGCGGTACGACCGGGCCTGCGCAGGCATGGATAGGCCATCCGACTGCCACACGCCTTGACCACCGCCATCGAGTTTTGTTATTGTCCCCCTCAGGCCCCATTCACGCGCCAAGACGGTGGTATGGCCAGGTGAGAGAAAGCTTTCGTGGCCAGCAACGTGACTGTCTGGCTTGACTCAATTTCAGACAGCACTGGCCAAGCAGGCGACTGGTTGGTAGGCCAAAGAGGGGAGAGGCGTATCCCAGCGGGGCTACCATAGCCAAATCGAACGAGCTTCCATCGCCTTTCTGGGTTGGCCGACCACGCTGTCCACTCATAAACAATATCTTCAGTCCCGCTGACCCTACCAACGGCATGATCTCTCAATGGGACAGCTGAACCATCTATTGCAGCTCGAGATGGGGTCTGATTCGACCAAAGAGTCATAGCATCACGTACAGGGCACATGAGTCTGCCGATGTATTATGAACATAGCGTCCGCTATCCAACTCATCTGGTTGGATTACCAACAACGACAAAATTGGCACCGACGCGCATCGTCCTGTCCCGAAGGCATGGTACTAGAGGAATCCACTCACCGTGTCCAGACCAGACAGATTAATATCTGGTAGCTTCTGAGATCATTCAGACCCTTGGTGGCCATCTTGGGGGTCAGCTGCATTCAAGGTGTTATTTCGTACGACCCGAGAGCATTCTGCCTTCATTGGATTCTGTTTCTACTCCATGAGCCGCCACGGTCGGGACGTTCGCATCCAGGAACGCTACTGCGCAAAAGAAATACAATATGGTACCATATGACAGTTCTTTTTAGTGTTCGCCAGGCATTCGTCGAAATCCCC
>NW_003315031.1:914540-950295 GCF_000150825.1 Verticillium alfalfae VaMs.102
ATTCCAAGCCCGAAGCCACCAATGAGCAAGCCCTGTGGAAGCCTTGACCACCGACCAGAAGCTAGGCTGTTGAGCCAATTCGGTCTCCCAACCCAAAAGAAGCCCAAAACCTATCCTTGACCATCCCTCGACAGTCATGTGAGATAGCTGGGCATTTCCCAGACCGAGATGTGGTCATTTCGCGAGCGTATCAGCGCAAACCGGCGTCGGAGCATGGGGTGCTGTTGCGTCGCATGCCGCCATCGTCACGTCTTGATACTCCAGGAACCGGTCTTGACTGCCGCATGTCCCCTTGTCGATACAGGCGCAAGCGATGCAGATGACCTTTGACCGTGTTGGTGCAGACGCTACCAACTAGCCCAGGCTCCCTCGGGTACGCATGCCTGCTAGCAATCGTCGTCATGCTTTAGCGGGCCCCGAAGAACGCCTCCCCTACCCTTTGCCACGTTCTGGGATTTCTGGAACGGAAGATAGAGGTCATGAGCCAGATTGTCCGCTTGTCACTTGGTGCGCTCCCGGCAATCGGAGCCGAAGGCAATCACTCGACGATCAGGACCCCAAGCAAGCCGGCTCGGGGCAATATCACAAAGTAGGAAGGCGGAGGCGTGGAAACATGAGGACCCGGCCTTGCTCCAGGTCACTTTCTCTCCGCAAAAGAGGCAACTTTCCGCCTACGTTCGGGCTTCTTCGCCTGCAGTGGGCCATGCTGCTTACTCGAGTCATCTTCTAGAAGCTCGGTACATTTTCCGCTTCCACTGATCCAATCCGCTTGCCGTGATCGCCCAGCTTCGAAATGCACATCTCGGCTCGCTTGGAGCTTTGTCTTGGGGCAATGGGACCAGGTCTCCCCGGCTCGTATCATGATGGGGAGAAAGAACGGTACCCAAAGTACCTCCCTGTGGTCTTTGTATGGCCGGTCGAGGAGATGATGATGTTGCACCACGTCCGCACGTAATCTTAGCCCGCCCCCAGCCGCTAGGGACAACCTTTTCTGCGGACAGTTGCCGGCCCTAGGACGGCACCGAACCTGATAGGAATCGATTGAAGGCCTTGGAGCAAAGGCCAAACGGAGTCCGGAACAATAGTCGAAGCCCGGTCTTCACTCAATCCTTGCCAATCTCAAATGACAGTCTGGCATGATGTCACCGTAACATGTTCAGCTCAATCGCGGCCGACGCTCCCGAGTCGTACCCCCAGCATTCTTTATTGCTTGTTCTACCTACATGTAGAGCCTTCTATATAGCGCAGTCTAGTCTGTTGTATGACAGCAGGTTGGCTGCTGGTGATGTGCGGCTCAGAGGTTACCAAAGTATACGTATGCCGTGGGAAGTTTTGGTTGGCTGCCATGCCTTTACCGTGCCCTGACCGCGGTTCGCCCTGCTTCGCTCGCCACTCATCAGCCACGCAGGGCGGTTCGACATGAAGGCTCGATGAGGTATCGGTAACCTCTTCATATGCATCCTTCCGCTCCGCCACTTGCACACAGACACATGTTGTCGCTACAAGGAATGTGGAACACGTGCTGTACATCCTCACTGGGTAACTCATGTAGGACCACCCGGTGCTTATAATAAGTCAAGCGACTGGATCGACGCTGCACCTTCGTTCTCACCCCCTCCCGCTTGCCGGGCCGGGAGACTGTGCCGGCCCACCTCATCTGCCGGCGGCCCAATTCACCTTGTCCTCGGTACATCGGAGTGACGTGCGATGCAACATGCACGGCATGGTAGAGGCCGCGCACATGATGCCACGGCCCTGCGACCCGTGCGTCAAGGTGGTCGTACTAGCTGCTCCCAAGCCCCAAGCCACTCCATACTGTTGCATCGTCTCTTCATGCCGAAGGGAGTTCCAGCCCCGAAGCCAGCGGCTTTAGATCATGGCCGGACCACGGAGCAAGTTGGGTACCCCCCCCCCCTTCCCTTTTCCGAGTCCACTGTGATACTCAAATTCTATCGAACCGACCATTTTTTTCGGCTCCGGAGTATTATCCATTGATGTCAGTGATCTGCCTTGTCACAGCGTGTGTACAGCTGCGTACCTCGGGATACCGAGGCAGTCACACGACGATGAGTTCTGTAATTGCCACAGGTATGACCCCCTAGTGCCACAGTAGCAGGAGTAACGAGAGTGGTTGGCTGCATGGGCTTCAACAGTCTTCTCTCCTCTGCACGAGGAGCGCGGCGGGCATGAGTCGCGTCAATAGACGCTGGGGCTTTCCATGGTCAAGGTTCGCTTCCACAGGTGAAATCATCCCTGGTACTCGGGATGATCCTGGATAATGCTCCTTTTCGACAGGTCCTTCGACAGGCAACAGACCTGAAGCTGTTGCAACGTTGGCGCGCCCCGAGTTGTGTGTGCTGCGCAACACCACAAGTCGTTCGTCATTCATGCCATTTGGCCCGGCACACCCGGCCGTTTTCTTGGCAGGGTTACCTGCGTTGGGGGTGTTGGTCACTGGGCCGTCCCGTCTTTGATCGACCGCTTGTGATCTGGGGTTTCGGGTATCACTGCACAAGGAGGTACCGTGAGGTAAAGTGACAAAGCTCGTGTCTTGCTGCTCGACATGGCAGCACTCTCGCCCAATGTACTGACAGAACTCAAATAGCCCGTTTCCACCCCCCACCTTGGACAAGTCTCTGTCTGTCTGCATACATGTGTCGAGACATTCCGGAGTTTTTCTCTCTTTCTTTTTAAAGTACTGCAGTTGCAAGGTCATGGTTCTCTGGAATGAACTGTCGTCCGGCGTGGTCGAATCATGTTTGGGGCAAGACAGTCTGATGTAGATAGAGACTGCCAGCCAACCAACAGCGTGCTGGCGCGCAGTTGTAGAAGTACTGCGCCCGCCATGTGAGTATTCTTAGCATTATGCAAGTTTCTCTCGGACCTTCCATTTTGTTTCTGTAACATATTGACAAGGTGTTGATGCTCAAAATGGCGTCTTCATATTGATTGCGTTCCCGTTTGGGAGTCATGTCTGGAAGGGTCCCGGCGTCACATCAGAAAACAGCACGAGTATTCTTGTGGTTACAAGGGGTATCTTTGTTTGTCTACCGAAGTGTCTGTACTTCTGGGGCTGTCAGGAGCTGCGAGTATGTTACGTGCATGAGGCCTGACTCGAAAACTGTAGCATCGACATGTGGCGAGGCTACTTCATTTGCCGCGATGACTCGCAGGACATCAATATATTTATGCAATCGACCCACGCCGGGCTGATGGACCTTCCTGATCCAAAACGCTGATGTGGACGGTTTGGCCGCCTATTCACCATTGCGTACTCACATGGTTCTAGAGTCCATCTATTGATGCCGACACGGCGGTGCACGAAAGGGGTACCCCAGCATCAGGACCCTCGTCCATAGGATCGACGCTTATCGCCACCGTTGCGTCTGCTGGGACAGTCGACGGCCTTGTGCCCCGTCTTGCCGCATGAGTGGCAGCTAAATTGACCGGACCTGCTCCCCGCGCCGCCGCCGCCGCCCCCTGAGATGGACGTGATGGGGCCCGACCTTGCGTTGCCCGAAACTGAGCTGATGTTGTTGAGGTTGACCTTTTGATTCTTGCGCTTGTCCCTGAGCTCCTTGGCCTTGGCTGCGCCAGCAGACTCCCTGCGGTGAACGCTGCTCTGCCTCCGGGGGCCGTCCCTGTGTGGTGTCGAGGTCTTGGAGGCCCGCCTGTCGCGGCCGTCGTCTGAGGATTCGTCAGTCGAGTCACTGTCCTCATCCGATGAGGCGTCTTCTTTCGCCTGCTGCGAGGATGAATTAGCACACATGCATCGTCCGCGGAAGCAGGCGAGGCGGTCCCGGAGGCCGCTAGCGAATGGTGAGACAAACCTTCTCTTCACGCGTCTTGTAGTTGCCGACCCTCTTCCTACCAGCCTGGGCGCGGTTGGGCGTGTCTTCTTCTCCGCCGGCGTCAATCTCTGAAAAACCGACATACTCGACAACCCTGGGGGCCGCGGCGGTCGTGGTGCTCGCGAAGCCGTCGAGCACCCAGTTCGTGTCGGCCAGCTCCGTCTTGTGAAGCTTCAGCGCAGCCTGTCGTGTGGCCTCTTGCTCTTTGAGGGCAGCTTGTATCGCGGCCTCGTCAAAGGAGTGGTAGTCGCCAGTAAGTGGTGAGTTCTCGAAGCGGCGGCGCTTGGAGGAGGATGTGGTTCCGGATTTCGCGGAGGGTTCGTCGGGTGTGGTGGGCGTTTCTGATGTGGCGGCAGCACGCTGCATAAACTTCATCGTGAGCAAACGGGAAGAGATGCCCCGGCTTGGGGGCGTCTCGGGCGCCACATCTTTGGGCGCCATGGCGGGATGGAGGACGTTTGCTGTCGGGGATGCCCTCGTGGTGTGCAGTCGTGAAGGCTCACAGGTGTGTCAGGATCCGTCCCTTTGCAGGGTACCTCTGGGAATGGGTCGTGGGAGTTCTTTGTCGCCTGAGATGTTCCGTAGTGGGCGCCTTTGGCTTCTCCTCTTCGAGAGACAGAATTGCTTGGTTGTGATAAACAATACCCTGCAACTACTAGAGCGGGACCTTGGGCCGACAAAATAATTCTGCCGCAAGATCCAAGTGCATGCGACCAGACCGCCCTGACGCACGAGCCAATGTGAACAGGCCTGGCCGCAGTTATTCCGAACCAATGACAGTGCAGCCATTCCAATTGATCGAAGACCTCCCAAGCTCCAAGATCACGAACTCGAGCGACCGCAACCGCCGTGAGGGTGACGACGAGATCTTTCTACTCCCAGGTCGACCACACATTCAATTGACGCAATGCTCCTCCCGGCTTCCAGGCGGGCGACCACCCAGCTCTCGCGCCAGCTGCGCACCCTCTACCGCCCCTTCTCCGTTTCCGCCACGGCCCGAACAACCGAGACCGTCTCTGTCACCGAGAAGAACGAGGCCAGTACCCCTCAGACAGCCGACAATGCCGTCCCCAGGGACGTCCAGCAGGCGCCCAATCGTGTTGGTATCTGGTCCCGCAGCCAGAAGCCCAGGGCTGAGGCCATGACCGGCCCAAGGTTCGAACAGTCCAACTTTGACCTCCAGGTAAACTACAGCTCGACACGGTCCATTGTCACATACACGACGTACTGACGTTATACACCAGCCTCAACCCGAGTCCGCCATGTCCTTCATTCACGAGGAGCCCGTGAGGTGGACGCACAGCCGCATTGTCGCGTGCGATGGTGGCGGCGGCCCCGCTGGCCATCCGCGGGTGTTTATCAACACCGACAAGCCTGAGATTGCCTCGTGCACCTACTGCGGCTTGCCATATGTGAGCCTTTCCATTTCTCGGCCGCGACGTAGCCAGGTGGCCTACTGTGATCCTGATTGCTGACGATATGCCTAGGCCAATGAGCACAACCGCAAGCACCTCGAGTCTCTTCCCGAAACCGCCTACCCCCTCGCATGAAAGAAGCGTGCGGCACATGGGACTGGAGTCCAATTAAAGTATTAGTTGGTAAGAGGAGTGGTTGCGATAGAGTCGTGTTGCAATTGTGTACATAAATCAAAGTTATGGTTTCAATCGTCCACTGCCATTTCCACTGTTCTCAGGTCCGAACCAGCCAGCAATTAAGACTTGGTCAGCCTGCTACGATGTATATGGATGTCGGAAATTCCAGCTGTTCAAGCAAGTCTCCCTCAACACAGATTTGCTGGATGCTCAGGAATATGGGGAATTTGAACTGAGTAGACCCCGGTGAGGCTTTCGCACCACGCTTGCATCATATGGAGGGGTCGTCTACAGCTGATCTGAACATCTGTCGAAGAATCGTGGGCAAGTTCACAGGTGCTCTGAGAATCCCGGTCGACCAAGATGCGTCACAGTGTCTGAAGCTGCAGGATCAGTGACCTTGAAGACGGTCGTGCTATTAGGATATGTTCGATGGTACAAGCATTCCACCTGTGCGCCAGAGCATGATAGCTTGCATTACGAACCAGTTTTTTTTTTCCCCATCTTATGAAAGTGGACTACCCTTGAATTCTTGAGTTGTCTGGCTCGTCGAACTTCGATGACTGTGCAACGCAATGCATGGGACGTTGTCCTGATATTCAAGATGCCCCACCTTTCAATTCTTACATCATTCTAGCTCAACACCAAATATGCCCTCCTCAATCGACAACCACCAGATCTCGAAAACAACATTTCTTCTCTTCGTGCTGTTCCTTATCTGTCTTGTTCCTGGCTGGTTTCACTACCTCTGGACTTTCCCGTTCACGTTCCTCGGCATCCTGTCGCCAGACTCGCGTATTCCCAGCGCAGCACGTCATACCCCGCCATCCACGCCCACCATGGCCACCGCTTGGGCGCAGAAGCAGTTCTCGCTCCCCGCCAAGTCGCGCGGGTCCTATCTCATCACGGACGACGTCCTCAAGGCGGTGCCCGAGATCAAAGACTTCAAGGTCGGCATCCTGCACCTGTTCGTGCAGCACACAAGCTGCGCCCTCAGCCTTAATGAGAACTGGGACAGCGACGTCCGGGCCGACATGAGCGATGCACTGGACCGCATCGCGCCCGAGGCGGGGCCCAAGGGCGAGGCGCTGTATCGCCACGACGACGAGGGTCCGGATGACATGCCGGTGAGTCTCTGGTCCGGAGGGTCTTTTTGAAGGACTTTGCTGACTTGTCGGAGGCCCACATCAAGAGTGCGCTGATCGGTGCGAGCGTGACCATCCCCATCAAGGACGGCAAGCTTGTGAGTGACGTGCACGGAAATTTCGACTACTTGTAGACTGACGCGTATCGTAGGCAACCGGCACATGGCAGGGCATCTGGTATCTCGAGTTCCGCGCCTCGAAGCACCAGCGGAGGCTCATGGCGACAATCCAGGGCCAGAAGGCGTAAAGCAATGGGTGTTGTAAGGTGACGAGCAGTGTGAAAGAAGTCCAAACCGGTCTGGATCTTTCACCGTAGCGAAGGGCGCCATGAAGCGGGGATGAAAATTTGTATTCCCCAGGTAGCCCAGGGGTATTGCACGTCCTGCTATGCTTTTGTGCACTCAGATATATTCCACGCCAAACGCCTGATTCCAGTCGCCTCAACCGTTGCCGTTCTGCCTATTGAACCTGTTCTCCTAGCTTGTGCCGTTCTCCTCCTTCACCTCTTCTGCCATCTCTGTGTCGTCGCCTGCCAGCACCTTGGTCGTCGGGACATAGCCATCCGGGGGACCGGTGCCGGGAGTCATGGCAACGACCTTGCCGTCTTCGTCGACGAACTCAAAGTTGTATCTGCTGAGGAGATGGGGGATCGCGGACAGCTGCGGGCCGTAGCGTGCCGTATTGTCGTAAAGCTCGAAGAGAGGAACGGCAAGAAGCTTCATATTCTTGGGAACGCTGAGGACCTCTACAAAGGGAGAGAAATAGTCAGCGAGCCGAACCCGATGCATGGTGTCGAACTCAAGGGTCACACGGGAGAGGGCACATACTGCTCTTGGGTAGCTGGATAAAGTACAGCTTCTTGCACTCTTTCGGCCGAGTGACGTGTGCCGGGATGAAGGGGTACATGAACGTCTCGAAGTTCGGTCGCCACCACTGTGCGAGACAGTCGCCGAGCTGCCAGTCGCCCTTTTCCTCGCCTTCGCCGATGCGGCCGACAGGGGCGAGGCGCTCGTCCAGGCGCGCTTTGAAGCCTTCGCTCTCGTCGTCTTCGGGGCGCAGATAGTCGCCGGGGAGCTTGAAGAAGGCGTTCGCAATCTGCAACATGAGAATGTGGGGGTGGTTGTGTTCGTGGCAAACGAGGATGCCCTCGCAGGTGCGGCGCATGCCATATTGGGTGTAATGCTCCTCGAGGCGCTTGAGGCGGGCGAGGACCGACGGGTCCTCCTCTGGCTGCGTCTCCTTGACGCCAAAGGTGTAGTTGCTGAGTGGGTAGAGTCGAATCGTACTTGGTTGATTCGCATTGAAGGAGAGGGGAATGACGGGCGACTGGCCCGATTCCAGTGCTTCGGGGGTTATTGTTGACATGATGGCGGCTTTGGGGGTGGTTCGTAGGCTTCTGCTGTCCACTTTGGTCTCGTGTCGTGTTCAGGGTGTTGTCTATACGATCGCTAGCTGTGGCGTTGAGAGCTGACTGTATTGACAAGGCGGGAATGCGGAAATGCCAAGGTTGGTAGACTGAAGGGAAGGGAATTTCAGATCGAAGCTCCAGTTTCGGCTCGTTGAACAACCTCGACCGATCGTGGAGGATGCCCACCCGCCATGCTCAGGTACCTAGCGCCAAGCGTCCGGACGTTTGGCGCATGAACAGGGGTAGGTCCACGCTTACTAAGGTAAGATGAGACCTCACCTTCTGCACCCCTCTCACAAGTCAGGCTCCTTGCCTTGGGAGACCTGCCATGCCAATCACTCCATCTTTGCCTTATATCACCTTCAGGAATATCCATGCCTATAGAGAGCCCACCAACCCTTTGATTACTTTCTAGGAAGTCGACAGTGTACTTATCTCATGACAAATATCATGCTGTACAATACCTGCTCAAGCCCCTGATCACCAGGAACGAAACGATCATGATGCTGCCTGGGATAAAATCACGACTTCGCAACCTTGTATGCGGCGAGGATCCTGCCGTGAACATATTACATAGCATTCGTTTTCAATATCTTTGCGTTTGGCACTGTCTTCTTGTTTTCTCCCCCTCACAGCAGTGTTCATCACGAACCGCCATGGCGGCGGTTAGATCAAATCACGATGCCACCCAGTCCCCCACTGTTATCACCGCTATCGAAACCCGCTAATTGTGTTTCAAAGTTGAAAAGAAACAAAAATGACTTTGTTCATTTGATCGCAGCGCGAATTTTGCAGTACGCTGCCATGCATTGCCTGGCCCTATGCCCTCGACGTACGACGAAGGCAACACCAAGCTTGGACGATCAGTTTGCACCCAGTCGCCCACCACCTGGCCGTTATGACTATGATTGTAGCTAGAAATATGTCTGTTCCACCCCAGATCTGAGCCCATAGATACTCTCTCCAGAACTGGTCAATGATCGCACCAGCGGTAGGCGGCCCTGCTAAAGGTACAAAGCCCAATAACGTGCACACCATGCGTGTCCGCTAGCCATCCAACAAATGGGCGCGCGGGCCTCCCTGTAGCGTTTGTATTAGTAGAAGATTGATGTATGTGATGGGGTCAAAACCGATGGCGATTCGTGCATAGCCCTTAATCTATTGCCCAGGGCAACGACCTCTTTCTTCTGAAGTAGGAGCTTAGGACAGTCACCAAAGGCGTGAACATCAAGCCGAGACCTAAGCCGGCGCACAGGCTCTGCGAGGCTCGTCATGAAGCTGCCGAGAACGGCAAGCAGTGATCCAACGAAGAGGGTGTGACGGTCATACTCGGCATCAGATAGACGCTCAGAGATGGTGCACAAAGCGAAGCAGAGGGAGACTTGCAGCGAGCCAACCCATGAGGACTGAGCTTCGGGCAGGTGTAGCATTTCGGTGTAGCACAGTTGGAAGACGCCATAGGTCGCGCTATACCCCCCGGCCAGAGAACTAAGCCAATGTAGTAAGGTTTATACATGACATTGGTCGAAGAAGAAAAAGGGTGCCGGGTAGAAGGACTATATCCCTGCAAGATGCAACGATTGGGTCCCGACTCCTTCGTTTGCCTGACGGCTCGCATATTATACGTGTTATTCCAGTGATGTAGACTTACTTTGATCAGATGGTCTGCAATGACCTTGTGACCATGCTGTCCAGTCACCGTTGGATACTCCAGTCTGCGATGGATGCAGAGGTCGTGAATTGTGGTATGAATCGCGCCGGCAAGGGCCCAGTGGTTCGTAGGATACCGTCAGCTGATTGGTCAACAACAGTCTTCAAGTTGCCGTCATGGGCTGCTTCAATACAGCAACCATGGATATTCTTCGACAAGCCTGCGGAGAGAGCGCTGCAAGATCTATGTCTTGGACGTGACTTTTTGTCAGAGCGTTATTTAGAGCAGAGTGAAGGGGTCTTCCACAGGGTCTGCAGGTAGTAAGAATTTGGGTATGGGATAGGAATACATCTGAATTCTGGCCCTCCGCAGCTTGGAGGGCCCTCCGCAGCCTACATATACGTTCTCTCATGACCCTTAGCCCCGGGCCAGCCCCCTTGCTTGGCAGGCCCTTGGTGGCTCCGCAGGGGTCCTGACACTTGTGGACAAAAACGTCTTGTTCGACCGGGTGAGCGGCGCGACAGGAATCAGCTGAACAGTCAACAAATTGTTCATCATTTGATAGGGCAACACGCAGCGGTTTGCTTATAATGTCAAAGTTCGCTCCGGCGCCCCCCGGGTGATATGCGTTGCCTTGTTGCGACATTGGTGATCACTCGGAGTGTTTGTTCCAGACGCAGATTGGCATATTTCTTGGCACAATATTTGCAAGACTCCATCAGATGAGGAATTCATATTCTCATTCAGTGCATTTAGTAGCATATTTAGGAGGTGTAATCATACTGCTACATCGACACAACAAAAATCGCTTGATACCCGGGCAGGTCGCGATTCGGCCTAGCCAAGTTGTCCAGCGTTAAGCTCAACCCCCACGCTGCAGCTCCGAGGTGGGATCCATCGACCCTTCCGGGTGGAGACAACGACTACCGGTCGTACCCCCACCTAGTCACCGAACCCGGTTGATGCGGCCCCTCCTTCGGACATCGCCTGTGATGGCCGTGGGTTGCAAAGGGTGGCGGTGCGCGTTGCATATCCTCGGTCAGTATTGGCGCAACAGGACCAAGGCTGTTCATCCCATGGGAGCACGGCTCTCGCTGCGGTAATTTGAGTTCAACCCCAGGGCGTGCCACGGCAATCTGTGGATGCCCAAGAATTCATGATCTTCACAACAAGGTGATATCGTGGCAGTGGCGAGCTGATCAGCAGGAGAGTCCCAGCTATCCGACTCTCTATAGGCCCAGTAGCTGGATGTTCGAGCAGCCGGCCTCGTATCTTGTCGCGATGTGGGGAGGGACGACGTAGGCGCCAGAGCCAGAAAATTGATGGACTGTGTGTCGGCCGGGGACACCGTCAAGGCGTTTTGTACTGGGACGCACAAGGTTGCGCAAGGTTTGAGGACAGCTTTCAATAGACGCTAGTTACGAGGAAGTGTCAAATGTGGATGTCGGAAACGGCCGCCACATGTGATTGAAGCAAAAGGACCATGTTCAAAAAGGCAACAGGGTAGCCACTGTGATGGGTTGGGTGGGATGATTGGCCCTACTTTCGAAGGGCGACGGAACGCTGGATGGAAGGATGGCACTCCTAAAACCGCCGAGTCAGGTTGCACTAGGCCCCATCTGGATTGCCTGGTTACCAAAGCCTCGCTACTTTGTGTTGGCGGTATTCACCTGGGGCTTCCAGGGCATTCACTCAGTGCCATTCACCTGTTGCCAGGTCGCCTGTGCCCTGGCAGCTCCCATAGCTTAGTTCCAGGCACTCTCCTGCCTGCAGAATAGCTTCCTAAAAAAACTACACCTTTCTCAGACCCTTGACCCCCAACACTTTGAACATAAGCTCACCTAATAAGGCTTGTGGCTGAGCATCCCCAACCATGCCGCCACGCACAAACATCACCGTCAAGCCAGCATGCATTGCAGCCGTGTTCTTTTAGCGGTGGGTTTGATAACTGTCCCCTGTTGACCACTCTAGTCACCTTGAGATTCGCACGAGGTTGGTTGTCAAGCATACCCAGATTGTTTGGCCCTTGCGGCATCCAATCTCTGATGTGAGTCACATTGCTTCACTCAATTCAGCTCATCCCCAGAAGGAGCTCAAATCTCGGGCGAGCGAAACTCCCCCGTCCGGCGACAGATAGCGTATTTCTTGCAACTCGATGCTCTCACAGATTCGTGTTTCGCGGGCGACTTTGCTTCCTCTCGGCCCATCGATGACCCTGGATCAAACCTCTTTCGAATCCAAACCGCAGGGATGATTACTGCGATGAAGACAACCTCTCTGAGCCATTTCGGTACCCTCCCTGTGCCATCGTGATTTTGTACTCTAAGTGTAAACTCTGTTCCGGTACTCAGGGTCGGCCTTGGATGATTTGACGGATCCCATATTTTCCTGGTCGCAACCGTAGGAATCCTCCTGAATCGTTGAAGGTCCTAGGAGTCATCACCTAGACGCCAACCCTTTCGTCGGTGGCGGCACCCATCAGGGTAGTCAAGCAAAGGATCTGTCTCCGATAGCCTGCACTGATATATAAGAAGTTGGCCGTGCTGCCATGCTAGGGTTGGACTCGATCCTGAGAGCCTCTGGCAAACTCTATACGAAGAAGAAGCCCAGTCACTTCTGTTGGATCTTAACTTCCGTACCAGACATTCGCATACACCTCAAGCCACAGGCATCGCCATTCTTAAGTTTGGTTGGTGACCCCCTTCTGCTATCGAAATTGAGACCATCCGATTTCTTTGCAGACATCCATAGGATGGCAACCATATTTCGCTTCATTCGCGACAAGTTCCGCCGACGAGCAGGCGCACGTAACAAGAACGACCTCCAAAAGGAGATTGGCCGCCCAGTGTCAACCTCCATCGGACTCCCAGTTGAATTAGTGCTCATCGTGGGTAGCATGCTTGCACCAGAGGATGTCCTAGCATTCTCTCTTTGCTGCAAAACGCTTCTCAACATCTTTCCTCTCCCACAGACACTCTGCAGGCAGCAGAAGCAAGACCTGCTCGAACGCATCGAACGCGATGTAGGCCAGAAGTACAGCTTCTGTTCTCACTGCATCATACTCCATAAGTTCACCACAGCCTTCGGAGCGCACATCGACCAAGACACCCCTCGGGCTGAATGCTACACAGGAAGGTTCTTACCTCTGTACTCTTGGACCCGGGATCATCGAGCTCTTAGTTATCAGATTGCCCGCCTCCTCGCGAATAATCATCGACTTGGATCGCCAATCGGTATCGCTCCGAGAGAACTCTGTTGGAAGGATGGATATCCGTCCAAATCCAGCACATCCCTCAGCCTTTCGCCTCCGAGCTGGCGCGTCACGTTAGAAGCCAGGTTCATCAACAACCAGCTCCTCCTCCAGGCTACCCACCAGATTCAGGGGAAAGATTGGAATGATTTGGTGCGAAACGATCTGGATGAGGCACGCCACCAATTGTGTGAACATGTTTTCGTTTTCGAACGATGTCCACCGAGACGGTGGTATAAGAAGGAAGTGGCAATTACCTTCCCAAGTCCTCACCACTCTCCGTCTGGAACAGCAGCAATTCGGACAACGAAAGGCTGCAAAGTGTGTTTGACGGATTGGAACATCGAATACAAGGTCTACGGCATCAAACGAGTCACAGTCACTGTCCAGACATATCATCTTCTGGGTGATATCTCGAGTCATCTCGACCCCGCGTGGCTTCTTCTTGTAGATCGCGACTCGCAAGTGCCTCGGGACCAGGCAGACGCCATCTGGCGAAAGTACAGGCAAGGGACAATCAGAGACATGTGGCAAGAAGCGGTTGCACAGGTCCCAAGCACCTGCTCAGATGTAAAATGAGCAAGCGCGAGACAGACTTGTCTTCACATGGGTTGATCCTGCATCGTTCAAGGAGTTGGCTAGCACCGGCTACCCATTTGCTCTTTCCTGGCAAGCTGTGTACGCCATGATTCTGTTTCTTGCTGATACAAAGGGATAGTACAGCCCGTCTCCGCTGTTGGGAGTATCTCCGAGTCGAGACTGACTGTACTGGACTTCTGCCATCCATGGCAACTTCTCCGTTAGCCTCTCAAGGAGACGAGGAAGCAGCGTCGCCGACGCAGCTGCCGCTATTGCAGCGTCCAGAGCAGCATCATATCCGTCTTCTTGCGTCAACTTTGTTCGGTCTTCTTTTTGTTTCTTCAAGCCCCAGACGTACTTTGTTGCACATCCCGAGATGACGCCCAACGTCGATATTCACGCGGTCGCTGCCGGCTGCACCATTGTCCTGGAATATGTCATGGGCTTAGAACCATATACCAGTTGCTCATGTCTCTCAGAGACAAAAACTCGAAACCGTCCCCCAACCCTCCGTCTTCGCCGCCCGAGAAGAATACTCAAGCCAAAATTCTCGAGGCCGTTCAACGCTCCCAATCTACTCTGCGGGAAACCAAAGAAATTTTGTTGAGGGTTGAAGTGCTGCTGACAGACGTCCGAGAGGCATCGAGGCCATCGGCGGAAGCCTCGTTGCATCAGCACCGAATCCTCGGACGAATTGGCGTATTTGACTTTGAGGCCTTGATCTCTCGACACAACGCTCAAGGTATGGCAGGTAACCGAGCAGAGAGTCAGGAAATCCCAGAAGGCTCTTAGGAGCTCGACTGAAGATGCAGACAACGCATGTCGCCCGCAGCATTCGGGCGACTCCACGGCCCGAGCCCTGGAGTGCTAGGGTGAACCGCTTCGGCGGCACTCCCCTGGCACCCCGACGAAAGGATCGCATCTTGACGCGATGTCGGGGCTCAACACCGCAATTGCGTGTTGCCAAGACGATCCTAGAGACAACTGCCCACTGTCAGTATTTCCTTGCTCCCGCACCAATGGTTCCTTGATCAAATAGCTCTGCCAGCGGGCAATCTGGGTGCTATGGAAGAAGTGCTTACTCGCCTAAAAAGAAGCTTGTCAAGGAAGTAGTAGGTCTGAGAAAATTATAGCGAGCGCATCAAAAATTTCGAGAACGAGAGTCTTGGATGATGTAGCTACCTTGCCTGAAAATAGTGCACCTGGACGAGCCGGCTAACTTGACCAGACGCCTCTTGCGCCCGGCGACCTCGCCGAGAAACAGAACCTGAGTGGAACAGTTTCTTCCGTGCGGTTCGGCATTATGCTACCCTGCTTGAAAACCATGCGAGTCCGGCAGATATCTTAAAAAGTTTCCTCCCTGTCAGGCCAATATCTGGAACGCAAATACACGTTTTGCGGGCTCCCAGGGTGGTGTTGTGACGGCGACGCAGCATGATGGCTCGAATTCGTGTCGTCAAAAGACAATATCGGGCAGCACCTGGGGAACTACAGTAGAGTATCGCTATTACCAGCTCATGTGCTGGGAAAGGAGCGATGAGGCAGAGAACATACATGGCCAGAATGCTTACCCTCACTGATGTCTCGACCTCTGTAGGAGGCAGCCCTGGAGGTTACTTGTGTGTTTATCCGGTAGACATCATCACAAACAAGTTAGATAGAGGCAAGCTACCAGAATATATTGCCAAAATCCGAACCCGGAAAGACGATTGATTTCACTGTGATGGTTATGAAGTAGTCCCTGCACGTACCACGCGGGCGGGTTGGCATGCACCTCAAAACGGGAATTGACATCAGTACATACCGTTTTCCAACAATATGTTGTGCACATGTAAGGTATATTGCACTAAACGTTGCTGTGGCTGAGCTTTGACTGGGCCGAGCTAGCGCAAGAGCGACGAGCACGCTAGTTCGATTTAGGGCATGGCACCAGTTGTGGTCCGTGGCTCACCCGAGAACCCAGCCCTCTCCGTCTCCCTGGCTCCCTCGCTGCCTGGCAGGAACAAGGGCAGAGATACACTGGAAAGTGATCGGCCGTAGGTATCGCCTTGGCATGGTGGTGGTGGATGCAGGCCCTGGGCCAGACAGGGCATGGCCGGGCTGCCTGCCAGGTGCAGTCCCAGGCTGTGGGTACCGGAGTTGCCAGTGACGGGGCATGGAGGGCTGCACAGGGGTGGGTTATAGAGGGGCAACTGCTGTTCTAGGCCCTGGAAGACCGCTGTAGGGGCTCCACCGCTCGCGGTCCCCGCCTCGCCCTGGTCGGCCGTCGCCCATTCCCTCAAACCGGGCCCAACTTGCGTAGAAGGGAGCGAGCCGCCCAGGGGGATGTGCTGAGTTTGTTCGTGCCTGCCCAAAGGCCCTTGTACTCACTCCTCTGTTTGGCACCTACCTACCTCACCAGGTAGGTAGGTCGGTACCAAAACTTACTAGTTACCAGGGAGGAAGGCAGGCGCCGACAGGCAGGGCAAAATCCAGCAGAGCATTCAATTTTCTTCCATCTGCATTTGCTCACCTGTCTCAACTTGCCCGCTTCAGGTTTTGCATCAGCACCTCCATCCACCACCAACACCATCATCCGGATCGATCAACGCCATCTTTGCCGCAACCGTCACACACGCCCACAAATTCACTACAGTCACTGCACCCACACGACGCTCTTCCGAACACACCCACTTACACCCTGACGTCCCTGTCCCGTCCATCCAATGCACCTCGCTCCGACCTGATCGAGCCACCAACCGAAACACCGAGCAAAAGAAGACCCCCATTCAAGCTACCACCCAAGCAAACGCTCGAATCCAATTGCCGCCCATACCCAGCGCAGCGCAGCACGGCACCACAACCCTCGGCCTGTCACCTGCTGATCTGACCCGTGGATCACCTTGCAGGGCATCTGGACTGCACCCACGATTGTGACTGCCACACCCACTGCCACACCTATCCCACGTCCCACGCAAACATCCTGCATCGCGACCAGCGACCGATCCCGCCGTTGCGTCATGAGCACGCTAGGCTCATTGGCAACCCCCCCTCCCACCGCCTCCTAGCTCTGCCGTGCCAGTCTACGTCCACGCCCTCGCCCTCTGCGTCTCTCGAGTTCCTACTTTCTTTCACCCTTTTGGCAACATGGACGATGCGACGACGCTCATCGGGGACCTGCAGCAGAAGCTTGCCCAGCTCGATCACAAAGTCGCCGCCTATCGCCTAGACATGGCTGCCGAATTCACGAGGTACTCGCGCGACCTGCTAGAAAACATTCCTGAAGAACTCTCCACCCAAGTCCGCCACGGTCTCGCTGCTTCATTGTCGCAGTATCCCGCCTTGGGTTCCGAGCTGGAACTTGCCGATCTCGTTTCGTTGCCTTCCGTCGGTCCTATTGCCGTTGACGCCACCACTGCCGACCTAGACCCAAAATCCAACATAGCTGCCCAAACGACAGAGCTTTCACCTCCACTACCCGATCATACAGAGGACGATAGCACGATCGGGAATAAGCCTGCCTCACCAAATCACCTCTTGGCGAGCCCGTCTGACGAGCGCGACGTCCACCTCCAGGGTGTCTTCACACCGAACTTCCTCCCCCTGCTCAGCAAAAACACGGAGGCGTCCCCCAAGCCATCGATGCCGTCCACATCTCTCACGACAGCCTCAGCCACTTCCGACGAAGCCGCGACCATGGGGCCTACGAGTAGGAAGGATAGCAAGCTCGAGACACAACGACCGCTCGATTCGCAAACTTCGTTGATGCCAACTCGACCTCACCATGAACGGAAAGGAACGAATGACACCACGTCTTCGGGCGCGTCCGAGTCTGGCGAGCACAAGGTGCGCCGCAGCGCACTGAGACGATCTTCGACCGGCGGTTCCAAACCTCCTCCGAGTCCTCGAAGAGTGCGCTTTGAGTTTGAGGGAGGCGAGGTCTTGCCGACATCTTCACCCCGCACATCCGAAGTATCTCTGGTTCTGTCGCACTCGCTGCACTCCTCCAACGTGCCCCCACCTGAGCCTGAATCGTCTCCGGAGGATGACTCAATGAGTGCCGAAGCCATACTGGGCCCCGACGAAGATAACGAACCGCCCCCGAAAAAAGTCTCATCGTCACAGGCATTGCGTGCGCTGTCCCGGACTCCTCTGGACGCCAACACAATCTGGACAGTCATTAACGCTGACTCGCCAGAACCATCTTCTGAAAAGAGCTCACCCCGCAACTTGGCCTCGCCTTCATCCAGCCGCAGTTCGCTTGCCAACTCGCCGTCAAGAAAAGCAAGCATACCGGACCCCTCAAAGGATACTGCCGAGCTCACTGTTCCGCGTACGAAGAAATTCCTCAAGTCTCCGCCGCCAGAAAGGGAAGAGAGAGCCAGCGACGACTCCGACTCATCGGACGATGATTTCCTTGCCATGGCGAAACCCAAATCTTTCGCCAATAAGAAGGCGATTCGCTCACCACCGTCCAGGTCTCCGACCCGTACCACGACATCGCCGCCCATCTCTCCCAAGCCACAGCCGGTAACATCAACGCTGAATGCCACAGTTTCTCGACAGCAGGAAAAGCCACTCAATCCGCAGGTGGAGAATGAGGAGGAAGGCATTTTTGATTTCGAGGGACTCTCGTCCTCTAAGGCGTCAGTCAGGCCGGCATCGCCACCAGAAGACGAAGAGGAAGAGGAGGAGGTCGAAGAGGAGGATGAAGGAAGTGGAACTCCGAAAAATCGGCCTGCGGTCATTTACTCAACATCACCTGCGGTCAGAATCCCCCCACCAAGAGCGGAGCGAGCGGAGCCGCAAGTGCCGGCGCACCTATTGTCAGGCTCAGTAGGATCCTACCGGGGTCGGCCGGTCTCGATGCCGGTCGTCAAGGATCCTCAGGTCTATGCTCAAGCTGCTTCTCTTCGAGACGTCAACAGCTTCATTGGCGGACTTGACGGTGATACCGGCACAGACGAAGGTGACCTGGCGAGCTACCGGGCGAGCGTCGGCCAGGCACTTTTTTCAGGCACGCCACGGAGTTTGACGGAGCGAATGATGATGGAGGACGCCCAGGCGGCGCGCCGGGCGGCACAACGACAGCCATAATGCGAACACCTATGAGTGTTTATAATGTGTACAACTACCTGGGCCACGGGAGGTTGCCATTAAAAGACGGCCTGTAAAAAGATTAAAAGTTCCGGGAACATCCTTATCTTTACCTAGAGGCGGGAAAACGGGGACGGTTTATGGCTTGGGCGCTTTGTGGTCTTGGTTTTTCGTGGCTCAAGGGCCGGGGGGTATCACCTGGTGTTGTAGCTGGGCGAGGTGCACATGCTGTTAAGGCTTTTCTTGTTCCAAAAGCTGGAAAGGGAGCAAGGCGTTGCGGAGGAAAAGCTATTTCTTCTAGGTAATCTCTGGATACAACCGGCTGCTACTGCGGCAGTTGATTTTTCTTCTAGGTCCGCCCCCCATTCGGATCTTGTGACTGCCTCAACGTATTTGTTGTGGGAAGCTGGGCGCGTCGTCTGACTATGGATTGATTCACGAGCTTTACAGATATCGGTCGTTCTTTTCGGCACAGTAGCCTGTTGGCTAAGATACTGCCGTCTCAGCTCTTGACAAGGGTTGCTGACACAAGGACAGGTAGGCCAAGGTGGTCGCCTTATAATAGGTTCTTCCGCCCGAAATTTCTACAATGCCGAGAACCTCATTCCAGCCCGCTGACCAAGAGTCCGCCTCCCAAAAGTGGCAACCGACGTCCGAGGCGCCCATCTTCGTCATTCGTGTCTTCATATCTACGACCACCATCAAGGAGTGTTACACAACCGCCACCCCGGCCGTGATTCAGGCTACGATGAACCCCGTAGACAGCCCGGGCGAAGAACTGCATACAGCTCGGCATGTGGCTATCAACTATTGGACTGGGTGGTTGGGCCAAGGCCATGCATGAAGCAGGCTGCGAGCTGTCGCCGGTGTGAAAGCAATTCGCCCCTCCTCCTTCTGTGATGTGGTTGTGAGGAAGTCGTGAGCTCCGGACGAGTAGGAGGAGACCAGCACTTTATGGCGCTGGCCGAAGGGTTCAGCATGGTGCTCTTATAATCTGACAGGAGGTCCTGTCCTTGGTCACCTCCATCAGGTCTCGTCCGCCGTCTACTTTCCGCATCTTCAGCATCTCCCCTCTTATCACTGTTCGAAATAGCCAAAGCCATATTCCTCTTTTTTTTTCAAGTTCATAACAAGTATGTCGAGGATCTTGGTCATGGCCACCATCAAGGGAACACTCACTGACGGCCTATCAAAGACTTCAACTGCAATTAAATCATCGCCTCCGGTCCCTCTCAAGAGGTTGGCTTCGCCCACAAGGCTCTGTCGACTGGGTTCCCTTTGGCACCACGGTTCCAAAAAATTCGCCATCGACATCCTGGCACGGATCCAAGGAGCTGGAGTCCAGCCCTTCACTTAGCGGCCGGGTTGCAACTTGTCACACGCTTTGAGATGCCCGAACGTGGACTTCAGAGACTTGATGATGCCATTAAGAGGCTCAAGTATCAAAGTGTTGCATCGAACCTCCTCTACTTTGGATTCGGCCATCGGAGTCTCTTTCGCATCATGACCGAGACTCTTTCAGGCATCAAGCTTATCGCATTGTGCGCTTGTTTGGCCGAAGTACATCGAGGGGGCATGCTAGCGATGATTCTTTCTGCCCTGTGGGATGTGTATGAGTTTTCAGAAGAATACAAGCCATCGCTTGAACAATTCAGGAGCCTCGTCAAGGTGTGCAGTGGGGTGTTGTCAGCCTCGCCGTTCCCCGAAGTTTACCGTCGCATGATGGATCTCCGCCTTCCCATTGCTAGCCCAGAAGCAATTGTGCAAACATGCTCTGAGCCTGCCGACGTCGCAAAAGCTCTTCGTGGCGTCTTCGACATCACCACTGAGAAACACAACCGTATCACTGTTGTTGGGGGTTTCAGCTGTGCTTTCATCGCTGCCATCTCACACTGGCTTTTCGACCTGACCACGTACGTCGAGGACGAAAATGGCAAGGTTCTGTTCGCTCCGTCGATTGGAGAATGTCCGATCGATCCTATTACGGCAAAGGTCCACGTCCAGTATGGCAGTGAAACAACTACTGCGATGATCGACATATCAAGCACATCGTATGTGATCGGGAACATCAGAGACATCATCGCGCTGGACGACGAGGAGTCTTTGATACTGCGCAGCCGCGTTCCCTGGGACTTGGCGCTAAGCCTGAACTTCGGGGACATCTTCCTTAAACTCATGAAAGCTTCCAAATTACTCGGCTCTCTTCTTGGAAGTATTGCGCGGGTTAACCTGGCCCTAGCGGTGGGTGAGCGTGATGTCGGCGACTGTGATCGTAAGGCCTTTGTTAACTTCAATGAGGCCAGTTACGGGCGCGGGTTCATCAATTCCGTTAGTCAAACCTTCCCTGAGCTTTCCAGCCCAGAGCTCCGTCAACACATGGAAAATGCTGCGGTTACGACTTTCAAGGTTGCCTACGGCCAGGTACAAACGGATCTTGATATGTTGCGATACAATTGCAAGTGCCGCGAATGCAGAGGTCTTTACCGCACAACATCATCCGAATGTTGTTCAGCGCGCTTGGCGGTCACGATAAGCAAAACTGTGTCCACGATGTCTTCGCTGAGAATTCATACCGAGTAGTCCTTAAATCCGACTTCAGAGGGACTTCAGTACATATACCGGAGCGCCATCTCAACTCATTTTCGGTCTAATATTCACTTGTCAGGATTTAGTCACTCGTCCACATCGTGCCCTGGAGACTTGTACGACTGGAACATGGGGCTAATTGAAGTTCTGGAACTCTTCACCGGTTCGCATGTATCTCTTTCTCTCGAATTGGAAGATGATCCAGCAATTCTAGCCATTCATCGCGAGGGAATTTGTGTGTTTGCTGAAATGACTGTGGACTTGACTTCTCACGCCAATAAAGTACGACAGATCCATGTGATCCCTGGCCACATCAACAGGATTGGAAACAACCCACGGGCATACGCCAAAATCCACGATATGATTGTCGATCTGACACGGACTTCCTCGACGCTAAAGACTGTCAAACTGCTCCGGGGTCCAGATGTGCACACACTAGCGCGTCATCCTGAAATAAGTTCGTCCGGATCAAGCGGGAAGATGCCGAGTAACGGTGCACCGCGGGGGCGGCTTGGAAATCCTGACCGGTCACGGCCCAAGGAGTGTGCAGCTACGTTCTCGGTGACGCAAGAAGTGGTCGAGTTGGCGGGGCCAGGCACGCTGTCCCTATTCTATCGAGCTTGTGACACCGACGGAGGTTACATTATACTGCGCCCTGGACGAATCATTAGGGACTTGCTGAGAGGATCAAGACGAGTCTGGTGTGATCAACATCAGTGCTCTTCAATGAACTCTGAAGCCTTGGAACTGTTCACTGTTCAGCAAGGTTGGCGCATGGACAGATCAATCACATCGAATGACCAGGGCTCATCGCCCAGACTGCGTTGTCTTATTTGGTCAAATATGGGTTTGAAAGATCTTGAGCTGTTGGTTGCACTCGCGTCGTGTGATGAAATGCCGGGTTATGAGCAGGGAATCTTCGTGAGCCACGGCGAATGTCTTCCGTGCCATCTAGCGGCAGCGACGGTTATGGTGCCAGTGTCCAGCCCTGGTCACGAAGCTCAGGCGGCGTCCGAGTATCAAGTCTTATTGCACAGGGTCGCATATTTTATATAAGGCCCGAACACATGACGGAAAGTCCAAATTTGATTGGTGTTGGGTTTTAATGCGTATCCGTTGTGATTGAAGATTACGAAGGATCGCGAAGCTATTGAGAATGGATTCTTGTGCGCAATGAGCAGATATAATTCAAGCGCCATGATGGTATTGTCTATCTTGGCACCTAGCCTTACCGGCATGAGAGTCGACGAGTGTGCCTAGTGCACGATCTCAGTGACCGGCTTGTTTCTTCATCAAGTGAAAGAAGCGAATGGTGAGTCAAGAAGAGCTTATCACACACCCAGTCCTTAAAAATGGCCTGGGAAGACTTTGAAGGAGCTCAACCTGACTTGCGGGAGAATGGCGTCGTGCTGCGGACGTTCCAGAGAAAAGGATCTGAGTTGAGTTGCTGGTGATTCTGAGAAGTGCTCGCACTGGACGTACAGGTACGATAGCTTGAAAGTGGAGCCAATATGAAATTCGAGGCTGACCATTGGCTGAACTGAAGGGCCGCATTCTAAGAACATGATTGGCTTGAGATTCCAATAACCAGCATCATGCAATTCTTCCCACCCGCTCCGGCCAGCCGTCATCCCACCTTCGACAACCATACCTAGCATCGCAGCCACGACCAGTCAACTTCATCACAATGGGCGGTCTCAACCTTGAAGTTTTTAAGGTGACTTGACTAATCGCTCTGATATTGATGGGCCCCCAGGCTGACGACATCAGTTCGGCATGTACCTGATGTTCCCTATTGGCATCATGTACTACTTCGGCACCAACCTCGACGAACGCTTCGCCGTGGCCGGCTACTGGCCGAAGGCCGAGAACTCACATAAGATCCCCTTTGAGCGCGATGAGATCAAGGAAGAATACAAGCGCTTGATGCAACGACAGCGGTACCTCGAGGACCTGCGACGGAAGAGGGAGGAGCGCGAGGGTGTGTCGCAGCAACAGCAGGACGACTCGTAGACCACGCTACACCTACTCGATCGTCTCGAGCCGGAACACAGAGAAGTGTGGAATACTCCGCTATGGCCGTGCTGGGAATAGCATGGGCCATTGGGCTCGAAGCAATCCGTGGTGGGACATGTGTGTATTGATTCTGGCGTTTGGAAAGGACGGGGGCTTTTGTTTGGCAAGACTGGGCCGCCAGGTGTCGCTCCTCATGAGCCCTTAGTGGCTACTGTTCTACATATTGTACAAGACTGGGTATACATGTACGAATACAAGTGTACGACTAGGAGTTTGCCATGTCACATATCCAGGTATCCTCGATGCGCTGCCAATCTTCGTCCGAGATGGAACCCTGAGCAACATTGGCGTAGATGCCCTGTACCTCTGGTTGCTCCTGTAGGGCAGCCAGCAGGTCGGCAAGGCCTTGTGCGTCGAGCTCTGTGTCGACCTTCACCTTGGTATCTTCATTCGCTGCCCAGATGATCTCCGAACTGAGAATGCGGTCTCCGAAGCTGGGCCCCAGTGCTTGCGTCACAGCCGTGGTCATGTTCGGCTGCGTCCAAATGACGATGTTTCCATCATCATCGGTCTCAATATCCTCGGCGCCCGCTTCGATAGCTTCATCCAAAATATCGTCGATGGTCACCGCCGGCGTCTCAGCCGGTGCTGCTGGGTCTCTAGGTTCAAAGACTACGCGCCCCAACCTTGTGAACAGGAACGTCGCAGACGAGCCTGTGCGGCCCTTGTGCCGCTTGGCAATCAACATAAGATCCTGCAGACTCCTGCCCTTGCTATCGGTCTCGCAGTCCACGATCAATGCTACGCCCGGGGACATGATGATTTCGATGGTCAGGGGCTCGAGGCTGGCTCCGGAGGCAGAGCGACCCTGGCCTCGCGCCACGGCGCCCTCGAGGATGTGCTTCGGAACACCGGCCTTCTTGGCAGTTGCGAGGGCGGCGCCGACCTGAGGGCTGGTTTCGCCGTGCACTATGATGGTGCCTGTAAGCAACTGCACAAGCTGGCGAAAAGTGGAAGGAAAACGGACATCGTGAGAGTAGCGCGATCATGCGCGATGATTCGGCGCGGAGGCCCGTCTTTTGAACATCAGCGGCACCCTTGCGATGCTTGATCTTGGACCATTTGTTGTGACCTGAAGCTAGGGGCGGGGTGGTGGAAAACTGTCGGAGGCATTGGCGACAGAGAGGTGGGCTCGGTGGGAACCCTAAGTATTTTCGGGTCAAGGAGGAGGAGGAGAACGGACGCATCGTGCACACATGGTCGACCAGAGATCAACCTCGTCACGATCAACAAGCTCAAGAGCTAGAAGTCGAGTCCAAGGTTAGAGTCGAGGGTCTGGCCAGAAAATAAAGTGGAACATGGCGGGTGGGACATGTTGAAGACTGGCTGCGAGTGGTGATTGGCAGGTCCAGCTCAAGGGTGATGACATGCTGTACAACCCCTTTAACTGCACTATTTCCATCCCTCCACACCTCCCAGCCTGGACCTGCACTCCAAGCTTCGAGTTGACGGGAGCCTAACCTACACCTCACCCAACCAACCCTCCAGGGTCATATACGCCCATCTTCCTAGGCCAACAAGATCACGACGACACCATCTTCTGTACTCTACCCATGTCGTCAACAGAGCCCTCGGGGCCTCATGGCGGATCCAATGGCGACCCCGCGGCGCCAGTACCGCCCGCGGTAGCTCCCGCTGCCGTGTCTGCCAACCCAGAGCTCGACCTCCCCAAACTCCAATCTCTTCCCGCCGACCAGCAACAGCTATTCCTGCTGACTTCGGTCGCCGCCCTGACCAAACATGTTCTCGCGCTCTCCAATGATGACTGTACCGCCCAGCAGTTCTACCTCAAGAAAGAAGTCTTCCAGATCATCAACTTGACCACCCCTCAGCCGACCCGCGTTGTAAGGAACAATCTCGGAAAGTGTCTTGCGCATATATTCGGCCACGGAGACCGCAAACTGCTGTTCGAGACGATCAACGACCTCGTCAGCATCACACAAGGAGGCAAGGGCAAGGCCGAATCCTCGCAGCGCGCCAAACATGCGGCTGTCGTGTGCCTCGGCGATGTTTTCGCGTCTGCAGGAGACAGTGCGATCGGCCTGCACCCCATTGCCTGCAGCGCCATGCTGAAGCTCCTCAAGCTTTCCTCAAACCACGCTGGGTTGAGGGCAGCCGTCTTCGCATCTCTGGCGAAGGTGGTCAAGATGGTCGAGGGCAGCATGGACGAAAGCATTGCCAGGGACATCTGGAAACAGGCTAGGAGCTTTGCGACCAGCGACAAGGGCGCCTTGGCCATCGTGTCAGCATGCCGCTGCCTCCGGGCGCTCGTGCGGGTACACGCCATACTTTGAGGTCTCAACCGACTTTGACAAGCTGCAGACCGTCATCTTCAAGGTCATCGACTCGCCTTCGACGCAGGTCCGGCATGCGGCCGCCGATACCCTCGCCGAAGCCATGCTGCGCGCATACAACGAGACAGGGGCCGCAGAGGCTGTGGCCAAGAAGAAGCCCAAGTCCAAAGCTCTCAAGCGCCAGAGTACCATCCCAAGCAACCTGCAAGACGAAGACGATCTTCCTCCGTCTCGATCGGAGAGCCCCGCGCCTGGTGGAAGGAAAGGACAGACCTTGGCGCTGTCGCTGGCGGACATTCTGAAAATTCTGACCGGACACTACACCAAAATCTCTACAACGAACAGGGCGCGGGCTGCCATTGGAGTATGCTTCGGCAAATTATTCAGGAAGCTAGGCGAGAAGACGGTTGAGACAAACTTCCTCAAGATTGTCGATAGCCTGTCTGTTGATATTCTTGGCCACCCCAGTATCACGAACAACAGGTACCGCCTCCTGGTCTCGCGGCGCATCACGAACACGATTCTGCAAGACATCGTTGGCAAAAAGATACTCGGCGAGTCAGGTCAGATGGCTGCAGCCAAGGCCATCACCAACGACATCATCAAGAACTATCCTCAAGCGCTCCCCGAACGGCCCGAACCTTCAAAGCACACATTGATCACTGCGCTGGGCGTGGTGGCGTCGCTAGTGAAGAGCCTCGGGTCAGCAGCGAACGGCTTCGCCGAAGCCTGCAGGGACGGCCTCCTGGGCGTCCTGCAACACCCCAGCTATTCTGTCCAGGTCCATGCCTCGGCATGCATGAAGGAGCTTGTGCTTGCTTGCCCTCAACAGTTGCTGCCATGTTTGTCCGTGTGCATGAACAGCATCAATCGCGAATTGTCCCTTTTGACAACGGGGCGCAACTCCCCTCGTCGATGTATAGGATACGCACACGGCTTGGCTGCGACGCTCAGCGCAAGCCCTTCGCGGCCGTTGTACGGGTCTGTTGATATAAACAGTCGAGTCCTTACCATGGCGACCAATCTACTGAAGTCCAGTGGACAGTCAGAGCTTCGGGTTTCTAGCACGCAAATCCAAGTGGCGTGGATCATGATCGGCGGTCTTATGTCGCTGGGACCCAACTTTGTCAAAATCCATCTCTCGCAACTACTTCTTCTCTGGAAGAATGCACTGCCGAAGCCCCTGTCTAAGGACAACACCTCCCATCGTAGCTTCCTGGAAGCCTCCTTCCTCACTCATGTTCGCGAGTGCGCTCTCGGCTCCATTCTGGCCTTTTTGCAGTTCAACAGCCGCCTCCTCACAGTTGATGTATCGAAACGCATCGCGACAATGCTTCAGAACACATCGGCATTCTTGCGATCTCTGCCAGCAAAGAAGCTGACGGATGATGTTGCTCAGAGGCTGACGCCGGCTCTTCAGCTGCAAGACTTGGACATGATGGTACAGCGCCGCGTTCTGCAGTGTTATGCTAAGCTGGTGAACCTCAGCCCAGCCGGGGGCAGCGAGGCTCTGATTCAGTCGAACCTCCTCACTCTTGCTATCTCACTGTTTGCCGATCCCGAGAATTATGCGCCTAGTTCCTCCATCAGCGCTTCTATCGCCAGTGCAGCCGCAAATTTCGAGACTGTCTGGGACGCCGGCGACAACTCTGGGTTCGGCCTCACAGGCTTGATCTCGGGCTTCAACATTCGACGTCTGCCGGGTCAACACGAGTCCTCGCTCGAGGAAGGCTATGCTCATCAGGATAACACCCCAGACGAGGCCATTGACCGACTCCTCCTATCTCCCATATGTGGCAGTCTTGAGCATGATGCCTCGCTTCTATACATCGGAAACAATACCACAGATTCCAGCGCCCCCGATCCACCAGCGACGGAAGTTATCAACATGGCTATCCAGCTGTTTGCTTTCGTTTTCCCCCTGACTCCTGCTAAGGTGCAAGAAAGCATTCTCGAGCAAATCAAGACGTTCATGTCGGCTGGATCGTTGCAGAGAGATCCCGGTCGGAAGGCAGCCATCAATGTCAATGTGTGTCTCGCCATCCATTCAACCCTCCGCGTTGCCGCCAAGGAAACACAGGCACCTTCTGGTGATGTCACGACCTTGGCTGTGGAGAAGCTGCTCCAGGAGATGCTGCGCGACTTCATCATAGATGGGGATCAGTATGTACGAAGTATCGGCTACGCCGCTGTTGCCAGGCTTTGCAATGCCTGCGGTAATGCCTTTACCAATCATGAGATCAAGTATCTCGTTGACACGATTGTGGCGAACCGAGAACCCAGCGCCCGAGCAGGATGTGCTATGGCTATGGGTTCGATCCAGAAGCAGGTCGGCGGTATGGCGGCTGGCTACCACTTGAAGACTGTTCTCGGCGTCCTCATGTCGCTCTGCAGCGACCCTCACCCTATAGTCCACTTCTGGGCTCTGGAGGCTTTGGCATTGACAGCAGATGCGGCCGGTCTCAGCTTCTCTACCTATGTCCCGGGGACGCTGGGTATGCTTGTGCAGCTGTACGTCTCGGACACTCACAATGCGGAAACTTCATCAGCCGTAACCATGAATCTCGAGATGGAAACGTCGACCACTGCTGCACTTGCACGAGGCGTCGACTCGTTGATCAATGTCCTGGGACCGGACCTGCAAGACTCTACCAAGTCAAGAGGGCTCATCCTGGATTTGGTGGGACAGTTCCAAAACGAGGATGATCTCGAGGTGCAGAGAGCGAGCCTTAGCTGCTTGGAACACTTGTCCCTTTACGCCCCTGGCTACATGGAATTCGAAAAGTACGTCAAGCTTCTTCAGCACTATTTAAATTCTGAATTCGCCACGCTGCGGGACGTTGCTGTCGATGGACTGTACAGTATGATGAAGAGGGATCCAGAAGACGTGATCAAGGCAGCGGATAAGGGTTTCGAGGATGAGCTATGGCTGGTCCTTGACACAATCCCAACACACGATGGCATCCGCAACATTCTCCGCAACTGGCTTCGACAGACCTCTTTGACCAAGACAGAGGCGTGGCTGCAACGCGTTCAGGGCGTTCTCAAGATGACGCGGGCGAAGCCCAAGACCGACCCTGACGCAAACAAGACAAAATCAGGCGGACTGCCCGACCTCAGGGACGAAGAAGTGGCTGGCTTCGCAGCTGCCCTCGGAGCGGCCAAGGATGATCCTGACACCAAGGCAGCATCAGAGGTCGAACCGCTCCGTTGGCAAGTCACGACTTTCGCCATCAGCTGTATTGGCGATATGTTCGTCTTGATCAATAAGGATGTCGCGACGAACGGAGAGTCTGCCGCCCAGGTCGCCCTTCAGGGCAGGATCGCTGATGTTGTCAAGATGGCTTTCTCCGCTTCGACATCTAGTGTAGTGGAGCTGCGCATTTGGGGTCTCAAGATCATCGGTGATGTTCTTAAGATGTTCGGTCGATCGCCTGATCCGGATTTCGAGGAGGCTATGCTGCTCGAACAGTACCAGGCTCAAATCAGCTCTGCACTTACACCAGCATTTGCCGTTGACTCGTCGCCTGAACTGGCGGCCGAGGCTGTCAATGTCTGCGCCGGCTTCATCTCGACTGGCATCGTCACTGATGTCGACCGCATGGGCCGAATCCTGAAGACGCTGGTGACCGGGCTAGAGAACTTCTCCAAGGAGAACGAAAATGCTGGCATTGGCGAGCTTAAGGGTCTCAGCTCTAACGCTCAGGTCATGGTTAAGATGTCCGTCTTCTCAGCGTGGGCAGAGCTCCAGGTAGCCAGCTCGGAACAGAAATACCTTCTGGAGGTTCTGAAGCCTCATATTGGCACCTTGACTCCGCTTTGGCTCGAGTCACTTCGCGAATTCGCCAGGCTGCGATTCGAGCCCGACATCTCCATGACCCTTGGGCCCCCCTCACTTTCTGGCAGTCTTGACACCATCTATGCTGCCCTTAACCGGGAGACGCTTCTCAAGTTCTACCAGGAGTCGTGGCTCAAGCTCGTGGATGCCATTGCGAGCCTCATCGAGCAAGATAGCGAATTCGTGTTTGATGCTCTAGATGGCAAGGAGGTCGATGGACTTGCCACCAACGGCAGCGGCAAGGGACCCGACATTAACTATCGCGATGAGCCCGTCGCCTTCTTCTTCGTTCTCTTTGGCATCGCGTTTGAGGCTCTAGCTACTCGCCCAGGACAGACTGACTCGCTGGCGACACAAGAGCAAAACTTGGCCATCCTCCGGGCTCTGAAGAAGATTCTGCATCCAAGTGTCTCTGGACATGCGATCTACCGCGACGCCATCTTTTCCGAGACGATGGACTTGCTAGATCGTCTCGTTCTGACAGAAGGTCTCGACGTGCAGGGCGTCATCGTAGAGATTGCCCGGGCACTTTGCGTTTCCCACCCCTCTGCGCGCAAGAAGAATGCTGCCGACGATGGTAACCTGTCCGACGACATCGAGCAGCTGTTTGAGCTGACACGCATCATTGTGCTTGTACTCTCCGGTCTGCTGCCAAATCTCACCGGAGAGAACCAGCCGATTCGTCACCAGATGACGGAAGAGGCGATCCTGCTCATCAGGTCGGCTCTCAACGCGCTTGTCGATGCTGCAGAAGTGTTCCCCTCCATCATCAAGACGGACCTCCACGCCTGTATCATCCACATATTCGCCACGACTCTCGCAGCACCATCCTGCCAAGAGGTCATCGTCGCACAGTCGCTACCCACACTCAAGCGCTTCATCACTAGCGTGTCCGGCTCGCGGAGGCCGGTCAACGAAGGCGAGGCGTCCGCAACGGATGTGCAGCTCCAAGGGTGTCTGCGTCGGTTCCTATCAATCTACCTCAACGCACAGAAACGTGAGGCGTCGACATCGCTCGCCTGCGTGAAGAATTGCTTGCTTGCCATCACAATCCTCTTTACAGGTGGAACGAATCACCTTGGGGCGAACGAGCCGCTCGTAGCTCGGTATCTTGATGAGCTGGTTGACTGCCTGACGGATCGCATGGTAAGTCTTGTGTTATGCACCCCTTTTCTGCCTCTTCCCTGCCCAAGTGGCACGATACCCCTCCAAGTAGAAGCTCTAGGCTGGGGCCACGCTAACACGCCACTCTCATAGACTGCAAAGATCGCTGCAAACTGCATCCGCTCCCTGTTCCTTCAGCCGAACCCCACGCCCGCTGACCAGAGCCTTGCGCGATACCTGCTGCCTCGTCTGGTCGCCTTTGTGACAAACACGGACCCGGAAGACCCAGAACGGGCGCGCGCCCTCGTGGCGCAAACCCTGACGCAGTACGTCGCGTCGATCGCCGCCGTCGGCAAACGCGAGCGCACAACGGCAGCGATGGCGCTCGTGCTGCCGACATTACTAGCACGGGCCTCGGCTGAGGGTGACGATGCGTACCAGGACACGGGCGCGCGGCTGCTGGAGCTGGCGCACGCCGACCAGACGACGTTCAGGGCTATCGTGGGCGGCATGAGCGAGGCCCAGCGGGCGTTTCTCGAGGAGGTCATCCGGGCGGGCGGCCGCGCGTCGAACGAGGCCAGAGGCGCTGCGGGCAGTGGTGGCGCGGGCGGCGACAGCAGCGGGGGCCAGCCTACCATCGCGCTGAAGATGAACTTTGGGGGCTGATGCTATGGCTTTGAAGCGAGGTGGGGGCGGTGGGCGGTTCGATATTAGCACATTGTGATGGAGGAAACAAGTGACGTTCTCCCTCGACCAGCAAGATGTGACCCGTCGATAGGAACAGGGTTAGAGCCCAGCAATCCGATGAAAATATACGTCTGAAATTTCGTGCAGCCAGTTCCGTAAAGGGCCAAATCGGGAGCGAGCGCAGGACACCACCACCCTTTCGGAATGAAGTCACAAAAGCGGCGAATGGATGATGGGGAGAAAAGGAGGCCAACCGTTGTCGTTTTCTCTCATCCTCTCTCCGTGTCAGCCACCCATGGCCGGAACTATCCGAGGGAAAACAATTGGGGGTCAGGGGACCAGGGAAGGAGGGAAAAGGAGAAAAGAAAGAGGGCGTGTCAAAAGGGGGGGGGGGCGGCCCGGCCCTGCTGAAGACAAAGAATCCTCCGCGAGGGGAGGTATCCTCGAGGACCCAGGACAAGTCCGGGGTTTGTTGGCTTGGGGGCGGCTGTCACGCGGCTACCCGCGATGCATACCCGGACCATGAGCTGCTCGGCGGACTTGGGCCTGTTGAGCGGCTCGTGTCACGCGAGATATGGCAGGGGGGCCAAGCTCAATGATTCCGGGGGTCCCGGATAGCGTTGCGTTGACTGACGGATGATGGGGGAGGGGAGGGGAGGGGAGGGGGGAGGGTTCGTTCCGGCGGCGGGTCGTTGCGGCAGCGGATGGGGAGGGCCAAGAGGTAGGAGGAGGCTGGCTGGCTGCCCCGTTTTCGATCGAGGTTGGTCCGGCCGGTTGATGCGGCTTGCTGGACTCGGTTTCGAAGATCGGGTTCGCGCAGCTCGTTGCATATTTGCTTTGGCCATGTGGATGTTCTGCCGTGCGGTGAGGTTCCTCCATTGGCAATTCCCCCTGAGAAGTGCCGCACACCGGCCTTGATCCTCGTCTTTAGCCTCATACATAATGGCATGTGAAGGCAGTCAGGCCTGGGTTGCAGACGCAGACGAGTCCCGTCTCGCAGTGCCGCCATGTAGCTGCAGATGAAGGCGCCTCTGGTCATGTCTGTTCGACGAAGATCTTCGTAGGAACGAACCCTCATAGGGGGCGGTCGGTGCTCAGCCTTGTATTTCTCGGATGATATTGCACAGCTGGGAAGAGTGTCCGGCCGGTCTGAACATCAATATGCTGCCTTCGATGTGACATGATTCAAATATCTAGAGTTGTCATCACATGCACATCCCATTGTCTTTCACATACGCAACATAATCTGCAGCCTGTCTGTCACAAAGTGATACTCGTACCAACCTAAATTTAAACATGTCGAGAGAAGAAGAAAGGGGGTCGGTTACACAGAGGGCATGCACAACAACACAAACCCGGAAACGCACATCACTCAGTCAAGCCAAGGATAGGCGAACCTCCCGCTCTCCCCCCCCCCCCAAAAAACTTGTCAGCCTGGACTCGTCTACGTCACTCGGGAACACAACAGGCTGCATGCCCAGCTGTCAAATCCCCGCACCCCTAACCTCCTCCCGAACACATCACCAGCCCCTATGCGGCAGGGCCAGGCATCTCATCACACGCCCTACATCCTTCAGGCCACGCAAAGCAGGACGAGCCAAGACATGGCAGAGGAAAGCCGAGGGTGTGGAGAATGGCCCTGTTGTTTGCCTCACCCCACCTTCTTCAACCTGCATTCCGGGGAACATCCACCACCGCGGCGCCGTTCCGGCTCCCCAGCGCCGTCACACACAGACACATACATAACGCATACACATGCTACCACATAATCACAATTAATGCATGCATGCATGCATGCCCCCGGAGACCCAGGACTTGACACGTCCAATGGAAACTGGCGAGGCCTTTCTGCATGGGCGAACTGCTCGGCCGGGCGACGCGGCAATACAAGGGGCGTTCTGGCTGAGCGGCGTGTTGCACAGCATGTTCAACATCACATAGCCTGCATGCTCTTCTTTGCTCGTCAGCCCACTCTCAGACATTTTGCCAACCTTGAAGATTTGCTTTAATTGATTAGTCGGGTGAAACTAGCAGAAGTTAATCAGCCCCGAAAGAAAAAGAAAAACGACTTGTTGAGTTCGCAAACCATGAACCTAAATCCCCGCGCCTTCCCAGAATAGACGCCCGTTTCGTGATCATTGTGAATCCTTCGTCTCACTCGTGAAGGGGCCGCGCCCGCTCACACGGCCCTTCGCCTCGCCCGTTCAGGCGATCTGGACGCCCGACTCGACCCGTTCGCGATGATGGGCGGGCCCTGGGCTCGGTCACCGTATCGATCACCGTGTCCGCGTCCTTTTGACGTCTTGCTGCTCTTGCTTTTGCCGTCCGCGTCCTTCTTGTCCTTTTTCGACTTGTCCTTGTGTCTGCTGGCCGTTGCTTTCCCAGTCTTCGTGATGGTGCTGCTGCTGCTGCTGGTCAAGCCCTCGGATCACTCCCTCGTTTGTCAGCCGCACTTCAAGGATCTTTCTTTGAAAGAGCTGGCCATTCAGTTCTTCAACGATGCCGCAGGCCACCTCGGGCGTTTTGAATGTCGCAAAGATGTGACCCCTCAGACGTCCGTCGTTGTCGCGCGGAAACTCAATGTGTTGGAGTTGGTGCTTGTCCGCCGTGACTACCTTCAGGGACGCTTTAATGAGCTTCCTCAGCTGGTCCTCAGAAGAGCTCGAGCTGAGATGTTTGACGATGATTTTGCGCTGTTCCGTGACTAATAGACCTGCCGAGGATGCGGAGGAGCTGTAGTGCTCGCCAGTCGTCGCCGACGACCCTTCGTCACCGTAGCCTGGCCCGTCGTACATTGCGTACTGTTGTGCTCGGTAATCGTAGGAGGGCTGCCGAACTCGACCGCCGAGCGCCGGCTCCATCTCGTACGGATAGCCACCTCCAGCATCGGTGTAGCCGGTGGTGCTGTTGGACGAGGAATAATATGGTGTCCTAGGGGTCTCGGCGTGATACGGAGCTGGCAATTCAACTGCCGAATAGGGCGAATATGGAACACCAGTGGATGGTGTTCGAGCAGACCACTGTAGAAAGGGAAAAAAATGTCAAAATACTACACACGCTGTGCAATGCTCAGCATGCTTACCTTCCCATGATGACCAGGGCTCGCAGTCGCTGATGGCTTTACAGCTACTCCGTAAGATGGGGAGGTCATGACCGACACGCCGCGTACGTGTGGTGAGGCGATCGACGGTGCTGACGACGACGGGTCACCAATGAGCTCCTTGATCTTGATGCGCTCCGTGGCATTGCGCCCGTCTGCAATGATGCATCGGCCCCCAAACTCGCACTGATTGAGGCGTCCTACGAAGATCGAGTCAGAAAAGCAAGGCAGTGTGCGCTCGCCACGTGGCCCACCTAATGCTCGACGAAAGTTGTCCTCTCCTTTGACACGGACCCAGCCGGACGTACTACTGTTGAAGATCTCAACATGCTCGACGATGCAGGTATACCGAAGCCAGTCCTTCAGCTCGTGCCATGATGTGCCAAAGGGCAACTGGGTTGTCGTCAGCGTCAGTTTGATGAGATTGTCGGGCCATGTCTCCTAAGGGGGCCCACGGACATTGGCAATGGTTATGTAGTAGAGGCCCGTCTTGCAACCGGGTTCTACGTCTCGCTGAACGCTGTTGGCCGCACCCGTCATGGCTACGGCTTGGGTGGGAGGCCGAACAGTGACCAAACACGCGAGACAAACGCTGAGACTGGGAAATTCGCGTGTTCGTATTCGTACGACTCCGAGAAGAACGACAAGGGCCCTCGAGGCAGTTTGATCAGTAGCACAGCAGCGATGAATTCGTGACGCGATCGGTGCCAGGCGGACCGTTTGCTCTCTTGGACAGGGAATAGCAAACAACGCAGAGAAAGGCAGAAGACCAGACGGAGAGGGACGAAGATGGCATCGCGAAGGCGGATGATCCCAGCCCACATCCTTTATAAGACCCATTGATCCAGCCCCAGAATAACACATCAGCAAGATGACCTAGCAGGGTTTGTGAGAAATCTTGATTGCCTTTGGGATCCAATAGAGTGACAACTCCTTCTTGCTCTGGCTAGACTGCTTCGACGGCATGGAGCCAACGCCAGGAAGCCATGCATCGCGCAGGTTCAAACTGTCGGGAGAGCAGCCTTGCCCCCCTGGGGACTGAAGATCCTGTTGTCTCCATTAGGTAAAGGCAGTGATATATTTTAGAGATGATTGCAAAAGCCCCGTCCACACGCTTACCTCTTGCCAGCCGCCATCGGCATACACATCGGCAGGCGCACCATGCACAAGGTGGAGGGGCGTCGCGTGCTATAGTCCACGTACTGACCTTGTCCTGGATGCAGTGGACCTTGCTTGTACTGCAGACGATCACAGCCCCCATAGAGAATGGAGAGAGGCGCCATCCGAGTCCCCCAACCACGACTCCTGGACTGCCACCGCCGAAGGGCGTTGCCATAACTAGGGTCTGGGATGGTCAGCCAGCTACGGTGGGTTATATTTGACTTGCCCCTGCGAACGCGCCATGCAACGCAGGTGCGGCAATGGGCGCCAGCCGGCTTGTCTGCCTCCGGCCGAAATTCTGGGCCCAATCCTGGAATTCCGGGGACCGGGCTTCCTTGGACCCCCCCTTTTGGCCCC
>NW_003315031.1:950395-951142 GCF_000150825.1 Verticillium alfalfae VaMs.102
GAACCTTCCGATGGTAGCCTATGTTGGCCAAGCGAATGACGACAGCCGAGGGATCGAGGTGTGGTAACACTTGGTGGTCGTGCGAACAGGGGATGTCAACGCCGGGGAGCTGTCCCACCACGTCCGCGTCGAAAGCTAAAGCTGCCAAGAATATGACTTGGGGGAGGCTCAATCTGACGTTGGCCTGGCTCTCTTCGGTTGGTTGATAGATCCGGGACACCTCCTGCAGTGAAGCCAACAGTCAGGTCCCTGTCCCGGCGCTCCAGACATCCACGACAAATCGCTTCACAAGGTGGGATGGCTCAGTAAAAGATGGGTTCTCCATCTGCGGTGTGTTCTCCGAGTTATGTTGCCGTGCTGGCAATCACAATGGCTGCCCATCATCTTTCCATAGACTTGCATCCGCTAATGCGGCCCATTCGAATTTGTCGCACTCGCCAGAATGGCTGCCCATGGTTTCTTTTGCCAAGTCACATCAACTAGCCAGCCAGCGGCTGCGGGACGACACACACTAGTTCTCTGTCGTATCTGACAGAGGAAATGCTGGGATTTTCATTGGAACCGGCGACGACTCCGCAGGCAGAGTGCAGCAATGAGGAGTGTTAAATCAATCCGCGGCTGGCCCGCATCTCGCCGTGGCCTCGATGCCCTGCTCAATGATGTCGTGCCCACTCAGGACTTCGCAATGCAGCCTCTCTCGCCCGGCGATGAGATTCACTCCTTTACCTCACTTGCCTAATGCAGTGC
>NW_003315031.1:957578-960745 GCF_000150825.1 Verticillium alfalfae VaMs.102
CACCTCCCCCCCCCCCCCCCAGCGTTGAGTTCGAGCAGCGCTCAGTCCTGGTGACTGGTACGTTATGAGGCGCCTTCGGATGCAAATCGCAACCAAGTATCGCGGCTGCAAGTTGGTTTTCCGCGGCAGTCAAACAGCTCCGACGTGGATGTCAAACCGTGGAACTGGGTTATTTCTATGCAGAGCGCCAGAGTTTGTACTGTGGCTACATGCCCAGCATCTCATTTCGACAGGGTAGCGGTGTCCTGTCTGGTTTCTAGACTTTTCTGAAGGAGAAGGTATCGTCCATGACCGACAGGTCTTCATTTGTCACAACGGACGAGGTCACTTCCAGGCCTCGAATATGTGCGAAATCTGACGGCGTGTCAACCCTGCTCGAGTCGAGCGTCACGTCACCGACGTGGGCGTCTTGCCACGGGGCTGGGTGCTGATCCGAGTCCCCAAGACTGGCCAAGCACGGTGTGCGTAGAGTCGCTGCAGAGTACGACTGGCGGTTCGCCCGGCCAGGCGACCCATGCTACCCGGGGCTTGCCAACGGACTTCGAGGTGGAGGGAAGTCGAGATGCAAAGTCCACGGCCCGGGGACCATCCGATAACGGATCCCAGGTGAAGAGTAAGCCACCATAGCCTTCCCCCTCGCAACTCACAACGAGGAGCTCGCGGATGTTGGGATGCCAGGAAAAGGTCGACACATCTCCGTGGAAGATGAGAACGGCTCGCAGCTCTGACGAGGATAGATCCCAGATCCAGAGAGTGCTGGGAGAGTCTTCCATCTTCGTGGCAGCAAGAACCGCGGATGAATCGAAAGAGACGGCTGCACAGCCAGTCTTGGCCTCTTGGCTGCTGCCGCTGGTGCTGTTGACTGCGCGAGTGGGGGCGGTTACGGTTTGCGTGGCTCTGACGAAGGAGTGGGCGGGAAGACCCATCTCGCTAAAGGTGATTTGTTCCTGCCATATCTGGTGTACCTGTCAGTGAGATGCACATGATCCGCCCCCCTTCTCCGGCCGACAACGCAGCACACCAGACGGGGCGTTGGGCCACTGACTGACCTGTACAGTGTCCTTGGGCACGATGAGGGTTGGGTGTTGAAGTCTCAGGGCGTCCGTCACGGCTGCGAGGTTGAGGATGTAGACGTTGCGCGTATAGTCGCAGATGGCAGCCCGACTGGCGTCGGAGCTGAGGTGGCAAAGTTTGACACCTGCACCAAGCTCGTGATCCTTGACGTCGCTGGTGAAACCCGAGGGTCCAGACCATTCCTTGAAGAGATGGCCATCGGGCGTGTAGAACAGGACTTTGTGCTGTTGGGAGGGCGACTCCCAGAGCACAAGCCACCGACCATCAGGCGACCACTGCAGGCTCTGTGCATCGACGGTTTCGGGGCTCCATGATCGCTCAACTTCCCGGGAGACAGGGTTGTGGATGCTGATGACATCCTTGCCGGCGACCCTGGTCAGCAAGGCAAAATGCGAAGTCACGGGATGGAAGGAGAAGCCTCGTGGGGCGGATGAGGCGTGGTGGAACTTGGGGTTGTTGATCTCGATGGATCTGGAAGCGGCCAGATCGAAGATGGTGAATTTGAGACCAAACTGGGTGGACACGCAGACCTCAGAGTCAGTGGCGCCGAACTGAATCAGTGTTGGTCGTGATGTGGCCGACGCGGGGACGCGCAGGGTGGCATGGAACCCTTCCCGGACGGCAGAGAAGACATGGATCTGCTCAGCCAGAGCCACCAGAAGCTTGGTGGATGACGGTGACCACTGGAAAGCAACGACGGGCCCTGCGATGTCGGACGGAAGGGTGATGGTGTTGATTGTCTCGAGGCTCTGGACCGACCGGACATTAATCTTGGAAGAGAGCAGCGTCGCGATAAGCGTCCCGTCGGGACTCGCGATACAATGCGGGGATGCTATGAAGTGGTTTAGTGCCGTGTGTGTCATGTTTGCGAGCCTGGTGGCAGCTGCTGCATGTTGCACCTACATTTGAAGGCGCGTGTGAAATGCATTGTGATGTGGTTCGCAGGCGCCAACACGAGAGCGAGATACGAATAGGAGATACAGAGAGATAATCCAGATGGAAAGGACGAGATTGTCGATCAAGACTATTTGGAAGAGATGTACGGTCTCTGATGCCGGCTGGCTGAGGCATGGATATGGTTCAACATTGATTTGGTAGGGAAAGAGACACCCGAATGCTCACTGCTTGTCGAGAGACTGAAACCAAATATTGACCGATTGCCGTTTTGAGCTTAGCGCGGGGTAGTTTGCCCCTCATCGACCTGGTACCTACAGGTACATTGTACCTCACCGACTCACCGAACCCCCCCGCCAAAGACGCACCAAGCCCCTCCGGAAAGCGGCCTTCTCCGTTCCTTCTCCGCTAGGCGTGTCACAGGAACCCGATTATTCAGCAAACCCCTCCAAGGCTGTCAGATCAGTGGACCCTGCGCCCTGCAGCGCGGAGACGTTATCGCCACAGCCATTTCTGACTCAATTCAACGACACGACATGATGATACCAGTGTGAGAATTGCATCTTTTCCACATCTCATCTATTGTTTGGCTTCCTCTCTTTTCTGTGTGTTTGTTGTGCTTTTCCATAAACCCATCGACCAGCGACGCAGCCGCCTGACCATCCGGGCGCCCCGTTGCACGGATGACTTGAGCTCGGAAGGCTATCCCTTGCTCCACGGCAACTCATCTGACTCTCCTCATCCTCTTCCTCCGAATGACCACCATCATGAGGCATGCCCTTTGGAGACGGGCCTCATTCGCAGGCTGCAGAGCCTCGAGACGGCAGCCGACGCCAAGGTGTCTTACCACGGCCGCCGCCACGCCGTCAGTGACACCAGATCCCGCGCCTCATCCAGCCCTTCCCGCGAGTTCCACATCAAATCGACGTGACGCCCTTCGCGATGCCAAACCCTTTTCCGACTTTCTCACGGACAACTTTAGTCGTCAGCACGACTATCTGCGAATTTCTGTCACAGAACGCTGCAACCTCCGCTGCGTCTACTGCATGCCCGAGGAGGGCGTGCCACTCTCCCCGAGCCGCGACATTCTGACGACGCCCGAGATTGTCATGCTCTCCTCCGTCTTTGTCAACCAGGGCGTCACCAGATCCGCTCACGGCGCGAGCCCACCGTCCGCCGCGACATTGTGCCCTGATGCG
>NW_003315031.1:962270-966888 GCF_000150825.1 Verticillium alfalfae VaMs.102
CCCTGTGCCACCCCATCCCCATCTCCCACGTCAGCGTCGAGCTACGCCCGCGCGAGGCGGAGGAGAGAAGCCGTGATGGCTGCGTCGCATCGACGTCGAGGCGACCGTCACGTGTGATGGGAAGACGGGGGTGGAGATGGAGGCCCTGACGGCAGCGAGCATGGCGGCCCTGACGGTGTACGACATGTGCAAGGCAGTCGACAAGGGTATGGTCATTTCTGACCTGAGGGTCGTGCTGAAGGACGGAGGAAAGAGTGGGCGCTGGGAGATGCCGTAGACAGCCCTGCGCAACCAACAAAACGGTAAGCGTTCGAACTGACTCTTACTATCGCGAGTCACGGCCTCAGTTGCTGGTTACATTGTCGTCGACGTACGTCTTATAATTTCGATATAATCATGGGTGTCGTGGGCCTTATTCAAGATCGTCCAGGCAATGAAATCCAAGACATGGCAAGCATCGTTGCCCGACTCGAACCCCTCCACCATCCCAATTCCTTGCTCACGCTCCGGGTTACAGTCGAGTCATTGTACTATTGTCTTGACATCTTTCAGCCTCTGCAATGGCAAATATCTTACACCCCGCATGCGTCAGTAGCCCCCGGCGCATTACATGTCTTGCCAATGAGCGAGCCCACATACATCAGCAACGTCACCTCGCGACTGGGACTTGTGGCCAAGGTGCTGCGAACGCCTGACTCGCCATACGACGTTGATGGTGCTCAACTTATGGACCCGGTATCCTGTCAACCCCTGAGCACTGGCACATGTGCCACCCCCCCTTGCCAGCGCGACTGACTCTCGGGCATGGCAGTTGGGCCCCCATAAACTTCATCATAGTGCTCAAAGGCCCAGCAAGTGTGCTATGGACAATGCGACTGTCTGACAACGCCAGCGTTCCCTCGATGCAGGTCAGGCTTAGCATACATGGAACAGACGGCAAGACGCGAAGATCACTAGCCGACATCGCTGATGTGCTGTCAATTGATCAGCTCCAGGCGCGAAGCACACATCTCGATTGCAATCGATCGCTTCTTGGTGACTGCGAAAACCTCGCGTTTGACGTCACAGAGAGGGTATGGATTCCGTCTGAAGTTGCTGCTGCTAGCATGGATGAGCCATACCCCATCCCTGAAGTATGATCGCCAAATGTGACTTCATGGCGTTCCTTAGACCGCGATTTGGGCGCCAACAGCACCTGGCGATCGCCTTGACAGAAGGCCTGAGCTCTTCACGGCAATCAATGTCTTCTGTCTTGGAAGTCATCATCAACCTTGTAAATCAATCAATGTGGAAAGCAACGAAAGTAATATCTGTCGATGCATGCGGAACTCGCTTCGTTCACCTGATCCTATCAGTATATCTTCCTCACGCGTAAGAGCTGATAATGGATGGCCAGCGGCCGAGCCGAAGTGTTGCGACGTCACTTCACGGCAGCTTTTGTTTGTGTCGAAACCAACCCGGCATCGGAGATCCACGTGGCTTGACCTCTTCTCAAGTTGGCTCACACTCAAGGCCTCGACCAACGGACGTATAATGGTGTGCCTCAGGCAATAATGCATACATACTTGAACCAATCGCTGTTCGCCGATAACACCAACTTCATTGAGCCACTAAGACCCTGCACGTAAATGAGCTGCAGGGATAGCGTTGCAGCTGGGTCGAGATTCATTCCATATGCGGCTAAGCCAATCTGACAGGTCAACTGCGAAGAGCACCGAGAGAATTTCCCAGCTCGATTTGCGACGTGCAAGATCTAGGGGTGGCCTGTTCCCCCCTCGCGGGCGGCCTTTCACGCCTATTTCCTTCCGGCTCCTCGCGAATGGGGAAGCAGTGCGGAGCCGGGGTAGCACTTCATAGCATACCGCGTTATTGTTGCCGGATCGCCAGATCTGAGAGTTTGCACCATTGGGACCGAGGCATAGGAGATGACGATGTAAGTAGCTAGGAGGCTGCGGAGTGTTTATCGCGGGACTGAACGGTATCTACTGTGCATGTCGTACTTCTGCTCATGGCGTTGATGTCTTGCATTTCGACTGGGCTGGTCGGGACTCTTCGCAATGGGGTCTATTGAATTCTGTTGCGTAAGAGCTCGCTGCGGCTCCCACCGGCGAATCCACTTGATGATGGGGGGCGAAGTTTGAAGGCTCTCGTCCTAAATGTTTTGCCGCCGCCAATGCCGCCAACACGCCGCGAAAGAGCCGCCGATAGCACATGGTACAGTTGCACTGAAACCCCCAGGCTGGTTTGAGGGAATCCGTTGCTGTGCCTGTGCCAGAGGGAATGAAATGTGGAGTTTCTGTTCGGCACCACGGAAGACGTCACTGAGTCAGTGTGTGAACGAGGCTGGACTGTTGCAACTGCTGGCCGTGCCTGGGACTTTGGACAGCAACGGGTGTTGACAGGCTGCGGTGGCTTCGCCGGCTCTTGGAGGCCTGGTCGTGGCAACACCATCCTTCTTCTCCGAAACAAGTGCGCTTCAACTCTTGATGCTCCACACTTGGCCGGCGTTCGTATCCATCAGGTGGATCCCCCGGCGACGGCTGGCTTCCGTTTCTGGCGCGAACGTAGAGCCGCCGTCAGCGCCATTAGTAAAAATTCTGGAGCTGAGACCTTCTAGAAGCCGAGATTGTTCCTTTGGTTCCCGAATCCCTTTGTCGCCGGCGGGCCATTCTACTCTTCGAGGAAGGTCGAGGTCGGCATTAAGCTCAGTCAGTCAGGGGCACCGGATCTAGTTGTGCTAGGTAGAGATAGGAAGGAAAACATGAAGGAAAGAAGTGAACAAATCCTGAGTCGGTGAATGGCAGTGAAGCGGAACTCGGGGTCACGAGACCCATCACCCGAAAGAAGTACTGATGTACCAAAGTGCCGACTCAAGTCCCTCAGCATGGGCTAGATGATCGCCTGATAGGGTTGCAAAACAAGAATGACTTTGAGCCAAGAGACCTATACGCGTGGGATAGTTCTGGGAAGCCGAAAGTAGACTTTAGGTCGGTGCTGGAATGATATACTGTTGATCGCTTTTTTCGGACCAGAAGACCCTGAATCCAAGGCGTGGGCGAGTCAAGGTAGGCGTTCAAAAACAACATCAATCCTACACGCTGCGCGGACTAGGACAGGGGTTGTTCGGTCACCGCTTGACCGCTCGTTGGTCTCGAGGAGCAGCCCAAATGCGTCACGCGACAACCAGCTGTCAGGCTTACCTGTCGGCTCGCCCGCCGTTACAAGTGCGCTTGTCGCCTGCTGTGTCTCAACTCATCATCTCCTGGTTGCCAGAGGCTGTGCCGAGGGATGGCAAGAACAGTCGAGGCTGGATTGAGGGCGATGCTTGGAAATTGGCGCCGTTCGTCTGGTCTGCCTGCTTGCCTACCACGGTCGGGCCAAGTGCGCACGAGCCGGGTTCCCACACTGGAGGGATGGGATCCTTGTTGTTCCATCACCCTGAAGATCCCGGACCGGTATCCTAATCCAGCAGTCGAGTAATGGCACACGCCAGAGGCTGGGACCTGGGACCCTTGGGATGCGCGATCAAGAGAAGGCAAGCCATTTCCGCCCGGCCTCGTGGCGTGGCAGAGTGATGCTGAGACGAAGGAGAAGCAAAGCCCGACAAGAGCGGGACCGGATTGGGTACGGAACTCGTGCACCTCGAGTCGGAAAGGCACCCCGACGTCGCCCAAGCGCGCCAGCACCTTGGTGCGACTCACCGAAGCGACAGGCGGGTTGGGCAGCGGGATGATTCCCGTTGCGTTGTCAGTCGAGAGGCAGCATCAAACAGCAGCCCTCCTAGGGCCACGAAGAGGCTCATAAGCAACAAAAATTGGTGGCAATGAGGCACATCTACCCTCGTGAGTCTACCCTTGTGAGGGAACCCCAGCCTCTGTCTAGGAAGATGAGGCGCCCGTCAAGGGTTCCCCGACCGCCCAACTTCAGGGGACCTTTATCCGCCTTGGCCTGGTTGAGACTCTATCTGCGTCTGAGATGCCACGGGCATGCTTTCATCGATGACTGCTCCTTGATTGCTTTTTGCTTATCGCTCGTGATCGTCATTGTCCAATCCGGGTTCGGAAAGAAGTGCGGACTGGCGGTGACGTTTGAACGAGAGGTACCAGCTACCCTCCATCTCAACATGATGTGGCTGCAGGAATGCTAGTCATGGCCTTGGCCGTCCCGCTGGAGGATGGCATCCGAAAGACAGAGGCGCGGGCGCCGCGGTTGACGGCGCCGGCGAAAGCCTGCTGGGTCGGTCTAGGAGATAGAGGAGATACAGGTGGATGGTAGTGGTGGTGGTAGTAGCGGCAGCGGTAGCGGTAGCGGTAGCGTTAGCGGGAAGACTGAGGGATGTGGGAGGACATGGAGGAGATGCGAGGCCACCGCTCCACCCCGTCCCCAAGCCCCAAGCCCAGAGCAAGCCCATACGGTGGAGGCCCTGTACCTCTAGGGGACTAGGGGCGTGCTGGGGAGGGGCGGTGGGCGACAGGGGTGCGCCTGGCTTGCCTGAGATCCTGGGAGGCGGTTTCCGCCAATTGCCGCACTTTTAAAACCAATGGAAAGCCCCCTCTTGCCTCCGCCGGCCGTATCGGTGCCTCCTGCCCCCCGTGCTCGTGTTCACTTGCCTCCCGAC
>NW_003315031.1:967389-970949 GCF_000150825.1 Verticillium alfalfae VaMs.102
CCTCAGCGTCCGCACTTCTCCACACGCGCTCGCAATCCTATCAGCTCCCCAACAACAACAATACCAACAGCACACCCATCACCACCACTTCTCACCACACATCCCCATTACACACCCCAGGCGCAACCTCACCAACGTCACCCGGCACTCGGTCTCTTGCTGCTGCTCGCCAGGCGCGACCACTCTTCATGCCTGCCGTCCTGCGCCCCACTGAATTCTCCTCAAAGTTGCCTCGCTCTCCCAAGAACGAAGACGGACCTGAGAGTCCCGCCGACCTGAATCTGCAGCGCGTCAACAGCAGCTTCATCAGTCTTCCGGGCCTGAGCATGATCGGTTCGCGACTGAGCCGGCGCTCCACGGGGGACAGCGGAAAGGCGATGGACTGCGATTTGGATCCGGAGCTGTTCCCCGAGGTCAGCGGCGAACCTACGCGCAAGCACTGGAAGGTAAGCAACAGCCAATCTTTTTGCCGATTTGGTTTTTCTGCACAAGCAAGTTTACTAACAACATGAGTGCAGCCCGATCCTCACGCCTCAATGTGCGATGACCCTACTTGTCAGCGTACATTCAACTACTTCAACCGCCGTCATCACTGCCGCAAGTGTGGCAACATCTTCTGTGACAGCCATTCTGCGCAGACCATCCCTCTCGACCAGGACCTCAACTACAACCCTCGGGGTTCCCCCTCGCGCTCCTGCGGGCACTGTTTCACTCAGTTCATCGCGTGGAAGAGCCGAAACAACAGCCAGGCCAGCAGCGATCAGGGCTCTTCAGTCGACACTGCCGCCGGCCCCATGCCTGGTGCCGCCATCCCTACGGGAAGCGCGAGTCCTGTTCCCACCAGCAGCCCCAGTGGTAGCGTCACTATGGGTTATGCCAGAGGCCCGGAGGTTGCCGCCAGTGTGCCTAGAGATTGGAACTGGAGCACCTTCTAGGTTTCTTCGCCATATACGTTGTCGGCGCTATTTCGAAGCGACGACCAATTACACAACATAGACATAGACATACCCCAATACCCGCCGTCGACACACCCTCAGCCTTAATCGCGCCCCTCCTCCACCTCCACCCATCACTACAACACGACAAGAGCAACATAGACAGCGGGGTTTGTGAGCATCCTGTTTTGGGATATGCTCTTTTTGTTTTTGAGCGCGGCGTTTGGAGGTTAGCTTTGTTTTTTTTTGAGACGCACTCGACAGATCGAGAAGACGTCATAACTCGCTACGGCGAATGTTGAGAAATCACACAGGAGAATGGAGGAAGATACACTGGCCTAGGACGCCTCTGTGCTTCTTGCAGACGGGGTCGCGAGCCTGTCTTCAGTTGCTTCTAGCAGTCCCATATATTTTGAGGACGGAATCCCTCCCACCAATCAAGCATCAGGTTCGCAACTCACATAAGTATCCTCATTGACTTGTAATATGCAGTGAAGTAACATGACGTCCTGGTATGACTTCAGAGGCCTTTGTATGGTAGTGTGCTCGGGATATAGGGAGCTCCACCAAACATGGTTTACCACATTCCTCCATCACCTTCCTATCAGTGGGCCGTCTCCCGTTTGCGGCACCCTTGCCGTTCCCGAACAAAGATCTTCTTCTGCCAAATATGTACGACAAATAGCAGTTCGCTGATAAGATCATCTCCTTGGAATAGATTCGCATCCATTTGAAGAGCCGCGAAAGCCCCTTCTTGACTTGCTGATCGCGTGAGGCTAGGCGCTGGGAGGGGGGCAAGGGAGAGGCGGGGTGTTTTGCATACTGCAAGAAGAACACAACCATGGGCTTCACGACCCCTCACCTGTGCGTCACCCCCCCGCGTTTAAGCGCGCGACGCTCCTCACCCCCCTCCCGGTCGCGTCCCCTCCTTTCGCACCTCCGCCCTTCGCGGAGGTGCGCCGAGGCCGAGGCGACATGATAAGCCGAGACGCACTGCATCCTGTCAGTACGACGTCGCTGACGAGGAAGGAAGGCATATACCGGCGGACGGCGCATTTGCGGATAACGCGCCTTTCGTTTTGTGGTTTTCGCGGAGAGCAAGCGTGCCCACAGGTCGCCCTGCGGCTCAAAGTCGGCAGGTCGTAGAGGCGTGACCCCTTGACGCAAACCTCATCGGGACGGTACCCTCACAGCAAACCTCGACATCTGTTTCGCAACACAGGTATCTGGCATGGAGTGTCTGGAGGGATAAAACGAGAAAGAAACGTGTGAATTTATAACTATTTGGGGCTGATGATCCAGGAGAAAGCCTATGTACAGCAATGCACAAGCGAAATGAAATGAAACAGCCAACAATGCAGATGTTCACCGCTGTCCCCAAGATAAGGCTGCCAACACCTGCCGCCGTCACACTTGTTTTTTGGTAAACCCCAGCCTCATAACGCCGTGTAAAACACAGATCTCATAGGAAAGTACACACTCGGAGCCTCGCCACTGCGTGCGTGTCTGGCTCGATAAAACTATGAACAATACTGTTAAAAGGGTCTAGTTCTTGCGGCCCTTCCTCGTCTTGGGACCAGTGACAACAGCCTCCTCGGCGCCCTGGTTGTAAATCTCGCTGCTGACCTCCTTAGCAGCATCCCAGCCGGCCTTCTCGGCGAGGGTGACATTGCTCTCGCGGCGCGACTTGCCCTTGGGCTTGAGGTCCTGGGCGCTGGAGCGGCGGAGGTAGCTGCGGACGAAGAACATGCCGAAGAGGTAGGTCAACGGCGCGAGATACAGAACGTTGAGCCAGATGCCGAAAGTCTCACCGCTGGTGGTAATGCAAGGCTGTGTGACCCAGACGGTCTCAGCCTGAAGACCGGCGGGCACGGCAGCAGCGGCAGCGGCCGCAGCGGCGCCAGTGGCATCCGAGGCGGCGGCGGCAACAGCAGACTCACTGGCCGCTCCGTAGATCATGTTCTTGATAGACTCGATCGCACCGACAGATGCCTTCACGATAGCCTCGGCGGTGGGAAGAGAAGACGAGGAGCTGGCGGAGGCGGCGGCGGCGGCAGAGGCGGACTTCTCGGTGTAGACGGTCACCGGGACGGTGTACGAGACGAATGAGTGGAGCATGGCATACGAAGCGCCCACGAGGAACTGGGTGATTTGCATCGTGGTCAGAGAGCGCTTAATGGGTGTCGGCACGCGAATGTTGAAGGCGGTGATAGTGTAGTATGTGTACTAAGTATGCACGTTAGCGGGTGACGCCGAAATCAAGAGAAAGAGGAGGGTTTACCATCAGAGCGTGAATGAAGGAGTTGACGAGGACAAACATCCAGATGGGAGCGGACATGTAACGCATGCCAGCCCACATGCACATCATGGCGCCGGCGTGGTGGTAGGTCTGGAGAGTTGAAGACAGTTTGCCCTTGGCGAGGATGATAAAAGTATCGAGCACCTCATAGAACTTGCTCAGATAGAAGATCCAGCCGTAGAACGAAAGACCTTCGTTCCACAGGCGACCGTACACGTCGGTGCTAGGGTTTCCGTTGGCGGACAGGCTGATGGCACCGTTGATGCTGGTCCACTGCGCCGAGGGTCTCATTGTAGACAGTCGCGTGGCCAAAGCCAGCAGGGCCA
>NW_003315031.1:971049-974988 GCF_000150825.1 Verticillium alfalfae VaMs.102
CTGTCGGCGGTGGCTGCCAGGCCGTGAGGGCCAAAGGGGCTCACGATGGCACGGCGCATGCCACCGAGCATACCCCAGAAGGTCCAGGCCGAGTAGACAGCAAGGAAGATGTTGTGGAGGATGACAAAGACCTTGAAAGGGCCCGTCTTGCTGATAGCCCAAGGGCGCTTGTTGGTAGAGGTATTGTAGCGGTTGAGAAGCTTGATCGTGACAGCGTATGTCGCCGCAATGGTGATGGGGACCCGGGGGTCCAGGACGGCATTGTAAATGTGATCGGGGATGGCGAAGTTGGAGGAGCTCACACCCGGCGGGGGAGGAGGGACGCCGATGGGGTAGTGGCTGGGAGGGAATTGGAAGAGAGACGAGTTCGGTAGCTCGCTGAGGATGGTAGTACCGGACATATTGCAGACGAGGGAAGCCAATTGGCCTCAGAATGCAGTGGTGGGTGGTTGTGAGGCTGCTTGCGCAAAAGCCGTCAAATGAAGCCAACGGAGATCTGAGGCGCCGGCGCGACAGGGCCAAGTGGGAAGTTTCGTTAGGTCGACTCGAGAAAGTCTTCGAGGCGGGGAAGGTCAGGAACCTGCGTCGAAGAGGAGAAGACGAGACTCTGGTGACGAGAGCAAAGGATGTTTGTGAAGCAAGAGACAAGTCGGTGTCACCAAGAGGCAGGGCCGGGATACATAAGAGGTAACTTGAGGACGGGAGGATGGGGTACTAGTTGGAGTTTTTCTGCTGGGGTGTGGGTAGGGGGGAAGAGGCCAGGGCCGGTCAGTCAGTGCCTCAAGAACCAGAGGTTTGTCTCGGAGGGCACGAATAAGCCGAGGCCAACAAGACGAACGGGGTCCAACGTGCACGCTGTAGTGCGCATCACATGGAATAACTGGCCAGGATCCCAGGATTGGGGGTATGGATGGGGTCGGGGGGGCAAGTGCAAGGTAGACAAGTGGGCGGGTGGATATCCGTCACGGAAGCTCTTTCTTGATGATGGGGTTGAGCCTTGCCTTTCAAGATCAGGCGCAGGCAAGGGCGAGCAGGCACACTGAAGGAAAGGAAAAAAACCAAAGGGTTGACCAACGAGAGCCCAGGATGGCTGGGGTTTCCTTCCTGTTTGAGCAGTTAGGCATGTGAGGTCGAGGCATGAGTGGCTGCTTCGCCCCCCCGCGGCGGCGTCATTCATGGAGCCCAGCTTTGCGGCGGCCTATCCGGTTGCTTTGAATGTCACTTCGTTGAGCGCTGGTCATTGCCCGTCGCGGCCCGGCCGTCGGTCACGTCTACATGGTACGCATGCCATGGCGGATCATTCGGAGCGAAGACGTCTTGTAAACTCGATTGCTACGATGCCTCGGTCAGAGTTGGACATGGGCCTTGTCTGCCACATGTCAAAATGTTCGTTGAACACTCCACGAGCGTGGATGCCCTTTTCAGAGGATAGGTATCTTCTGTTGAATAAGTTGAGGACAGTAAAATCTTTAGTGGGCTTCCGAGCTGCTAGCTTCTTTCGGCGGGACCCTGAAAACTGCCAGCACGGGCCTGGTGACTTCTTGTCGGCTAATACTTTTCGCAAAAACACTGGTAAATCCATGCGACCCAGATGTACCTACTACCCCGCCCATGGGGCACCTGTCCTGCGTTTTGTTGAGAGGCGCTAACCCCCATCGAGATCGGCTTTAGAATCGGTGGAAGCTTTCGCCATCTTCCTCGTCGCTTGTCTCCATGCCCCTGCGGCGCTCCAAGACCGCCCGGCATGCTCGTTTACCATACCCGTTGGTCGGGTCAGACCGCCGGTGTGTCGCACGAACGAGTAAGGTCTGCCGGGCGTCTTGCCCAGTAAAAGCTCCGATGGCTGACCTGTTCACCGTTATGATTAGTCCTGATAGGGCATACAGATTTTGGCGTGAACGCTCGAGTTTCTACTCTCGTTTTCCAGTCCACGGCAATGATTCTCGACATGTTGAATCAACCATTTTGCTTCGAAGCACGTGTCAAGGGCCTTTCTTTTTCCAATTGACATGTGATTCTCCATCGATCCGGGCATTCGAAGGAACCACCAAGCCAAATTTAACCTACAAACTATCAGATCAACACACAGACGGGGCGAGCCCTCCTCAACAAAACCGGCCCCCGTTTCCTCTTCCGAACACCCTGACCGGCACACGCCCGAGCCGTTCCCTAATGCTGCCCCGCCGCTGCACATCTCGTGCCGTCACCTCCTCGCCATGCTTCGAGACTTTGGCCTGTGATGAGGATTTGGTTGTTCAAGTCTTCGTCACCCTTGCAGGAGAACATATGCTGAGGCAATCGTGACAGTGCCCCATAATTTGCCGTGATTCCGGAGTATCGGAACGGAGCGGGGCTTTCCTCCGAACCGGCACATGGTCAACGTGTTCTTCCTTGAGACAAAAAGCAGTGCCTGCCGCGTCAATTTTGGCGGGAGTTGCAGCATGCTTCCGTCAAGATTTAACGTGGCCGACTTCCTGGAACCCTGCTTTTGCGAAGAATTTCGACGGCGCCGTTACTGAACCATAATAGGGAACGACCATATCCTTAGGTGACATTAGCGGTCCGTTCCGGTTGTTGGAAGTTACAGCCGTCATCTGTTCATATGCGTTCCGTTGTAAACTTGGACGTTCTATCATACCGCAGCAAACGTTTCATGGATTAGATGACGGGTGTTAATTATCGGAAAAAAGGCACTAAAAGTCACTACGCCAAAGGATAGTTGGGCAAACGAGACAACGGGTGAGCGGCTAGAAGCGAATTGTGACGCTAAGGCTGTGACGACTCGAATGACGACAATGCCAGCCGAAGGTTCCGGCGGCCGTGTTGAGTGCAGGGAGTGGGAGTCTTTTCCTCGATAAGCGAGGCGAGCCGCTTTGCTTGACGGGATGACGAGGGCTTGCGATCTGGTGTTGTCAACCGCGAGATGAAAGTCTGCTCTTTGCCAAAGTCTGTGGAGACAGTCCAGAATGCTGCCAGTAGAGAGTGAGCGAATGCCATATTTCTCAACATCGAGAAGCCTGGCACTCAATTCTTGCAGCATCCAAACACTTTGGGCCTATCCGTAGGGCTGTACCAAGGTACATTGCCTTCTCTATGTGAATGGCATGGAGAACAACACGCAACGCCAGATTTTATGACTGGGTCATCAGTGATGCAGGCATACGTTTTCCGTTTGCTGCAGGCAACCAGAAGCTGCGACATGCTATACCGCCGATTCGGAACAGCCTGTTGCACAAGCCAAGTGGGTAAATGACTACGGGGAATTCAGTAAACGCACCGCGTGCAGTGGCTAACACAGGACAAATGACCTGCATGCACGGCAGACGTCAGACTGTAGTATGGACCCCTGGTTGACGAATTTCTGCAATCGGCGGTTCATCGTGGTAGGATAGATCTCGCTCGATTGACTTTTGGAGAATGTAGTGTAAGCAGCACCAATACCATTACCGGGAGTGGGCACTGCAGTGCTGGTCAGCGGACAGAAAGCAGGCACACGGGACAAGGGCACGCTGCTGGCACTCGACACACCTGCCTCGCTTCCAGATGCAACGCTCTTCCTCCGCAACTCCAGAACCCAAAACTCATCGACGTGATCCTCAACCTTGACTTCCGCCGACGTCGAGTTGTTGTCTGCATCGACAGGAGAAGCCACCATGCCCTCATCAGGTTAGGCCCTCGGCCCCATCACATGCTGTCTAGCACAGACCCCGCATTTTGCCAGAGCAGCTCGACACTGGGGATCGACGGGGGAATGGAGGCGGGAAGGAGCTCGGACGCCAGGATGGTCACGCTCTGCACTCCACACCGGGCAACGTCCTCTTCTACCCGTTCTACCTAGTTGGGGTGGCGCCATCTGCTTCCTTCTTGCTCGCCACGGAATCGGGGGATTGAACATCAGCGAGAATCCGTTTACGCCTCCTTCTGGCTTCTCCGCATACC
>NW_003315031.1:975543-978412 GCF_000150825.1 Verticillium alfalfae VaMs.102
TCCCAATGCCAGACTAACATGAATAGCGGCCCCACCGGAAGCTGGTTCCTCACTGGCTACTTCACCGCCGTTAACCAGCAGCCACTCCACATCCGCGAAGACATCCTCCAGGGCTGGCAAACCTCCCGTCTCAGCTCCATGCGAGTGCTCACCAAGGTTTTCACCAGCCTAGCCCAGAAGGCTACCCTGCAGACGAGCCCCCTCTTCAAAGAGCTTACCGGTTACACCGACATGCCCAGCGACCACAAGCCCGTTGACAGTTATGAATTCAATTTTATGCAGTTCCCCGCCTCCGACGAGGCCGTGTCACTCGAGACGGATGTTGTCATCGTCGGTTCGGGCTGTGGTGGCGCCGTTGTTGCCAAGCACCTCGCTGAGGCCGGCCATCGCGTCCTCGTCGTCGACAAATCCTACCACTTCCCCGCCGCCCAGCTGCCACTCGCCCAGGACATGGGCTGCCAGTACCTCTATGAGGGTGGCGGGTTTCTGGGCAGCGACGATAGCTGCCTCAACCTCGTTGCTGGCAGCTGCTGGGGCGGTGGCGGGAACATCAACTGGAGCGTGTCGCTGCAGACCCAGGGCTTCGTGCGCAGTGAGTGGGCCAAGAAAGGGCTGCCGTTCTTCACCTCGGCCCAGTTTCAGAGCTGTCTCGACAAGGTGTCGGACGTGATGGGCGTGAGTTCAGACCATGTGCGCCACAACCACAGAAATCGAGTGATGCTTGACGGGGCCCGCAAGTTGGGGTGGCATGCAGCTGCGGCGCCGCAAAATACGGGCGGCACGGAACACTACTGTGGCCGGTGCCATCTCGGATGTGGGTCGGCTGACAAGAAGGGAACTGCTGTCAGCTGGCTGCCTGCGGCTGCAGAGGCTGGTGCCGAATGTATCGAGGGTCTGGAGGTGAACGAGGTGACCTTTGACACGACGGATGGGGCCAAGAAGGCGACAGGCGTCGTGGGAACCTGGGTATCCAGGGACGCCACTGGTGGTGTCAGCAGTCCATCGTCGGAGCGCACCACGCGAAAGGTCGTGATCAAGGCCAAGAAGGTCATAGTGGCCTGTGGTTCGCTCTGGAGTCCCCTTGTCCTGCTCAATAGTGGCCTTACTGTGAGTGTCTTCTTTTTTAGAGACTGTGGGCGCAACGCTGACCTTGTCTAGAACCGACATATTGGCCAAAACCTCTATGTTCATCCGTGTAACATGGTTGGCGCCTACTGGAAAGAGGAAGTTACACCGTGGGAGGGTAAGCACATCCAAACTTTCGGATCATCTCTCCTTGCTAACCAGTCAGGCGGCATCATCACGAGCTACTGCACCGCCTTTGAGAACCTCGACAACGCTGGCCACGGCGTGAAACTCGAGCCAACTTGTGCCGTCGTACGTCGCCTTCTCATTCCCGTGAATCTTGCTGTGCTAATCACTTTCAGCCCTACACTGTCCTCACAAGCATGCCTTGGCACAGCGGCCTCTCGTCCAAGCTGGCCGCACTCAAGTACCGACATTTCGGCGGCTTCATCGCGCTCACTCGTGAGCGCGATCCAGGCTACGTGTACCCTGACTCCCGCACCGGCAGGCCACGCATCGCTACACGCCGTCTGATTTCGACCGGCGCGCATACGCTGAGGGTGTCATCGCCCTGGCCAAAATTTGCTATGTCGAGGGTGCAGAGGAGATTCACGCGTTCTTCCCGGGTTTGGAGCCCTTCATACGGGGCGAGGCTAAGAACGAAGAGGGCGAAGAGGCGGGCGTGAACGACCCTGCGTTCACAGCATGGCTGGAGCGCGTGAGGGTGGTGGGAAACAAGCCCCCAAACGCCTCTCACTCTGCGCATCAGATGGCACTTGCCGCATGGCGCACGAGATGAGGGTGTCGTCGACTCCGAAGGGCAGGGTGTTTGGGACAGAGGGCTCTACGTTGCGGATGCGAGCGTGTTTCCAGCGCCAGCGGGGTGAACCCATGATCACCAACATGGCCATGCCGAGTGGATTGCCATGGGGGTGAAGCAAGGAGTTGAAAGAGGCGTAACGTGGTGTCTGTCTAAGGCATAGCTCAGTGCCGTCCGTCCGGCCATGTACAGCTCTTGCGTCTAGTATCTACTCACATCAGAGGTGTTGCCACGCTGTCTATGCCGAAGATGCATGCATAGGCACAGGGAGGGTGTCAGGCTTCTTACAACATGCATGGCATGTCAGTTGCAAGTTTATCTTTGAAACAACGTGACCAAGCGGATCTGCGCCGCTCTTTCTGCTGCCAGCGCAAACTAGACACAACTCCCTGTCCTCCTTTCGATCCTAGGCACATAGCGAAAGCCCTCCATTGATACAGTGACGATGACGTGGTTTTCAGACAGTTCTCATATGAGACGCGAAGTCTTCAGCTTCTTCTGTTGATGCAGGGACGAATCCTCCAGACGCGTCATCCAGGAGTCGCACCTCGACAGGCCGCATACCGGCCGCCCCTCTCGCGACCCGTTTCGCATGCGGCCTCGCCCGGCACCCGACCTGCCGCGCAACTGCCGGATGGAGGCCGCCCCCCATGCCAACGACGTGGCCGGCAGCATGTCGGATCAGCAGATCTCGACGTCAGGCAAGACCTTTTCGTCGCCCTGCGGATCTTGGATCGCCGTGACTGTGTCGTAGAAGGGGGTCAGTCCGGGGAATTTAGATGAGTCTGTCTCCTCGTCATCATCGCTCGTGTCCGTGCTGGAGATGGTAGGCTGGCAGACGAGGCCCGCACATGAAGCTGGGTGGCGACGGGAGGACTGGCCCGCCGAGGCTGTGGATGCGGTGCGAGGGGCCATGCTTCCTTGTCGAGGAACGCCGAAGGGCCCCCGGAGCAAGTCGGACGCAGCGAAACTTGGGAGGGGCAG
>NW_003315031.1:978839-981637 GCF_000150825.1 Verticillium alfalfae VaMs.102
AAGCGTTAAAAACAGGCATCGACAAGAGTAGATATCAGTCCACCAGGCCTCGGCGCAGCCTTTGCCTCGTCCCCACGCGCGCGCGGTTGACCGGCCGGAGGGCACGGCAGCCGTCCACTCACCAGGAGTGTCCGAAGCCGCCACCCCTGCCGTTGGCTCCGCGCCGCGTTTTCTCGCCAGATAGTTGTTTCGTATGTGTGTCCAGCGCCATTTCCTGCCGCAGGACGAAGAGAAAGAGCGTCTCTCCTCGTCCTGAAGGAAGGGTGGGAAAGATATCACCAACCCCTTCCGAACGATGCGTCTTCGCACAGCGTAGACGCATGTTTTGTTCGGAGAAGGCTGGAGAGAACCTTTACCCACCCACCCTTACGGCTTCCCTCGTCGCGGACTGGGCACCCCCATGAGGGTGAAGAATGTGTGTCCAGCGACGGGGCATGTAGGGTGGCGAAACTACATGTCGTCTCGTTTCGGTACGTCCCGTAATCTCAGGATCTGCGAGGCCACCTACCCGGGCGCGCCGCACCTGGGCCCTCCCGCACATGGCAGCAGCATGCAGTGACCCCCGCTCCGCCCTACGTGATCCGTCTGGCGGTATCACAACCAGGAGAACAGGGTAATCAGCACAGCGCCAGTGTAAGAGAGTCAAGGCCGTACGCCCACGCGGCGCAGCCCACGCAGATCCGTCGGTCTCCGGCGCCCGAGTTGCGAGACTATGGCAGCGAAAGGGCCTCCGCATCATTGTCTGCGCTTCTCTGATCCTGCAGAGTAAGTGTTGGACGTCTCCAAGTTCTGATGCCCAGCTTTCTTCTTCTTCCAAGAGATGGATGAAGTAAGATCCCCGCTCAGTGTTCCTTCACCATCGTCCTTCCATGTCAGCCGGCTCCATCTCCCAGGAGACGATACCGGCAGCGGCCAAAGGAATCATTCCCGTCGACAAACCAGTGCCTGCCTCCCCCACATGCCAAGAAGGGAAAACGCGCTGCCTTTCTTGGGGAGAGGGGAGGCCACGAGGTGGTGTTTGCGGCTTCGAGGGCCCTTTTCCGCACGAGAGAGAGAGAGGAGGAGGAGGATGTAATGCCATTATCGGAGTCCAGTCCAGAGGTGCAAAACATGCCGTCCGTTCCCCAACTCGCCGAGAGCCCAAAAGAAAAAAGGAACGTGTCGAAAGTCGTGATCCCCGAATTATGGCGTCGTCATCGTAACGAAAGAAAAAAAGAAATCCAGAAGCGTAAAGGCGCAGCCGCCGCCATCGAGCCGAGGGAGAGCACGCGTTCGTCGTTTGTGGTTTTCTTTCTCGTACACATGTGCCGTACTTCGTAAGAAGGCTCGTTCCGATTTTCTTTGCTCGTGAAAAGAGATCGTCGCCCATCACCCGTGAGACAGGACCATTAGAATAAATGGGACAATGGCCGAGAAAGAAGTGAAGGAAAGCGCGACGTAGCAGCGGTGGAATCTCCCTGGGATCCGACGGCCCAACACGCCCAATCGGTGTTTTTGTTGTAAAGGGGGGTATCTCCAAGAAAGCCTTTCCGTCCCAATAAAAGGGAAGGGGGGAGGGACAAAGGGAAGCCGAAGAAAATAGAAAAGTAGAAATAGCCGGCCCACCCGAAAGGCCCATAACCGAAGGGGAATCGAGGTCGGTTTCTGCTGTCTCGGACTGAAGCCGAGCGGGGGGGGGGGGGCCGCATTGCTGCGTGTTCCTCTTGTTTAGATGAGAAAACCCAAAGGGAAAGACACAAAAAGACAGAGAGAGAGAGACAAAACGAAGCAACCTAGATCCGCCTGTATACCCAAATGTAAATGCACTCAATATGATCCCGCCCCGGGCCCAGCCATGATGTGTGATGTGAGTGAGTGAAGAAGATCTCTCCTGTACCGAGCTCGCGGTCGTCGGATGATATCGTCGTCCCCTGGGGTATTGGAAAGAGACGGAGAAAATCAGAAAACGCTCGCTTGGGTTGCTCGACAAAAAAAAACAAGAAAACCGGACCAGTACAGTTCGGTGATTGGAAGGAAGAGGGAGAGGGGGAATTTTGCTTGGTCGCGAGTCCTCGAACACCGTCCGCTCCTTGGTTGATGCAACAAATAACGCCGATATGCCTTTGTGTGGGTTGAGAGTGATGATTCTATGCCGCGACGAGGGTGGACAAGGGATGGGAGAGAGTCTGTCTGTCTGTCTGTCTGTCTGCACGTGCTGCCGGTAGCCGGTGAACGGGGAGGCATTAGGAGGAGGTTGTGACCGTAGGATAGCTCTCGGCAGTAGTCGATGGTGGTTGTCAGGTCATGGTCGCATACTCCTGGTACCTGTCCCAGCCGAAGCCGCCGTAGCCCATGCCGACGCCGCACTGTGGCGCGAACATGCTGGGCAGCGGCAGGGCAGGGATGGGCGCCGTCACGACTGCTGAGCTGTAGAAGAGACCGGCAGACGAGAAGGGCTGGCTGTAGGCCGGCGTCGGCGATGGCAGTTGCACCTCTGACATTCCCATGTTGGCCCAGATGGGCGACGCAGACTCCTGGGATGTCGACGTGACGCTCGGGCTCGACGGCAGCACCCGCCACATGTCGACGGGGGCAGGCATGGCGGGCTGCTGGGTGGGCTGCGACCACATGCTGAGGTGGGCGGGCGAGCTGGGCAGGAGTGGAGGTTGCCTGAAGACGTCGACGACCTTGGGCGGCGGCGGCAGCAGGGGCTTCATGAGACCCATGATGCTAGTCTTGACCTCGTCGCTCTTTCCGTTGAGGAGCTCGCCGGCACCCTCCTCTTCGAGGCCCTCGAGGGCTGACACGTGCGTGCGGTG
>NW_003315031.1:982396-990181 GCF_000150825.1 Verticillium alfalfae VaMs.102
CGAGGGTGGTGGGGTGTTATAGCCAGTTCGACTTCGCAGGTATGGAGGGTATGAAGGGCAAGACAAGGTAAGGGGGGGTCCTGTATCTGTGTGTGTCTCTCTCTCTCTGCCTCTTTTTCCCTTGTAGGAGGGGGGGGGTGTGGGTGGTGGGTGTGTGAGAGCCTCCAGATGCAGACTTTCAGACCTGCAGACTTGCATAGAGACCTGCCGCAGCTGAGAGAGAGAAAGAGAGAGTCTCTCGAGAAGGGGGCTTGGTACGATGGTCCTACGGTACAGTGCTGTAAAGAGAGCGCGAGAGAGGGCGGATGGACGGCTTGACGCGGGCGGGTGGAGGTGGCCTGCATGTTGCTAGTGCCACTGCGGACACATCTTGGTCTTGTCGTCTTTTTCCTTTCCTACCCCCCCTTCTCCGCTGACCATGGAAGGGCCCCGTACGTACAAGTACCTCATGTCTAGCTGCATGTGAGAGTGGCCATTCTGGGGCCGGCCCGGTGGTCGTCAAAGTCACTCTTCTATTTTGAATGCGTGTCCACGTTTCCCACTGAGGCCGCCAGGATCTGGTCCCGAGAAGCGGCTGCACACTAGACGAGTTAGTTGCCAGTGAAGGAATTCGGCTGGTTCGTTGTCGGACTGCCTCTGTATGCCACGATCAATCAGCACCAAGGACTAGCTAGCATTTTGGCTTTGAAGAGGGGTCCTGGGGTCGAACTGGTAAAGCACTCACACAAGAGGAAACGGGACCCACGGACGGAAACAATTGTGCGCCACCCCTTGCCATCGTTGCGCCGGGATCAAGCTTGGGCGACGAAGAGGGGCGCTTGCGAAAGGTTGCCAGAGTAGGGAAACGGCTTAGAGAGAAAGGCAGATCGCGCCAGGGATCAGCATGAGCGTGGTATTCCCGAGGCGCAAAAGGCCCCTTCTGGCACCGTGCCTGTGCCCCGTACCAAGAGCCGGCAGCCCAAAAGCCATGACGAGGCGGGCGGCGAACTCGGCCTCTGCCCTTCACGCTTCACCCTACACAGTGGGCTGCGCAGGAGAAGCCTGGAGGAGAAGAGAGCCCCGAGGAGCGCCCCAATCGGTCAGGGCGACAGGCGACAGGCAGCAAAGCACCTGGCTCGCCTGGCAATGCCTGGGTACAGCAGCCGACGCACGTCTCGAAGGCTGTGCAGGCTTTTGCACCGCGACCTGCATGAGAGCCGCCCCAGCGCCCTGCGCTCTGCCCCCGGCTCTTCCATCAGCCAGCCAGGAGGCTCCGTTGCGCGGCGGGGACAAGGAGAGGGCAGCTGAACGAATGCAACAGGGCAAAAAGGCAATCGGAGGTACCGTTACTCGCCCCAAGTCACTCATCCAACCCTGGCTGTCGACTCCACCCCTTGCGTCGCCCAACGACCATCCTCGCGCTCGACTGCTCGCCTTGCCATGTCGTCGACTGTCAGTATCACTGGTGTTGCCTCCTGGCGCAGCCGAGGGCATCGATACCTCATCGTGGACCCGAATTCCCGGCCGCTGTTCGCAACGTCGCTTTGTTGGCCCGAGACAAATGGGCCATCCGGTAGGGGCAGGCGCAGGGTTTCGCTGACGACACTCGTTGACGTCGCCACAGTACTCCTGTCGACGACGGCGGCGCTTCGTCTTACACCCGTCGTAGTAGGTGCATGCAACGGCATGAAGGTGAACCCCGTGCCGCGACGAATCGGTACCTGTCAGTCAGCCCACCTGGCTTCGAAAAGAAACCATTCCGCTTTTTCTGATTTCTGATGTCTCTCCATCTGCATCATCCCCAGACTTGCACCCCCCCTTCTCCCCTTCCCTAGTCCTTCCTCCCGATTTCCAGACGTTTTGTCCATGGTTCACGCCTTTCCAGTAGCAGATCCAGTAGCAGATAGAAAAGGGGAAACACGTTCCCGCGTGCCGTGATTGGAGCCTATGGAGGGGGGGGGGAGGGCGTCCCCTCCCTCACGGCCAGGCCAGATCACCTCGAGAATGGCTGCGTCTATGCCGTCGTCCGAGTCGGTCCTTGTCCAGGTCTCCTCAGACAAGTCCATCATTGCTGCATCGGACGTGGTCCTCCTGCCAAGTTAAATGGCCCCGAGCCCGCGTCATGCCTCCAGATTACTGCTGCTCTGCCGTCTGCCAGTCAGAGCCGTCACGTCACAAGCTGAAAGTTTGATAGTCCACGGACCTAACGACCGTCATCTCGCTCTCATCTCAGACTGCCATTCCTGGATCAGATCGTTGGACGTGGCGCGTTATCGACCCTGCACGTTGGCGCAAGTGAGTTATGACCTGCAGATGGGCTCTTGCTTGCCTTCGCCCGTGCCTTGCCTTTGCGTGTGCTCCAGCGTACCGTGCCGTGCCTACATGATGCATCACGGGTGGCTCGGCCGGACGTCAATGGCATGGTGAGGCGTCCTGTCTTTGGCTGTGGAGATGATCTTTTGAAACAAGATAGCGCGTCGTAGCCATGGTAGAAGACGCCTCAAGGACACATCGTGACTGGATATCGTCATATGCAGCCTGCGTCTCTCTGGACGGCAGCACAGCTGCTTCAACAGGGCTTCGGCGGCTTCGACACACGGCATTGGAACCCCGTGTAAAAGGAGTCATCGTCCAGCAGAGACGCCCGAGACCCTGACTCGGTCCGCCTCGCTTTGGGATCCCGCATAGAAGCTCGGACGGGGTAACATCCTGCGCCATATCCAGAAAGGAGGAGAGACCAGAGTTGCCAAGTGCCGCTCGGCGGAACAGCAGGCAAAACCCACAACGACATCGAAATAGGCTAAGGACGGGCACGCTTGGGCCCATGAGCTCCTCCCCATCCGTGACTTGTGTAGCGCGATAAGACACCTTTCCCGAACCGTAGAGCTCCTTCTTTTTGGCATGGACGTCGAGTCAAGGGGGGGGAAGGGGGTGCCATTGTGCGTGAAAGAGGTTGGACGATGGCTGGCTAGACAGGATGGCTTCAGTTGATGAGAACCTGTCGATACCATATTGCCAGGTTGTTGGCTACTGAACCCCTGCTAGTGGCGGAAGACCAGTGGAGGGGTGAGTGAGCGAGAACCTGGCTTTGGCTGCTGATTGGCCTCTGCTTGTGGTGCAGCCAAGTTGAAAGTCTTGTGGAGGCTCGAGTCCAGGCCGAGCGAAGGAGTCTGTTACCATTTCGTGATTGGCTTATAATCAGGAAATTCGATGGCTTATTGTCCAATGGGGGTGCCTTTTTGCGAGTCCATGATGCCGAGTGAGACGGTGTTCCCTTGTGTGCCAGGCATCATGGCGCCAGAAGTGGGAGCATCGAGCATGCAGAGAGGGGGTCCTTCGGAGGATACTATGGGGTATGACTGCAGAGTATGCCCACGAGAGGTCGACAAGCCTCGAGGCTCGACTACCAGATCGTGAAGCGGCTTCGTCCCGTCAAGGACCGAGCGGAAGCTAGCCATGTCAAATCATCCTAGGAAGTCCGGCCGACCGATCGTCCTCTTTTTCGATATGGCCCAATCCAGCAGCTGTCCAATGACCATTGAGAGGTCCTGTATCTCTGCGTGAGGGACGGCCCAGCTCGGGGGGTACAGAGGGGTCTCAATGCAAGAAGGTGACAGATTGCCAGACGGAGGCAGCATCCTCATCCAGTAGCACGGTGCACATGTCGTTGATTGTTTTCTGGTCAATAGTCCTTCCTGGCTTGAGGCTGTAAGCCCGAGAACCGGCCTGTTGGTACGCGTCCCATGCTGTTGGTCGCTCACGTCAGGGTTAGTTAGTTGCGCTTCAGCTCCATGCCAGCTTAGCAGCCTGGGTGTTTGTTGCGCACCACCTGACCTGTCAGCATGTCCCAAGCTTTGCCAGAGCAGGGCGACGGATCGTCGATGGAACGTGTCATTCTGCTTGGCCGTTTTACGACTGCGTACAGGCGGCAACGCAGCATGGTTCCAACCTGGCTACATTGTTGAAAGGCTGGGAGACCACGGGGCCCCTTGCGCTCTGTGGCTGGTACTGACAGCCCGGACAAAGTCGTGCCGACCGCCTTGTGACTTGATCGTGGGCATCACGAGACGACAGGAAAGCCAGGGGGTCGGATCACATGAGCATCTTGACCGCTCTCGAGAAAGCCGGATGGAAACAGAACATGGAAGGTCCGAAAGTCGCTCAGGGTGACATGACGGAATTTTCTTGGGTGTCACCGACGGTGTGCCAACTGGTAGGGAGAGGCTCGGAGGAGGCTCTCGTTTGGGGCTTCCGTGATCCACCCGACAGGACCGAGCCGACCGTTGCGCGGTTGTAGATCCTCTAGGCGGCGCCAAGCAGCAGGGCATCCGCTGGCGTTGCTGTCGGGACTTTTTTTGTTTTTCTTTTTTTTTTTTTGTGTTTCTCTCGTCCTTTCGTGAAGACTGGGCGTGACCGATAGGGCGAAACGATGCGATTCGTATTCCAGGCAAATGGGGGTACCAGATGTACAGGAACCTGGTCGGTAGCTAGGGAGGAGCATGGGACAACCCCTCACCACAGGGTATTCGTTGGCAGGTCTCAGTCGATCGTACCGGGTCATCGGCCCACCAAGAGGGACGAAGCTGTGCAGTGCCAGGTGGCAGGCAAATGCAGGAGCATATGCTTGACGCAAGGCGACTGACGCTGTACATGGTACATGGTAGATGGCGAAGTCGAAAATGCAAAGTGCGCATTAGGAGGATGGATGATGGGCGATCGCAGAATGCTGATGCTTGCTGATGCTTGCTGATGCTTGCTTGGGGTCGGAGACGACCGAGAGTCTACAGGTGCCAAAAAAAGAACGAGCCAGGCTGGGGCGCCACACCCGTGGCAAAGATTGGCGTGAGGCGCAGCAGGGAAACGCCAATGCGGACCCCTGTCGCCATGCACCTTGGGGATCTTGAGGTGGCTTGCGTGGCATTTGGTTGCCAATTGCCAGAGCGTTTCTCAATAAGGTACGCAAGGCACTGTCGGATGCCTCCCAAATCTCTTCACCGTGCTGTCACCATCTGCATCGCTGCCAACTTTTTGCGGAGACTGATCGTCCCGGTAGTTTGGATGGCCGCCTCCACGGTTCCACGGTTCCACGGTGCGTCCGGATGGTCGTGATCCCTGGCTAGCTGAGTGAGGGTGTCGTTTTATGCCGTCGGTACACGTGTCTAGCTGTTGATGGCTTTCTGGGGGGTCGGCATGGTTTTCTTTCATCTGCATATACGAATCGAGGGCCAAGGACGTTTCTGCCTTGAGCCATGTCACATGATACGGACACTTGAGCTCAATGCCGTTGCGAAAGTCCCTGTATCATGTTCCCTTGTTTGCGCTTACCTCTCTCAGGCACACGACCTCGGATCTGATCACGCAAGCCAACAGGTACCTAGCTGGGTATTGCAACGAAATGCAGGTTCACGTGTTGACTGATCTTGACGTCGAGACGGCGAGCTTCTCGCGACACCCGAAAGCGAGGACCTGCCCGCATAATCGTATAGACAGAATATTGCATCCACTGCCACAGAGTAAACCATTTTCGCTCTTGATGCGACTGCAACGCTTGCTCGGTTTCGTACTCCATGTTGTGACAGTGCATCGTGCTCGCATCGTGCTCGCATCGGGAAAAACCCACACGTGATTGAACCGGAAGCTTGCCAGCTGTCTGCCACTCGTTCCCAGGTCTCCCGAGGCTTCCCCCTTAAGCGCCAGCCTGGCGACGTCATCCGACAAACATGCTCCTTCACGAGCTTCCTTCCCCTCGAGCTTCCGACCTTCCCCATCCCCAGGCCATTGATGTAGAGACACGCATCGATACCATCAAAGCCCGACCTCACAGCGCCTCCCCGAGGCTTCCTGGCACACATACCGTGGTGCTGCCGTCATCATGTCCGAGCCACCACCAGCACCAGCACCAGCACCAGCACCAGCAGCTGCTGCGATGCCGTCGAAACCACCACCGCCGGCGACAACGAGCTCCAAGCAGCAGCAGCCCAGTCCAGCCATCCCCGTCGGCCTCAACGAAGCTGGACTCGACTCCCCCACTTTTCGCGCGACGGCCGCCTACTTCTCCGACCAGGTGGAGGCCATTGAACGATGGCTCGACGACTACACAAAAGCGACGTCCAAGGTGGCACGCGAGATCCTCGCCCTCGAGGGACAACATCAACCTCTGCCTCGCCAAGAGCTTCCCGCCCGCCGCTGCCGTCGATGGCGTCATCGACAACGACTACACGCTGCTCGCCCTGCGCCGATCGAGCGATGCATCCGCGCCTGGTGGTCCCAGGTCATCTCGACCATGCGCAGGATGGACGGCATCAACGTCGACCCATCGCGCCTTCCTGACAGGCGAGCTGCGGTCCTTCAAGGAGACGCGCCGGGCTCTCGACAGCGCCCAGCGCCAGTTCGACCAGATGCTCGCCCCGCTACGTCGCCCAGCCCAAGACCAAGGAGCCCTCGTCGCTGCGCGAGGACGCCTTTGCCGTGTACGAGGCCCGCAAGATCTACCTCGCCGCCTCGATGGACTTTTGCCAGATGGCGCCCCACCTGCGCTTCTCCCTCGACAAGCTGCTCGTGCGCGTGAGCGCCGACATGTGGAAGGAGCTGAAGCGCGCCCACGAGTCCGTCATTGACATGATGAAGTGGGGCACCGAGATGGACCGCATCCGCGGCTGGTCCAAGGAGATGGACGCCACCGAGTCCGTCTTCCGCCGCGAGCTCATGCGCGTCCGCAGGGAGATCAGCCACGGCGCCAAGGAGGCCACCAAGCCCTCGCGCGAGCTCGACGACTACAGCGCCTCGACCGTGCCCTACCTCGGCAGCCGCGGGCCCGTCAACGTGCAGGCCCAGGACCAGGCCGCCGTCATCTCCGAGAAGCAGGGCTGGCTCTTCCTGCGCAGCGTCTACGGCAAACCCGCGCGCACCAACTGGGTGCGCCGCTGGTACTACTGCCGCGACGGCATCTTCGGCTGGCTCATCCAGGGCCCCCAAGGTGTTCTCCAGGGCGACGAGATCGGCGTCCTCCTGTGCAGCGCCAAGCCGGCCGTGGCCGAGGACCGCCGCTTCTGCTTCGAGATCAAGACGAAGAGCCAGACCATGGTCCTGCAGGCCGAGACGCAGGGCGAGCTCACCGAGTGGCTCGAGGTGTTCGACGTGGCCAAGAGGAAGGCCTTTGACGCCAGCATGGGCCGCGACAGCACGCCGCTCCCCTCGGGCATCGACCCGGCCTTTCACATCACGCCGCCTCCCGTTCCCGAATTTTCGGCCAAGTCCCTCGATGCCCAGCTCGCCGGCGACGAACCGCCCGCGGCTGCCCTCGACAGGGCAGGCACCCTACCCGTGCCCGGGCCCGACGGAAACCTGACGAGCCGCGCCAGCTTTGACGTCAACGCCGCTGGCGGGTCGCGCCGCTCCATCACGGCGCTGGGGCGCGATCTGGGGCGCGAGATGATGATCCGTGAGGAGGGCGAGTCGAGCCGGGAACATGCGGCAAGGGCTCATCCAGAAGCTTGATCTCCACCGCAAGGGCACCTTTGGCGGCGAGCTCGACGCGCGTGGGCACGGCGCTGGCGCGCAGGCCGGGCGCCGCCGGCGGGCGCCATTCGCGAGGCCTTCATTTTCTGCCAGCCACCGGCTTGCTGCCCGGGGGCATCCCGGCGTCCATCCATGGCCCCCCGTCTCCGGAAAACCTGCACCAGAGCCCCCACGTTTCGCCCCCGCGGAAGGTCCCTTCAGGGCCCACCTGGGCGCCCGCCAACGCTGGCCAAGGCGCCGGGGCTGACGGCTCTCAGTCCGCACGGCCCGTTGGTCGTCACGGGCGAA
>NW_003315031.1:991502-995728 GCF_000150825.1 Verticillium alfalfae VaMs.102
AAGCTCGTCGTCAAGAATGGTCATCACGCACCGTGGCCAAGTCCCAAGTGCAAGCTGGCGCTCTACACGCGCGTCGACTGGTCCAAGACGCCGGCCCTTCTCGAAGCGGCTTCGTCCGAGCGGCAGGCGCTCGACGACGCGGGCGGCGACGCCGAGGACCTCGCCGAGGTGGCGACGGACCAGGTGCGCAAGCTGGGGTCGCACAGCCGCACGAAGCGGGCGATCCAGGTGTACGGCAACATTGGGCAGCAGACGCAGGTCGTCGTCTTCTCGCCGGCCGAGACGGACGCGGCGGGCGGCGGCGGCGGCGGCGGGCGCAGGCAGGTCATCAAGCAGCGCACGCTGACGGCCATGCTGCTCGAGACGGTGCGGTCGTTTGGCGAGAGCGCCGTGACGTCGGTCATCATGTGGGCGATCGCCGGCGTGCGCACCGTCTTCGGCGTCGTCACGGCGCACCGGCTGCTGCTGCTGCTGCTGGGGCTCAGCGCGCTGACCAACGTCTTCTGGGCGTCCAAGGAGAACTCGGGCTGGTGGTCGGAGCGGCGGGCGGTGCGGTTCATGAAGAATGTGGGCGTCGGGCCCAACGTCGTCATGAGCAAGGCCATTTACATGGCGGACCTCGGCGAGGCGTCGGGGGCTGCACGGAACGGCAGCTGGCCGGAGGAGAGTGCTTGGTATGTTCTGCCCTTTTTTCTTTTCTCATTCTTGTCATTTTTGGAGGAGGAGGAGGAGGAGGAGGAGGAGGAGGAACGACGTCTCACGTCTCATGCTCGCCAGTCCTTTTGCTCCTGCTAACGAACGGCAGCTTCTCGGCGTTCCAGCGCGTGACCAACTCGACGGACCTCGACGCGCCGTTCGAGGGCGCCGGGTCGACGCTGACGTCGGCGTCGAGCCGGGCGACGGCGCGGCGCATCCGGCGCACGCGGCAGCGGCTGGGGTCGTACCGGCACGACCTGCTCGTGGCGATGCGCGTCGTCAACAGCATCGAGCGCGAGATGGTGCAGTCCGAGTGGGAGAACTGGCTGGCGGACGAGACGACGCGGTGCGACCAGCTGCGGACGGTGCTCGGCGAGGAGGCGGCGGCCAAGACGAAGCGCGCGGGCGAGACGAACCGTGCGGGTCGGGCAAAAGGTGCTGCCGCCGGCGGACGGCGAGGGCGCGCCAGGCGACGCTGCGCGCGTGGCACGATGCGTACTGCGGCAGCTGCCGGTTCGAGCAGAGGGCGCTCGTGTGTGGGCTTGATCCTGTGCCGGGCCTGTAGCGGGGGTGGGTGCCTGGCGATCCCTGGATGACTGGTGTTGCATGTCGTAGGGGGACCTTGGGTGGTGAGTGGGGTGGCCGTGCCCCGCCGATACCCAGAGCATAAGCAGCACGCGTGTAGAGTCTCCTCCCCTACTGATTTTCCTGCTGTTCCTTTTCCCATGTCCGAATCGTCCCCTGTGCCCAGCGACATGCTCCCTTGAGGCGGAGCGAGAATGACCTCAGGTACAAGGGGATGTTGTTACTGGGCGCGCTCCAGCGATCATGGCGGCCTTCGGCTTCCAGGGCAGTTGTATGATATTGCTTGATCGCACTGTATCGGATCAGAACCTTCCAAGCAGGTCGGTCGCTTCCAAGCAGGACGGTCGAGCCCGGTTCCTTGGCCCCCAGAGTAGAGCACCAGAGCCCGCTGTCGGTCCCAGGGGAGCGAGGCGTGATGATGGTGGCCGAGACAAGGCACCCAGGGGGGGGGGGGCTTTCACTGCAATTCGCGGCGATCTCGCCGGTGGTAGATGGGTTTGGCTTGGCAGGCTGTGGGGGGGGGGGCGAATGGGCTTGTTCTTGTGCTTGTGGATGAAAACCGGTATTCGTCGCGTGTTGGCTGTTCGATTTGCCGTCGAGGATGAGTCTAGAGAGGGGATTGAAGTGTGGGGGGAGAACGAGTTGAGAAGGGAGGGGCGTGTCGCGTGCTCGTGAGACCTGGGCTTCAGGGCCTCGCGCCCGAGGCTGTGTCTACGCTCTGTGTTCGTTCTGTTTACAGCGTCCGTCTACAGCGTATGTCTAGGTAGCTAGCGACCTAGATGCCTACGACTAGGTGCCTACGACTAGGTGCCTACGACCTAGGTGCCTACGACCTACCTTGCCTTCCCTAGGTAGGTGCCTTGCCTTCCCTAGGTAGGTAGGTACATAGGCAAGTACCTGAAGCCTAGGTAGCTGACCCAACCAGCGACCCCGCAGCCCGCAGCCCGCAACCCGCCAGCCGCCAGCGGTGACGTCGCGCCGTCCAGGGTCTCGCGTCCCCGCCCCAAGTGTCACGCTGTCGGCAGTGCGTGGTGGCATGGTCGCCGGCTGCGTGACGTCAAAGGTGACCAGGCCTGCGCTGGCGTCTCTGGGCGTCCGGGCGCTGGGTTTCGCGTTCTGGAGGGAAAGCTCCGCCGTCTCCGGGCGTGTACATGGCTTTGTACAAGGTACCTACCAGGCTGGCTCCGTGCCTACGTACAAGGAGTAGGTACCTACCTACCTTACCTTACTTACGAGGAGTAGGTAGGGAAGGCAGCGTCGGTGACAGCGGCAGCCGTGGAGAAGGACCTGCCTTGGGCAAGGCTCCTTCCTGCTCTTCCCCCTCCCCGCCGCCGTGTGAGACGTCAAGTCGCCCTAGGCCTCCTCCATCCATCCGTCCTTCCCGATTGTCACGAACACCCATCACCAGTATTTCTAGCCCTCCGCCGTTTCGCCATTCCGCCTGTCCCGGGCCTCCTCTTCCTCATCATTCTTTCATCGTCTCATCGTCTCGTCGTCTCATCGTCTCATCGTCTCGTCGTCTCATCGTCTCATCGTCTCGTCGTCTCGTCGTCCTCTCGTCTCACCGGCCTCATTGTCCTGCTTTTGCCTTGGCGAACCCCCCTCTACTGCTCCACGACACCCGCAGACGAGCCATACGACGAACCCGAACGATACGACGAAAGATACGACGGAGAAGCACCCGACAACATCGTACTCGGCTGCCGCCCTCCCATTCCTCCCATTCCCCCCACCACGCCGACCGACAGCACATCGACATTCATGCGCCCGGACACTTCGGCGCCCACGCACGACAACGGCAGCCACGAGGTGTCCCGACCCTGCGAGACCCCGAGCCAACATCGTTGACGACACCTCACCACCAAACCACCAAACCACCAAACCACGACACACCACAACCACGGCATCGCATCCGTGGCAGAACACCCCCCATCATGCCGTCCCACCATGAGCCCTTTGCCGCGCTGGGCCCCGTCGACTGGTCCACCGTGCCCGCCGACGACCTGTCCGCCTTCCTCGCCGACACCTTCGCCTCGGCCCAGACCATCATCGACTCGATCCCCGTCCCCGCCCCCGTCCAGGCCGCCACCGCCGCCCGCCGCGCCCGCGCCCAGACCGACCCGCCCCAGCCCTCCGTCGCCCTCAACGCCGCCATGGCCGCCCGCCAGTCCGGCGCCTCCATCAGGACCGCCCAGGACCTCATGAAGGAGTGGAGGACGTCAAGGTCAACCCCAAGGACAACCCCCTCGCCATCAACGTCTACAAGCTCGCCGCCAAGGACGGCCGCGGCAGCGTGGTTCGCCCGCCGCAGCATCCACGACGGCCTGCCTTTTGCCACCTGGAAGCTCGGCCTCGAGCGCGAGTTTGCCGAGAGCATGAAGGTCCAGACGGGGCCCGGCGGCGGCAGCATCCGCGGCATCGGCGCCGACAAGAAGGTCGAGGATCATGTTGTCCGCGAGGCGGCAAGGCCGAAGTGAGTGCAGAACAACCGCCCCCCAACTCTGCTGTATCCTCTGACCCGGGCCAGTCTTCCAGCTGTCGGCCCAGTTCCCCGGCCCGACCACGCCGCGCGACTTTGTCACCCTCCTGCTCTCGTCCGACACGGCCGAGACGAAACCCGTGCCCGACGGCGCCCCCCGCCCGCTGCGCACCTTCATGATCCTGTCGAAGCCGTGCGACCATCCCCAGTGCCCGCCGCGCCAGGGCTACATCCGCGGCCAGTACGAGTCGGTCGAGATCATCCGCGAGGTGCCCAGCGACAAGCCCGGCGCCATCAAGAGGGCGCGCTCCTCCATCGACGTCGGCGCCGAGGGCGCGCAGCAGAGGCGGGCTGTCGCCGAGGACATGAGCAGGGACGCCGTCCTGCGTGCCGCCAGCAAGGTCGCCGCCGCCGGCAGCGACGAAGAGTCGGAACCGCGCCTCTCGTGGTGGACAGCGCGCCGGCG
>NW_003315031.1:996901-1006790 GCF_000150825.1 Verticillium alfalfae VaMs.102
ATTCAGCTGCTCAAGGCCCAGTGTCGGCGAGCTGCAGGCCCAGAACACGCGCGCGGCGTGCGCCGACATGGGCAAGCTCGGCAAGGGCATCACGGGGCTCCGCCGCCAGGACTCGGGCTGGAGCACAAAGTCGGCGGGTGTCCGGGCGCCCGAGAAGGTACCGCAGGCCGCTGCCTCGTCGTAGCCTCGTTGTCGGTCGCTCCTTGATTATGAGAGGGGGAAGCGGGCCAGTAAGTGATGGTGACTTTGGGATGAACAACGCGGCGTTGGAAAGGCATGGCGTTTTGGGGACTGCAGCGATGACTGAGATTTCTCGTCATGATAGTCGTCTTTTGATATCGTAGCTTGACGGCCACAATTGAACACTTGGCTACACTATTCATCACCAGCCTGACTGGACGGGAAAGTACCCATCTGTCAGAGCGGATATGCATGGTACACCCCGCCGGGCAGTGAATCTCGTGATCTTCCAAGGATAGGCCAGTCTTGCGACCAAGAAGAGAGATCAGGGGCGTGACCTGCCGTTGCCGAAAGGCCTCGTAGAATCTGAGCATGAAGAGCAGACTAGACTCCTGTTGATCATGCTCCTCCGCGCCGGAGCACACACGCTTTCAATGCGTTCGTTCCTCGAGCCATCGGTACTAAGAAGCTTCCGGATCGCCCGGGTCAGGCCTGACGAATGGGACGACCAGCTATTCAAAAAGACTTCTGAGCGGAGCAGATGTCTTGGTATTTCACGGTGCATCAATACGTTGAATGCTACGCCGACTACATGCCCAGCGAAGCTTCACTCTGCTTTTCGACATTGACCGCGTCCCAGGATCCTGCCATTCGATAACGAGCAGTAGCACCAAAAAAAAAATCAACCGCTCTATAAAGGTGTAGAGAGTGTTGTGCATCAACACCGAGGAAAATGAAAAGGCGCTGAGACTAGGAGTACACACCAAAGACGAGGGAAGTGGGCGAGCGGTTCACGGATTCCTTCGGAGTATACATCCCTACACGCTTTCTCTCTTGTTTTTCTGTCTCTCGTTTTTACATCACCCCAATCGTGCGCACCATCTGTCGCGACAGGCTTCGCAGGTATCGATCCTGGCGGGCACGCCATGCCGGAGCACGAAGGCGTGCCTCGAACCCGCAAGACCGGCCGTTGCCTGTTCCGGCTCCACTTGGTTTGTGAGGTCATGAGCCCCCACGCCAACCCGTTTCGGTTACGAGACGAGGTGGCCGAGTGGTTGAAGGCGCAACTTTTAAGCCAATTCCTGATTGCACAGTTGTATCGTGAGATATCTTGGGTTCGAATCCCAATCTCGTCATCACAATCCTTTTTTGCTTTTTGCCTGGTCTGCCTCGCATCGCGTGACGAGCGAGGCCTGCTCTTCATTTTGGTCGAGCACACTGACCTGACATTCAACATGCAAATTGCGACAGGTGCGCCGAAGAGAACACTGCACCGCCCAACCAGCCCAGACTGGATGTCTACCGTTTGTCTAGCAAGCACCCATGTACCGCGAATCGTCTACCCCAGCAACTCCCGAATCATGCCGTGCACCGCCTTGTCCGATGCCACCCCCTTGAGATCCGCCATCAGCGCCTTGAGCTTCTCAGCCTCCCCGCCCTGCCTGGCGACGACCGCGCTCGCGGCCACCAGAACCCGGATGCAGACGGCGTAGGCATCCGGCATGCCCGTCCACCCGAGCGGCCCATCCCGTTCCTTCTCGACGTGCTCCTTCAGCGCCTTCAATCCGTCAGCGGCCCATCCCCCCAGCGCAGCGTCGTCGACGCCGGCAGGGAGGCTCTCGTAGGCCCCCGCCCACCGCTGCGCCTCGCGCACCTCGTCGATGTACTGGTTCTGCTCCTCGACGGCGAACAGCGCGTCGTCAAAGTGTAGCGCCGTCGCGAGCTGCTGGGCCGCCGAGGACGTGCTCGTCAAGCGCTGCGCGACGGCGGCATGGTAGGCGGGCAGCTGGCTGTAGGACGAGTGCAGTAGCTGCAGGAGGGAGTCGGCTGCGCGAAGCGGGAGCAGAGTTTGGCTGGCTAAAACAGGACGCGAGGCGAGAGCGGCGAGGGCGCGGACTTCCTCGTCGTCGTCATTGAGGGCGTCGTAGAGGGCGAGGAGCACGGGCATGCAGGCGGGCTCCGAAGAGGGGCACGCAGAAAGATACGACTTGAGGGATTGAGTCGCTGCGAAGCGCGTATCGAACGGCTGCATCATTAGCTGTGGTGCACGGCTTGCAAAACATCGGATACACATACCTGGTCTTCATGGCCTGCAGCAGAAATCATGGCTGTCCAGTTCTGGAGAGTATCGAGAGCATGACCTTGGGCGTCTGCGGCCTGACGGAGTGCTGACGTCGCCACGATGGAACCACTGAGACGGATGACGGCGTTGGAGAGGCCGGGGTTCATCGACTTGGCGAGAGTCTCGTTCCAGAGGGCCGTCAGGCTAGCATCTGACGGAATCAAGTCCAGACGCTTTTGCTCCAGAAGGTCATCAATCGTATCGGCGAGGTTTTCCAGGGCTACGATGCGCGGTTCCGGAGCCTCGGCCTGGGCGCCCACGCCCAGATACACGTTGCACAGCTCGCCGCCCAATTCGGGACTCGTGATGGCCTGAAACACGACCGGGATGGCCTCCAACATGTCGACCGCGGCCTCTGGCTTGCTCGATGCTGTGTCGATGGCCTTAAGCGTCAGGAAAGCCACGTCACGGCTCGACGCTGCTTGGTAGACGTCCTGGACCGCAATCTGGCCGCTTAATAAGGCACTGTGAGCATAGCTTGCAAAAGCGCCTTCTGCTGCAACCTCGGCTGGCGTGGTGGCGGTCCCAGATGCAAAGGCAGAGATGACGTTCAGGATCTCAGCATATGTTGCGTGTGCCTCGGGGCATCGGAGGAAGATCTCGGGAGCCTCTTTGTAGAGGTCGAGGACCAAGTCCAACAACGGAGAAGTGTCCCCTGATGCGTGTCAGACCACCTGAAGAAGAAAGAGAGAACCTGGATATGGACTTACTCTGCGCCAGCCTCTGGCAAAACATTTGCCAGCTTCTCGAAGACGTATTTGATGGTGAGCAGCACACCGTGCAACCTGTTGGCCTGCGTCAACACCCGTTGCCTTTCAGACCCATCCACAAGCTCCTGTATGGATTGCAGCCAGCCGTCATGCAGCAGAAAAGAGCATAGAGCACGAGCTGTCATCTCCCGAACGTGCCACACCGGACTGCCCAGGTATTCAGTGACAAGGCCATACAGCTCTGCGCGCAAGTCCTCAGGAGGTCCAGCTCGGCGGATAATGTCCAGCGCCGGGAACACAGACTCGGCGGCAATGGTGCCGGTGCTAGGCTTCATGACTTCCTGTCCGGAACGCAGAAGGTTGAGTAGCACGACTGGGATGATAGGGTACTTGTGATAATGAACTCGAGAGGCCTTTCCGTCCCAGCCGGCCTCGATAAGAGTCTTGCTTTCGTTTGTGCCAAAGAGGTTGTCAATCAGGCTCCTGAGAAGGAGGAGACCGCTGTTCCGTATCGCCCATCTGCTCGCTCGCTTTAGTGTTGGTCACTTTGCTTGGGCCTGGGTACTTACACTTCGGCTTTGAGGCAGCCAGCTGCGAGCTCGAGACACTCGGGGATGTGCCGTTCCACCTTGCCCATTTGTGCAAGGTGAGCGCTTTTGAAAATGTCCTTTAAGCAGTTAAGAGCATGGACCTGGGGTAGGTTGGAGCCGTCAGTCTTGGTGACGCGCGCCTCGCGCTGCGCAACTTCCGTCAAGTCTGCGATCACGCGATCGAAAGACGGGGATTCAGCATCGGCGGACAGGATGCCAGTGATCATGGAAGGGATACCGGCCGACCGGCGAGTCGTCGACGCATGGGTGAGGATACACTCCTGGCTTCCCTATATCCTTGTCAGCAATTGACCTAGCATATGAGATCAGCAAACCGACCCTATACCAGACGTCCAGCAGCGTCTCGCCTTCAGGCACCCAGTCAGGCTTTCCTCCGGAATATTGCACAAGTTGGCAGCACGTGGCAAAAGTCAGAGACACCGTTGAGAAGGCACCTCTGTGTCGCAAGTTCGTCAATTGATCGAAGGTCAACTGTCCAAAGGCAGAAAATGTGGAGACAGATGGACGCAAATCGCCCTCTCTCGCTTTGCTTTTCAGTGACACGATCATCGCCCGCATGAGATTGCTGTGTCATGTCAGCCAGTCAGGTTCTTGAAAGGCTTATTAGGGACAAACCTGGACTCGTGGATGGCACGGAAGCTGTAGCTCAAGAGATCTTTGGTATCGAGGCCCTCAATGTCCTCCAGCTCCTGCGGTAGATGACCTCCGGCGAGTCATCGCAAAGGACGTATGCCACAGTCGCCCAGATGCGCTGGCAGGCTTTTACCAGACGAAACTGTAGGTGATCCAGAGCCTTCATTTCAGGCTCGGTGTAGGTGGCTTCACAAAGGCTCTGCCAAACGAAACTGATGTCGTTAGCTATTTGCAATGGTAAGGTTGAATGGAGTCGTACCGGAGAGACGCGAAATAGCCGTAGATAGGGGCTTCAAGAACGGCTTTGCCAAGATCAATCTCTGCCAGAGAGAGCTTGCCCTCCAACAGATCCACGAGCGAAGCTACCACGAGGAGTCGCTCCTCTTGTTGGCCGTGGATTCGACTCAGGAGCTCGTACGAGCGAGCAAGGCCGTCAGAGTGGTCAGCCCTCGCGGTGCGACGTGTGATATCTTCGGCTCGTCCGAGGAATTCGGTGACGGTCCTTATATGACCCAGGGGGCTGATGGTGTCCTTGAAACGAGGCTCGGTAAAGAAGACCATCAGAATCTCGTTACTGATAGCCCTCACATCTTCAAAGGCGTCCATGACCAGGTCAAAAAGTATACGTGTCCACGTGGTGTCAAATGTGCTGAAGAATGGAACCTCCTCCTCATTGGATTCCCAGACTTTCGAGTCATCCAGCTCTATGCGGATGATGAAGAGTGTGGCGCGGAGGATAGAGAAGTGGCGCTGATACGAAGCTGTCGGAATGAGCTCTGACTTGAGGAATCGCAAGAACCACGCGACGAAATCCTTGTGCTGAGCCAAGACGTTCTCGATCCTTTCCTTTGGCCACGTCATTGCCTCCTCGGCAGACGTGCCAACCTTGATTTTGTTTGCCTTTGGCGTTGTTTTTGATGGCGCTGTGTCGACCCGATGAAGCGCCTTTTGAAGGAGAGGGATGGCGCCTCGTGCGCGCCGGTACATGGCCTTGACTTTGCTCAGAAGCTCCATGCGGAATCTAGCGCTGGGATCGGAGAAGTGGTGAGGGAGGTGCGTCTGCAAGAGACGGAGTGAGGGCTCAAAGAACGGCCTAGTTGTTGAGTTTGAAGATATGATGAGCGATAACGCCAGCGATCGAACTTCAGACGATGGGTGGGACAACACGCTGTGAAGCATAGCTTCTTCGAGAACGACTGCAGACTTGGTTTCCGAGGGGACGCCACCTGTTGATGTCAGCATGAGGCCTGGAAGATAGAGTGAAGGAAGCAGTACCAGGTTCATCCACGATTCCGACCTTCTTTCCAATTTCCAAGGCATTGAACCTCAGCAAAGCCTGGACATTGACCTCCTCATCATCGTCTTCACTCGTCACCGAAACCGGATCCAGCTCTTTCATAATCTCCAGGAACCGCAGAGACCCGGCGCGGTCCTGCTTAAATACAGGGAGGAAGACATAGTTTTTGACGCTATCCAGCAACATGGGTGCCCTCGTTAGAGCTTCCTGAAGCCATTCGAGCCATACTTGGACGGTGAACTGTTGGCCGATCTCGCCCTTTGACTTTTGCAGGGCTTGGTAGAGCGTCACGACCAGCTTGCCCGCGTTGGCGCGCATAGTGATCATGCGATGGAATAGCTGTGCAAATATTGCCCGCCATAGATCCAGATCTGATGGCCAGACAGTTTGTGCGTGTACTCTGCGGTAGCTCTGTCCAATTTCCTCGACAGAGAAGAGCCTCTTGGAGGTAAACTGATCCAGGGCCTTCATGGACGACTTGACCAGAGGTCTCGAGGAATTGGGTCCGACGATGGATACCAGGGTATCCAAGATGTTCAACTTGACTGCAGATCCTATCGTTGAATCGTGGTTCTGGTTGATGAGACTTGGGAGGAGGTCCAACACAAGCCTCAGGTGTCTATGCGCCTCCACCTCGTTCCACTCGATGAAGAAATTGAAGAGCTTCAAGCTCATCTCTTCTGTGTAGGCCCATTGCTGAATCTCAGGAAGCTTAGACTTTGTGCACTGAGCCACAAAACCACAGAGCTTGACGCACGAGTTGCCGGATGTCGCTTTCAGCTGGGAGGACTTGGCCAAGAGGTCATCAAATATGCTCTGAGCGGTGCTGTGATGAGATTAGTGTAAGGGTTCATTGAGTGAAGTTAGATTTCTTACGGTATGCGAACATCATCGGGTTGTCCCTCCACCCATTTTACTAGGTCTTGCGTGTTGATGAAATTCTCATGAATTGGGCGCTCCAGCGTGGCATCCATGGTGGGCGAAAATCTTGCCGCTTACACGTGAATTTGGCGTGCAAGTTCGCAGATGGGGGGAATTCAGCTCAGCCAGACAGACATGAGGAACAGATCTATTGCGAGATCCGGCCCTTTCTGTACAGAGATATTTCCCAGTTCTTCAGGTCAGCAATCGAGTGCTCAAAGGGTGTTCCAAAAATCCATAGGCCTTCCCATCTCGGCCTGGGTCGCGAATTCTCCTGCTGTTCCACCAGGCGCTGGCGGTCATGGAGGGGCAGAGGAGGGGCAGCAATGCACGGACCGTTTCGGCTGGATGACTCAGCCACACGCACCACAGGCAAGGCAGAGGGTCGAAAATTGCGGTGCCGTGTCAAAACCCACTGGAATTTTTCGGCCCCTCTTGATCTTCCTCTCCTCCTCAACCCAACGACACATCCGTGCTACCAGTTACTGGGAGATATCGCCAAGATGTCGAGTGAGTGCTCTTGCAATTTCTTAGCATCAATGAACACGACTGACAACCCGACGCAGAGATCACGGTTGCCAACGTCCGCACGCAGATCGGCGAGCTCCTCGAGTACTCGACCGAGACCAAGAAGCGCAACTTCCTCGAGTCCGTCGAGCTCCAGATCGGTCTCAAGAACTATGACCCTCAGCGTGACAAGCGTTTCTCCGGCACCGTCCGCCTGCCCGTGGTCCCCCGCCCCGGCATGACTCTGTGCATTCTCGGTGACCAGCACGACATCGATCGTGCCAAGCACGGTGGCATTGACGCCATGTCCGCCGACGATCTGAAGAAGCTGAACAAGAACAAGAAGCTCATCAAGAAGCTCGCGCGCAAGTACGATGCCTTCGTCGCTTCCGACTCTCTGATCAAGCAGATCCCCCGTCTTCTCGGCCCCGGTCTGTCCAAGGGTATGTTTGCACTCATGGGCTCCCCGCTCACTGCCTCTGCCTTGATCCCTCCAGACTGACCATTTCCACAGCCGGCAAGTTCCCCACCCCCGTCTCGCACGCCGACAACCTGTCCGACAAGATCACCGAGGTCAAGTCCACCATCAAGTTCCAGCTGAAGAAGGTTCTATGCATGGGTGTCGCCGTCGGCAACGTCGGCATGACCGAGGAGCAGCTCGTCGCCAACATCATGCTGGCCATCAACTACCTCGTCTCCCTGCTGAAGAAGGGCTGGCAGAACGTTGGAAGCCTTACCATCAAGGCTTCCATGTCTCCTCCCAAGCGCCTGTACTAAGCGCATTCTCGACTGGACGGTCCCGGAGTTAGTACTAGGTTAAAACTTGGGAAGGCCGAGAAGGACGGTCCGGAGACGGAATGCACTGAGGGTCAGAAGCTCTGCATGTGGGAAGGGTGCTCATCAATACCAAATCATTCCCACAACTCTCATTCGATGCCTGCCGCGTGATGTCTCGTCCGACTATGAAATTGTGCTGCAAGTGCTGTCCTGTTGATGGAATAATGCAATCTCTCTGCTCAATCGATATGGGCCAACCAACAGGTCGGCACCCGTTCCCCGTGGACACAAGGGGCGACGGGGACGTTTTGCCGCAATCAGATACTGGCTGATCATGGCCCAATCTGTCAGGTGTCTGAATCAAAGATGTTCATACAACATGGTCAAAGAGCCGACATTGGATCTGCAACGGCACTGACACAACGTGCCTCGCAACACGACCGACGCTGCAACGTCGTAGTCAGACATTCTGACCAATGCTGCCATCTCGATGGAGGATACGATTTGGTGCGTGCCTCGCATCGACAGGCGTTTTCGTAAAAAAAGAACCTACATTCAGCTCGGTGACTTTCTTCTCAAGCGCATCGGTCCGCGGGTGGCCCACGACGACTCAAGCTAAGTCTGTCTAGGTCCGTTGGTGGTGAAGTTCGACCTCGACCAGACTGCTGGGTAGACTTTGTACCCCCCCTTGTCTAAATCTACAGACCAACAGCAGAACATCTGCTTCTTATCCAGAGTAGGATCCGACAACAACCCAGGACCTCTTGTGTAGATCGCTTGGCCTGTCTGGCTCAACTGCCGCCCGGCACCATTTACGCGGACGATTGGCTAACTGCAAATGGCCGCTTACACCTGTCGGCCGTTTATGAGGCGCGGGCATCAAGTAGGGATAGACGAACTTGGAAGTGTTCGCGAGCCTGGAGCCTCTCATGACGACTGCGCGCCTAGCCAAAACCCCAGCCAGGGGCCTGTAGGTAGCAATGGAGAGACGGGCCGAGAAGCAACCTTGATTGCCTTGCGTTTCCCCATGTTGACTTTGCTTCTCGAGAAAGGCTCATGCAGCCCCGGAAGAAGCACACACATGCGCGGGCGCGGGCGCACACTCCCCCCTTCCCAGGACCGAGATCCGCGAATCTACGAGGCGCAACAGCCCCCCAATGACAATGCTTCCATCGGTTCCGATTCGGTAACGGCCGTGTTGGCCGGTGCGACTGGCGTTGAACTACGTTTGCCATCGTCAGCCTGCTCAGCCTGACTGATCATCGGCGCCAGCAATGCCGTCTCATGATGTTTGACTTTGTTGGTGACTGCCGGGGTGCTTTGACGTCTGGTTGAATGAGCATCACAGACATGGAGACGCGGGGGGAATGCTCATCATCAGAAGGATCTCCTCCCTACAGAGCTCCTCTAGGAGGGGAGGCGCTAGGCTTGGACGCTTCGAGAAGAGACCCCGAGACATCGGGCGACCCTCCCCTCCCCTTTTCCTGTCGCGAGAATTGCGTGTCAGTGTTGGTCTCAGCGTCGGCGACAGTGTCTACACATGAGCGAGGCCCGTAGTCTCTCCACGTACTAACCAACCATGCACCGATGGCGAGGGGACGGACGTGCATCAACTTCAAAGGGTAAACCCCATGGCCAGAAGTTGCCTCAATGGGCGGGTGAGGAGCTGAGAGGGGAAAGGGTCTCCATCTGCTTTGGCACTGGCCGGTGGCATTCGGCCCATCTACGGCGCCTCTCCCGTCCATTTTTTTTTCTTACCCCTTCGCCCTGCCCTCGTTTCCCCTTCCTTTCCTCCACTTTTGCACAAGCATGTGCTGTGTCTGTATACCCATCTGTCGAATTGTCTGTCCGCCAATTTCTGATCGTGGAATCGAAGTCCGCCAATTATCCGCCGGTTTCCCATGGCTCCAAACACTGCCACGCCTCCCCAGTCGGCTGGCCTCTCTCTCTGCCTAAATCCTTGGTTAGCGGCCACCCCACCCCTATCTGCTTGTTCAGTAGGCTTGTAGCGTTGGAACGTCGCAGGCGCTGCTGCTGATCTTCGCATCCCCTACCACCCCCCACGACCCATTCACAGACGCCCCAACCACTGACGGGTAACTTGGATCGGCTCGATGCCAGGATCCCTGAA
>NW_003315031.1:1006890-1017212 GCF_000150825.1 Verticillium alfalfae VaMs.102
CGTAACTCGTTGGGGTATCTCCGAACCCCAAGCGACGGGCGATGGACCATGGGAGGCCCTCGTTCCCAGGCGCCTCTTCTCTTTCTTCTTTTTTTCCCCCGCCAGGACCATGTCAAGTTGCTACCGTACCTCAGGCCAAAGCCATCTTGAGTCGGCTCCGTCTCGTTCGGCAGATCCACATCCACCCCTACCCATGACCAGCGAGTGACCGTCAAGTGTACCATGTATCCCCCCCCCCTGGTCACCGTTCCGCCCGCCACGAAAGGCCCGGCTGGGATCGATTTGTCCGAGATTCTCCTACCTTCAAGCTCCATCAAGTGGAACTCGATACTTCATGACCATGCCCATGTGGATGATGTGACGCCTAGTCTGTTCGTCTTCGTTCGCTCTGCGCTGGAACTAGCAGCCACTGCCGTGTTTCTGTTTTCTGTTTTCTGTTTCTGGTTGACGCTCCTGCTCTTTCCTCCTTCCTACTCCTGGCCCCTCCAAACGTGCCCTGTCTATCCTTCCTCCTCCTGCTGCTGCTGCTGCTGCTGCCGGCGCTACTCTTCTTCTTCTACATCCACTCCCCCCTCCTTTCTCCCCTCGTTTCTCTTCACAGGCATACAAACGATCCCTCCAACCGCAGAGGAATGTTGATCCCAGAACACGCGACAAGGACCACTCGCACTCATAATACGGACCCTCCACCCACCAACTAGCTGCCGTCGTTGCTCTGCTTCGCTTTGATCTCTCCTCCAGCCCACCTAGAGTCTTACATTTGCGTCCCGTCCCAGACGAAGGACTTCTCTGAGAGGCCATCGCACCTTCTTGGCATCCCCTCGTCACTTCCCAACTTCGTCACCACACGCTTCTTTCTCCAGGCACAGACGACACCACGAGCTGGACAGAGACAACCTCGCACGCGCCCTGGCCCCGTCCCGCATTCCACGCAGACGAAACGTAGCGTGCAACCACCCTCGAGCGAGTCCAACGGGTAGCCAGTTACCCCAGCGGTGAAAGGAAACCGAGGTCTCCAGCCAAAGCGAATGGCCTGCGCCTCTTCGATTTGACTCTTCGAGGCAAACTTCTAGAAAGAAGACAAGGCTGCCGAGGGTCTTCTTAAAGGCTTCTCCCAGCCCGCTCTCGATCAGGTGGTGAGGAGCTCCGTGCTATCATCACCTTTGTGCGGCCTTTTCGCTTGCACTGTATCATGTACGCCTCATCGACATCCGAGGGACCCGCGCCCACGGCAGAAAAGAAAAGGATGCCCTACGACTCAGCGACGAGGCTAGAGAGCGCCGACGGCTCGATTTGCGGCATCAGGCGGAAGCTCTTCTGGGCATGGATTGCTGGTGGGATATTGATCATCCTGCTGGCCGTGGGTGTTGGCGTGGGTGCTGGCTTCGCACTGAACCGGCCCCATCATGACGATCCATGATGCCTCGCTCGTCTTTCCCGGAAACATTGATCAGTTCGGCAAGGGCTAGGGGAAGAGGTTCTCGTCATCTGCCTTGCTCCCCGGCCTCCCGGCCATTTGTCTGTTCAGCAGAACCAGAAACGAGAAATCTCCTGGTCTTGACATGATCCATCTACGAGTACGACAGCACCACCACACTACCAAGACTTGATCGATATCGACGACATTGTGTTTTTCCTATGACAGCGCAAACAAACCATTTTCTTACCGATGGATGGGCCGATACATGAGAGCGCCCATACACTGGATGGATATCATGCCAAACAGCTCCCGCGGGAACTCTCACACGGCACCATCAACAACTCAGCACCAAGGACACGGCGCAAAGGCGTACTTTATTCAAGCGAGGGCATATCCGGCGTTTGGACTTTTCAGGTCCTCCCAAGGGATGGACCCCCTAACAGGACATTTACTCATTATTTTGAACGGGGAAGCTCTGTCTTCCGTAGCTGGAAACCAGGCAGGCGGGCGGGCGGGCAAGGAAGCATGGACAGCTCGGCACATTACGGGCGATGGGGGCTACGGCTTCCCGCTCTGGCCAACACCATGGAGCGCGCGCACGGGAGACTGGATTCATCATTACAGGCAAAGGGAGGGCAAGATTTCTCCTCCCGTGTAACGTTAGAATGGACCTTAAGGCTGCGGATCAGTCCTGGAGGAGCGGAGTATCTTCAAGAAGAACTCCGCAGGACAACAACGACGACTTGAACGAAATTGAAATCATACACTTTCAATCCTGTTTCGCGATGCTGGAGTGAGTGAGCGCCAGGCGGAGCGCCTGAATTGGAAGTCTCCGACCGTCACACGACTTTTCAGATGAAGTCATTTTGACTTTTGCTGACAAGAAGAGCTGACGGGTGACGGGCGACCGCCCAATTCTTCTGATAGCCCGATCTCGCGTCGGAGGGTTCCAAACAGGCCGCCCCCCCCGCTCCCTTCCACGACTGCCGACGACGCTCGCACCCTTTTGCCAAAGCTGCATGGCTGGGGCGATCCGTGACAAACCCGTCATCGCCTCGGAGGCTTCCCGAGGCTACAGGCGACATGAGATGTGACGACGACGCGCGAGCGGAAAAGCCTTCCTGGCCATGGCGTCCCTCTCGCCTGGGAGCAAAGCCAAATGAGGAAGCTCCGCCCAGGTTCCGAAGCTTCGACTCGACCTCGTGGTGCCTCGCGTTCCATCCCATCAGTCATCGTGACGACCCCTGTTTTGTTTTTGGGCTTCGGATCTTTCTGCTTTTGCTCTGCTTGAGATGGGATGGCCCAGGGACGTGGACGGTGCGCCACGCCACAACCGCCCGCGCAGCTTCGCTTCCGCATCAGGCAAAGTCCCCAGCCCGCATGTCGGTCCGACAGGGGGGGGGGCCGCCATCGATAGAAACGGGCAAACGATACTGTGAACGAAAAAGGTCGGACCGTTTCGTGTTCAGTCCACGGCAAGATAGGTAGTGTACTTTTGATGAAGAGCATTATCATTAGGTATCATATTTGTTACTTATTTTCACTTCAGCCTCCCCTCTTTTTTTCTCTCTCTCTCAACTCGCTACCTCTCGCCCGTGCCGCCACCGCCACAGCTTTTCGTGACGCGCCACGCGACGAGACCTCTCCTGCCAATGACCCTCTTGAGTGTGTTCCAGACACCATCCTCACCCCAGTCCAAATCGTCGAGATTCAGGTGCCTATCGTATCGCCACACCTCGCGGAACCGCAGGCCCTCAAGACCCTTGTTCGGCAGATAGGAGTCGAGCCACGTCGCTGACGCAGGCGCGACGAGGTAGGTCCCTTCCTTCTCCTTGAGGTACTCCCGATTCCTGCGGTCCGCGGGCGTGTCACACGTTGCCAGCTCGGCGAGCTGCTTGAGGAGGCTCTCACCGTCAAGGCCCATGACGTCGTGCGTCGTGAGGACCTCGTTCTTGCCGTTCAGCAGCCATATTGGCGGGGAGTACGTCTTCCACCATATGGCGTTTGTGGCGTCGGGCTGCTTGCTCATGAAGACTTGGCCGGGAACGATGCCGCCCTGGTGATAGATGCCCATGAGGACACCGAAGAACACGTTGAATACCACCCAGACGGCGGCCCACAGTTGGAGCGCGCGGCGGTTCTTGGGCAGCTGGACAGATGAGAGGATGAGGGGGACGGTCGGTAGGAGGAAGCGGGCCTCCTGGTGCTGGAAGATGGAGAGGACAAAGATGCCAGAGACGGCCGAGTAAAGACGCAACGAAAGATGGGGTTGCGTGAAGAGCAGCACGGCGGCCGGGCCTAGCAGCTGCGGGATATTAGCGAGAAGATGTTGGTACCACGGATGGAGGCCATGCTGGGCGAGGTTCTCCGGTGCCATGTTATAAAGGAGGTTATTGATCGGCGTGATAACGGGTCGGGAGACGAGATCCGTCCAGGTAATGGGGTCGGTGAGGTAAAAGGCCGTGTCGATGCCGATGGCCAAGCTCGCGGTAGCCAGGCCGGCGAAAGCCATGACGAGGAACGAGGAAGGTCGGTTGTAAAAGTGGGGTACCAGACGGATGCCGGGTATCAGCAAGAAAGCAGGAAAGGTAATTCTGTTGAAGATACCAAACACAGCCATGACACCAAGGACCGTCGAGGCCAGCAGCGACGCCTGTTGCGGACTCTCGACGATGCGCTGGATGAGGACCATGCACCAAGCCACAACGAGCGTCTCGACAGCGTTGGAAAAGGTATGTGTCTGGAAGGTCCAGGTGACGTAGGACGAGGCGACAAGCAGGACGGCGATACGACGATGGCGGGGCGAATGAATCAGCTCATGGATAGCCCAGTCCTCGAGCACGAAGCTCGTCAGGAACATGAGCACGCGCAAAGTCCAGAAGACTGCGATGGGTGGTATCTCTCCATCCTGGCCATTTCCTATCCACAGCCATCGCAAAAGGAGCATCGGTAGGCCATAGACAGGCCATAGAGGGGCGACACTTCGAATCGGGTTCTCGCTCGTAAACTCCCAGGTGTGTCGAACAGGGTAGCTGAATATCTGGCCTGCAAAAGAGCACGTCAGTATGGGGGAAAAAAATCATTTCAGGTAAAAGGCGGCGGCGGGGGAGGGGGGGATTCGCCAAGACCAGCGCATACCTGCAATAACCTCAGGGCCCTGGAAGTTCTCATCAGGGTGGAGGTAACTCGGCGACAAGGCGAACCAGAGGCGGACCAAGACCAGGAAGAGGTATGTCCGGCGCCACATGGTGACAAGAGGTTGGATGTGGGTTGCGCGCGCGCACGTCGGGTGTTGCGGTGGATGTTGCGGCTCCGAGCCGATTAGTAGCGAGTATCCAAGGTTTGCGACAGGCTTCGAGTCGTCTGGGTATCGCAAAGCTGCATGGTCCAGCGGCCAAGGGTGCAGACGAGGGAAGACAAGGGACCGGACGGTGAGCGGGTTGGTCTCGAAGGATAGAGCGAGACTGCAAGGTGGATGGGTAGCGATGACAGATGCAGGAACAACGTGGGCATCAGGAGGAGGCAGCAAGATGCGACAGCGCGTGGGATGGGTTGCTGTTGATTTTTCTGGGTTGGTAATCTCCAGCTCTGAGACCTGGCCCCAGGCACATGGGTCGAGTCTTGTGTCTCCTGGAGCTTATGTTGCGGATGCAGTCGTGCTCGCTCGCCGGGATTGCTTGCCCCTGGTTCCGGGGTGGTAGCAAAATGCTTAGTGCTCTCTTTTTCGGCTTGGCCTTGGGGGGTCCAGCAGGGGTCTCAACGGGCGGGCCAGCGCGACCCGACGCGCCTGAGGGACCTAAGGTGACAGGACAGCCTGGCCAAGACTTCTGAACGCGGCCAGGGCAAGTGCCATGCCAGTGATGCCACAGACCAGTCAGTACCTTACCTGGTACCTAGTAGTGCCAGTACCAGTACCGGTAGCGAGACCGAGCCTGGGTTGGGCGTCGATACTCTTGGCTGATGGTGTGAGCGACAGGGAGGTAGGGGACACTACGCCGGTTCCGGGTAAGGCTGGAAAGCTCCTGGTGGCCGAATGTCGAAAAGTCGAGGCCGTGACCTGCAACTTTGTGATCAGGTGGTTTTGGCGTGGTGGTGGAACGAAGCAGACGATGAGCTGCTCGTGATCATGAGTGAGCCATCTCCATCATATCTACCACGTCGTGCCATCGAAACGGCCACGCTGTTCAATTGAAGGGGGGCTAATATCAGTCGACGGACCTCCGGGGCGGATCTTTCAGCAAATGATTCCGAAGGTCCCGCCCACCCATCCACCACTACGGTGTTCTGACGTTCCGATCGCCATATTGGTGGCGATGGGTGTGATTATCTCATCTCCAGTCACTTTATGCGGCTTTCACTGCTTTCACTGCTTCTACATGCTTCCACTCTCCCATCGTTATCCTTCACACACTACAGGTACCTACATGACGATGACGATTGCGTCCCGCAGCTATGAACGGTGGAATGCAACGGCTGTCAAGTGTTGAGTGAAACTTCTAGTTGGATCCCAACCCCAGGTCCTTCGCATTCCTCGCACGCTCTCTCGAGACATGGAATGTAGTCTTTGAGTGCTTGCGTCTACCCACCCCCGATCAACGTTCAACGATCGAGGGGGGACCACTGAAAATGAACCCGTAGCCTTTGTTCTCGAGTTCCCGTCTGTAATCTGGAGCCGAGCTGCCCTTTCTCGTGGCTCTGAATCAATTAAGGGTCTGCCCCCTCCGATTATCTGGTCTGGCTGGGCTGCGCCTTCTTTGTCCGCAAACGCTTCGTCTACGTGATTTTGCTTGGCCAAGATTCTAGCCAGGGCAGACATCCGCCTCAATCAGATAGGCGAGCAACGATGACTGGGGATTAGACGTGTTTGTTGCCCCCTATCGCGCAGCATCGGTAAAGGATGTGACACTGATGGCTGTGCACCATCTGCCAACGAAAGATGCGAGACAGGAACGCCTTCTCTCGAGCTCTGGAACGCTGCAGGAACCCGCAAACCACTCATTCGATGAGGCCAAAGCCTGAAAGAGGCCAACGGAGAAGACTGGAGCAGATTGGGGCCATGGCGCCTGTGGACGCAGCCCTTGACAGAGCAGGTTTGGCCGGGAGCTCTTCGTAAGGCAGAAGGTGTTAGTAAGATGAATAGGCGCCTCATCCTTGATACTTTAATTGGGAGCTGGAACCTGGTGCTGTAGAGCAGATCCTGGAGTCCGTTAGGGTCAACAGGCAGACACCCACCCTTACATGGTACAGCGCAAGTAGTTGAACCCCACCCGCCACCACTTGTCTGCCTGGAGGGCGGGAGAGGAAGGATCGTGGGGTCCTAGGAGCACTTGCCTAATACAAAAGCTGGACGACAAGGGCAGTGACTGACTTCTTGTGTGAATCACGTTGTGTCGATAGTGTTCCTAGAGTCCGAACTCGGGTTAAAAGGCAAACAAAGCCGCCTTTCTTGCTTTCTCCTTCCACTCCTTCGACCTGCCTTATTGCCACCTAGGTACATAAGCGCCTTCGCCCCCATATTCCGTCAGCACTGCTACTTCAGCAACCGACCCCACCAACCAGTCCATCCGCCTTCAGCCCGCCCGCCCATCAATCCTCCCTCAACCAACCAACCAGTCATTCGGCTACCGCCCGCAAAACCACAACAGCCAACGACATTCAACTGACGCATCATCTATCCCCGACTTGAAGCCATTCCAATTTCACCTCTTGCAAACCCATCAGACATCAAAATGGCCGACTCCAGCGTTCCCCGCGTTTGGGTTCAATCCAATGACAACGCCACCATTGCGATCGACCGCCCCGTCGCCGAGCGTTCCATGCTCATTCGCAACTTGATCGAGGATATCGGTGACGAGGGCATCACCGCTGATACTCCCATTCCCATCCCCAACGTCAGTCTGCTCCCTCCTGTTGCCGTTTTGCCGCCGCTGACCGCCGTTCCAGGTCAACGAGGCCGTTCTTCGCAAGGTCATTGAGTGGTGCGAGCACCACCGCAACGATCCTCCCCAGACCCAGGACGACGATAACGACGCGCGCAAGAAGACCACGGAGATTGAGGAGTGGGACCAGAAGTTCATGCAGGTTGACCAGGAGATGCTCTTCGAGATCATTCTCGTACGTTATTGATCCCTTCCCCCCGCCTGCCTTGCCTCTGCTCGGGCTAACAATCACTCCCCCGCACCAGGCCTCCAACTACCTTGACATCAAGCCCCTTCTCGATGTCGGCTGCAAGACTGTCGCGAACATGATCAAGGGCAAGTCGCCCGAGGAGATCCGCAAGACGTTCAACATTACCAACGACTTCACGCCCGAGGAGGAGGAGCAGATCCGCCGTGAGAACGAGTGGGCCGAGGACCGCTAAAGCGTCGGCGCAGGGCTGCATGTGATGGACGAATACCTTCTCACCCTATGGGCTGACAGGGCAGGGTTCATTTTGCAGTACATGTCTTTGATGCATCATGGTGGCGTTGGGCTCGTTTGCTTTTTAACACCTTTTTGAGTTTTCACGAAGCAGGGTTGATTATTGATGGTCGGTGGCTCGGCTTTCCTGAACTAGGGTCTGGTTGTCCAGATGGACGCATGCCAACCTGCAGCACCACGGCGAGATGCTGATGGTTTATCAATCACAATCAATGACAGGTTATGGATTCATGTGATGCAGTGGATTTCGTGCTCCTTGTGAGACTCATAAGCAGGTTAGTAGCGGCGACACTGCGAACACTCGGCTCGGACATGTAGCCACGCCGAACATCATGCGTTCGGCGCTGGCTGGACTAGTCTCCCAAGAGGTCGTATTCTGAGTCCATATTCATATGACAGTAGACAACTCTGTCAACGAGAAACTCACGTTCAGTGCATCCATTTCTTTGTTCTGTGGCACAACTTGCGACGCGGTATACAGAAGCCATCATGTTCTTGTGCATCGTGTATGAGGCATCCATGTGTGATGGCAGATGGCTTACGCACGCACATTGACCACACTGGCATAAAATCACGGCTCTACATCGCACAGAACATACATGCAGTGGCATCATGATTTTTGCATTCCTTTCCCTACGGTCGTGAGACGCAATACTAAGAGCCTAGCCAGGCCCCATCCGGGTACGACCCCTTTCCCCCCTTCCAGCCAGGAAGGGGGACAATTCCAAGTTTTTGAGAGCAAGGAACCTTGGTCGCCGGTCATCGATAACAAAAAACCATCGCTTTCCTTCCCGAAAAAAATCCCAAAGTAGAGGTTGTGCTGTGCCCCATTGCGGTTTGTTTCCCTTTCCCCGTTCGTGGATAGTAGACCTCGTCGAGCATGGTGTGTGCGTTGAAAATTGTCGAAGGAGCCAGGCGAAGCAGAACGGAGGAACAGGTTCAGTTGCGTGGAACAAGCGGGCGCGCGAGAGGGGATACCGCCCGCGAGTTGAGTGGATGTGGGACAGCCGTGGGAAGATCGTAGGGGAGTTGGGGCGTGGTGTTTAGATGCCGAGCTTGGTCTTGCGCCAGTGCCTTCGCTTGGCGTTGTAGCTGAGTGACTAGTTAGCGAACGTGATCTTCGAGGTTTCGCGGTGCATGTTCTTCTCCCGTGTTTCCCCCCAAGCGATCCTGGGGAAGAAGGAGAGAAATTGGTGATGGCGTACCGGATGGTGTTACCGGTCCTGAGACGAACCCATTGGGGAATGGGACGGTTCTGCTTCTGGGCCTTGGCCAGCTTGACCTTGGTGCGGAACGACTTGTGGCTCTGTGCGAAGGAAAGATCGTCAGTTTACACATGTCCTGGTAATAGGGTTGGTTTGCGCCTCCATGAAGGAGAGGTTCGCCCTCCCGACGTCGTGGATGATTCCCGGCTCCTCCAGCAAATGCAAATCCAGTGTCGGGCAGGGTCCGTATCGCAGTGTTTGGGGCGAACGTACCGGCATCGTGACGGTATTTGGTGTCGATGTCGAGAAAGATGATTCGGGGGCGAGTTCGTTGAGGAGATTTCGGAAGTGGCAGCAAAATTGAATCACGACCTGAGAACGTGTGCAGGGCCGTGGGGCAGAGTACGTAAGCGAGCCCTGGGTCCTCCGTGTCCAGTCGTACGTGGAGGATTTTGTGGCGCTTGGCTTCGCCTGCCTTATCGTTATCAGCACCAGTGGCCCGACTTGCCACTTACCCCTCTAGTTTCATGAGTGGAGCAGACCGCCCCGAGGAGGACCGACTATCGGGGTCAGGCGATCAACGTTTGGCCTAGGCCCAAGGTGCTCCATGCTGCAGTGGTTAGAAATCCTGGAAAGGGGGACAACCCCGGATTAGACTGTTGACCGACGACTACACTGCCTTTCCACCCCTATCACGCGCGCAGCCCAGCGGACCTAATCGACGACTAGTGCGACTTGCTGCCCTCCTCTTTGTACGCGAAACGACGAACAGCCGGCTGATCGATCAAGGTCCAGAGACTCTCGAAACTCAAGGGAACAGAACACCTTTGCGGCAACGAACCTTGGGAGGGCGCATTGTATTGTCGATCCCGATCTGCAACGAAGAGGACAGCGACAACTACGAACAGTCTACCAACTCCTCACCCCACGTCACAACCCCATACACAGTAGCCAAGATGGGCGCCAGCATGTCATGGCTGTCAGGCATGCTCTTCTCGAAGAAGGAGATCAGAATATTGATCCTGGGCTTGGTATGATGAGCTGCCCTCTGCAGTGCGAGCTCTGTGGCCGTCGGGGAACGAAGAAGCTGAGACCGTCAAACAGGATAACGCTGGCAAAACGACACTGCTGTACAGACTGAAGGTTCGTTGTGAGATCGCATGCCGGCGAGGGTTCCTTGGCTTGACCAGTTCCTAGGTTGGCGAAGGGTCGTCATCACCATTCCGACGATAGGCTTCAACGTCGAAGTCCGTCACAAAAGAAGAACTCCAAAATTT
>NW_003315031.1:1017369-1021227 GCF_000150825.1 Verticillium alfalfae VaMs.102
ACGCTGCTACTACGCCAACACGGCAGCCGTCATCTTCGTCTTTCGACTCGACCGATATCGAGCGTCTGCAGACCGCCGCCGACGAACTGGGCGCCATGCTTAACGAGGATGAGCTCAAGGACGCGGCGCTGCTCGTCTTCGCCAACAAACAGGACCAGCCAGGAGCCAAGGGAGCGGGGGACATTTCCGAGGCGCTGCGCCTCGGCGAGCTGCGCGACCGCAACTGGACCATCATGGCGTGCTCTGCCGTTGACGGCAGCGGTGTCAACGAAGGCATGGATTGGCTTGTGGTAAGTGGCCTCAGCGGTGTGTGGCTTGAGCGCTGTACTGACTCGTAGCAGCAAACCGTCAACCAGGAAGCCTAAGCGGCCCGTCGATCTTGTACAACACCTTCCAGCAATCAATTACACCGCATATGAACAGCTGTCACGCTCAGCAGCCTTCCCAACGTTGGGTAGATCCGCGCATCTGGAAAGGAGGGGCAGCGAAGGACGGTACAGGGTGCGAGAGCCACGAGTTTGCTCCATTCCATGAGCATCGGCGTTCGGGCGAGGGAGGCTTGTCGGTCACGTCTTTTTGGGCGTGGCCCTTTCACACATACGCATGTGGCATGCGCATATGAGCGCGTTGGTCGCCGTCACGGAAACGACGCGTTGGATGGAGAGGGCTATAGACAGGTTGCATTCTCAGGCTGCCGCTACAGTCTATTGGGTTGCTGAGAGCAGTACAACTTTTTAATATCGAGACGGGGCCGTGGCCTCGTTCGTTCTGGTGAATCACTTGCTTATGACGTGTTGTTGCAGCACTTTGATATCGAATGCCAACATTTTGGGAGGCTATTATGAAGAAGCTATTACGAGGATGGGGTTTGAGGAAAGACGCAGAGAATTTGAGTCTCAACCGAGAAGGACAGCACCGAGCAAAACACCCATCAGCGTCGCACCAACTGACACTTCGACGCGACCACCAGCTCCCTCATCCGCCGACCCGGACTGCGAAGGAGACACTGAAGATAAAGCTGGTGTATCTTCGGCCAAGGAGCTCGCAGCGGACCCATGAGCGCTGGACGAATCCAGGGTCGTCACTGTCGATTGATACACACTATACGCCGGTGAAGCTGACGACTCAAGAGTCGGCGCGGGATAGGCTAGGCCATCTGTCGAGGTCGTCTTCGCTGCGTCGAACATCGAAGTGAAAGCCACATCTAAACTTGAAGTGCCCGCGACGGGCTCCGAGGTCTGGCTCGCGTCCGCGGTTCCATATCCTCCTGGCATCGTCACATCTACGACAGTGGTAGGCTGTACAGGCCCCTCTTGACTGGTAAGGCTTCTCGACGATGATGGCGGCGACGGCGGGGCAAGCGGCGCGACACACTGAAGCGCGCGCGGGCGCGCATTCGAGGGCCGGCGGCACAGCTCCATGCGCCATCTTCGCAGCAGACGGCATCGGGAGCTGTGCAGGTGGCGCCGCAAGCGACGAAGGGCGGAGCGCAGAGGGGTATACCGGTCTCAACGGGTCCGGCAGCGGGCGACGGCGGCCGACACTCGAGGCTGGGACCGCAAGTATAGTCGAGAGGGCAGGCGAAAGGGGTTGTGGAAGGGTCGACGGGCGAGCAGCAGATCTTGTCTGCAGGGATGCAGCCTTGGTCGCAGGGGTGATTCTGGCAGAGAGCGAGGACTGCTGGCAGGGCAGCCTGTAGGGATATGAAAAGTCTCATATTGGTTACGGAGCGGGTGCGTGAGAGTAGAAGAGTGGGTGATGGACAGTAGCAGGCCTACAGTCAAACGAGAGCTTCAGACAGTCGGTCAAGAGGCCTCTCTCTTATGCGATGGCTGGGCCAGAAGTTTGCTTGCGGCACGGGTCGCTGCGGTGACTGATTCAGGGTTACTCAAGGGCAATCACGGTGACGGGAGGAGACTGTATTGGAAGATGCTGTGATGCCGTGCCGAGTTGTTTACCGTGCTTCATTGGGAGTTCGAGGGACGGTTGGTAGTACGAGAATGGAGAATCGTGCGAGTCACTATTCGTTACGAGGTTTGTCTGTCACCCATCCCGAGGCTGTGACATACTGCCATCTATCCTGCTCGTGTTGATTTCGCGGTATTGGTTGACTGTGTTGGGGATGTTCCCTGATCTTTGAAGTAGGATATGCCGGTCTCTGGATTTAAGCCACTCTGATCATACTTGGAGCTACCTCATACTCATTCTTCTCGTTTCGTGTTTCACCGATTTCTCGGACACTAAGCTGTGAAAATACATACATCTTACAGCTTCAGGAACTCAACTAGAGTCTGGGTGCGAGATAGATCTGCAAACCACTCACTCCTGATCTACTGCTGCAAAATCGAGGCAGATGTCTTCGTCTCTCTATCGACGCGCTACCCAGAGACGTCGAGATTACCGGGCCGGTGTGGAGCGGCAGCGGACAGCGGGATTCCGCGTGATAGGCCACAGACGGCAGCGGGCCTCTGTTTCTGGCATGTCGAGCCGAGTGCTATGATATCAGCGTACAGGGGTTCGACGTTCAGATTTCGTTGCCGTATAGCGAGCCTCCATTTGATCGCGAGTAACTGTTCAGAGTCTGAGGCTCTCGACCGCTCCAAGCGAGTATTACTTCGACTCACCTGTTGGCCAAAAGGCGACCTTCAAAGACCAATGGGCAGAGCCGGAGAGACACACATATCGCCCTCACCCTCACGCGCTCTTGGCCTCTGATCCCGAATCACACCGAGTCATGTCCGTGACGATGTGTCAAGGGCGACCACTCTCGTTGAGCGCCATCTCACCCACGCTTGCTTATTGCCGGCGACTGATTGGATCGAGATCCACCTGAGCTGTGTTCAAATCCCTGCTTCATGCCTGGTGTGCAGCTTTATCACCCACTTTGTCGTCGAGGATGGAACGTTCAGCAAGCAGGATAGAGGGCGAGTGGGACGCGCTGGGCTCCGAGCTTGATGGCAGAGCTCGGGGTTTGAAAAGTTGGCCTGCCATTTGTATATGTGATGGAGATCCTCCAGCCTTTGTGATCCACAAAGTTTTCTCTCAAGATATCTCTGTCGTTCCTCATATCGTTCCACTTGTGCTTCAATCTCCAAGTCGCCTGTATCCTCGATCCCACCCTCGCCTGAGACACCATCACGATGGCCGACGACAGCAGCAACAACAAGACGCCGCCAACCTCCATCTATGACGAAAAGCCCGTCTACACGACATCCAATGGCGCTCCCGTCGCCAATCCGACGGCCTTCCAGCGTGTCGGTCAGATGGGTCCTCTCCTCCTCCAGGACTTCCACTTGATCGACCTCCTCGCTCACTTCGACCGCGAGCGCATCCCCGAGCGAGTCGTCCATGCCAAGGGCGCTGGCGCCTACGGCTTCTTTGAGGTGACGGATGACATCAGCGACATTTGCTCTGTTGATGCTTTCACCGGCGTAGGAAAGAAGACGCCTCTCGTCACCCGCTTCTCCACCGTCGGCGGCGAGAAGGGGTCGGCCGATACAGCGCGTGATCCCAGAGGGTTCGCCGTCAAGCTGTATACCCAGGAAGGCAACCTGGACCTCGTCATGAACAACACACCCATCTTCTTCCTGCGTGATCCCACCAACTTTCCTCTCTTCATCCACACGCAGAAGCGCAACCCGCAGACGAACCTCAAGGATGCAACCATGGTGAGCAGGACACACCCCTTGTCTTTTCGAGGCGCGCACAGCGCGGCACAAGAAGAAAAAAAAAACAGACTAACAAGAAGGGGGACAGTCTGGACTACATCGCCAACCACCAAGAGTGCGTGCACCAGGTCATGCACTCTTCTCGACCGCGGCACGCCGTACTCGTACCGCCACATGAACGGCTACACAG
>NW_003315031.1:1022219-1025759 GCF_000150825.1 Verticillium alfalfae VaMs.102
GGAAACATGGCATGTAAATACATCGAAGCAAGGGTCTGGATTATGGAGTGATATGGCTCGCGAGTTCCAACTCTAGAGGAACAGCCAGAAGAAAGCATCATTCAAGACGGACCGTACTTCATACGTCATGACTTTCAGGTTCATCTTCTCTCATCATACAGATTGTCATATCATCGCGCTCAAACAACATGGCACCCGCCCACCACAACCCAGGAAAAGCGCATCATCTGCATCCAGAGACAGCAGAGGACTCTCAGGCTAGACGTCTCACATGAGCCACATGCCCAAGCCAAGCCGACGCTCCAAACAGCCCAAACTGGAACTAACACAGGCAGTCGAGGCACTGGAAGCAACAGAACCCAGCACACATGCCGCAACAAATAGCCTAAATAGTCAGCAGTCAAGCCTTAATTAAGTAATAAAAAAACTTGACAAATCTCATAGCAGACGTCCAAACAGAGGACTACGTCCCCAAAAACTCTTGCTAAAAGGGTTGAAGAAGCGAAGAAGAAGAAAAAGAAAAAAAAAAGGTTGAGATATGGCCTAGAGAGGCATGTCCGACTCACCGAACAGTCACCCTTCCTGCCGCCGCGTAGGGCGAGCGCCTGCTCCTCCGGCGAGGGCATGTAGGACATGGGCGCGATGGGACGCTGGACTTTTCGTCAGCCTGTCCACCACAGAAGAACTTGGCAGCAGATGAGGCTCAGGGTGACGTACAGGTTGGGTGAGACGAGGCTGCGGCGAGAGCAGCGCCGGCTCTGGCGGTGCGAGGATGGGGTTCTTCTCGAAGGACATGGCGGCGGCGGCGGCGGCGTAATATGTTGTGGGAGAGTGTAGGGCGTGTTACTGATCGAAAGATGCTCTACTGATGCATCTTTGGAGGATTTGCCGGACTCGGAATGAGGTTGAGCGCACCGCAGCATAGGGCAGGTAGGGGCTATAAGTCTGTTTATCGCCGCTGGCGAGAGGCGCTGTGCGAATTCAGCGGATGATCGAAAACATGGCGTGTCGGTCAGGTATCCCAGGTAGGATGATGCTTCATGTCAGACATTGCAGGTAAGCAGAGGATAGCCACAGATGCGGCCGACGGATCCGTGGATGGTCGCGAGGGGCCTGTCGGGGCAGAAGCGGCAGGGTCAGGCGGTGTTGGTCTGACGTTGGGGGATGGATGCGCGGTCGTGATGGCCCCAACGTGATGGGTGCGAGTGATCACACGCCGTTTTCCTGTCTCGGTTGGGCCGCGCCAAATGTTGCTTCGAAGAGGGCGAATGGTTTGAGAGGCATGGAAATGGATTTCTGCAGTCCCACTCCCTCCTCTGATGGTTCGCTCATGGCGGATGGGATTCGTGCTTTGGCTCGGTTTCGGTTTCGCCAGGGGACCTGGACCTAGGTACTGCTATGAGGCACGTTGCGATGCTTCCGACGCTTTGCGATGCTTCCTACGGCCATCGTCATGTAGGCCGCCACGGTCACGTATCCAAATTCAGGAACAAAAGAGGCGCCGTGGGATTCATCAAGTCATTCGAAACGCAGCAGAATCGTCACCTCCTTCCACCCTCCTACTTCATCCATCCGATGCGCTTCCACAGCCAGCTCATCCCCCCGAGCGCGGCCGTCACGCCTGTAAACACAATCAGCGTCCCGTAGCCGCTGCCGTATCCGAACCCGGCATCGCCCATCCACGGCTTCCCCTCGATGAGCGCCTCGCTCAGCGGTCCCGACACCATATTGCCGACACCTCGGCCCGATGCGAGACAACCAAAGACCAGGATGGGATCCACGCCCCTGCCTTTGCCCCTCTCCCGCTCCACGATGCTCGTCATGACGCCGGGCCAGGCCGACGTGTAGCTGCCGGCAAACAGCCCGTACACGGCGCAGAAGACGTAGAGCACAGGCAGACTGGACGCGAACCCCCACAGCATCAGGCACCCGACGGCGGCGCCGATGGAGCTCACGAGGAGACAGTGGCCGACGGGCAGCCGATCCACCATGTGGCCCATGGCGACGCAGCCAAAGACGCTTGCCACGTTGACAAACAAGAGCGTCGAAGCGGCGGCGAAGGGTGCCGCACCGAGGAACGTCTGCGCGTAGGACGGCAGGTAGACGGCTGGCAGGAAGTAGCCGAGGGCCTCGACAATGTTGGCAGCCTGGTGCAGCAGAAAGGGCCGGCTCAGCAGGAAGCGTACGTTGGCGTGGGGCCTGCGGAAGGCGGCGCTCGAGGAGCGGGCGCTGGTCGGCGGGATGCGCGGGCGGATGAAGAAGGCCAGAGGCGCGGCCAGCAGGAACAGCAGGCCGGCCCAGAGGCGGAGGGTCGTGCGATGGCCGAAGCGCGAGAGGAGCGTCTCCATGAGAAGGGGGAAGATGACGCCGGCGATGCCCGTACCGGACCACATGATGCCGTAGGCGAGCCCCTTGCGACGGACGAACCACTCATCCATGTAGACGATGCAGGGAATGTAGGCGAGGGCACCGCCAATGGCATAGAAGACGCCCTGGGTGGCGATGAGATGCGGTACAGTGGTGCTGAACGAGGACATGGCGAGGGCGAAACACGTCAAGAGGAGGCCGATGACGGGGGACCAGTGGGAGAAACGAGGGACGACGCGGAGGATGGAGATGACGAGAGGTGCTGTAAAGTACATGATCCCCATGGCGCAGGTGCCGATGACGGCAATGTTGGGGGCCCCGGCAAAAGGGGCGTGCGTGGCATAGTAGCTGCGGAAGACGCCAAAGGAAAAGGGGAAGCCCCAGATGAGGGCCTCGACGAGGAAGCAGGCGGCGAGGAACAGGTACGCATGTTTGCCCCCGTCAGCAGGCGGCAGCGACGCGAACTCATCGGCGGGATCGTGTGTGTCGGTGACGACGGGGAGGTCGGTCTCGCCGAGGGCGGCATCTGGTGTTGCGGCACCGAGTGGGGTTCCCGTCTCGGGTCCGTTGACGAAGTCGGCACGGTGGAGGGTTCGCAGCTCGAAGCTGGGCCGCACGAGGGTTTCCAACGTGGTCATGATGGCAAGATGGCGGTTGACTTTGATCAAAGGAAGCGACAAGGCTGTGGCTGTAGAGCCCCGATCTGGATCTCGATGCCAGAGATGAAGTCGAAAAGCAGGCGGAAAGAGAGACTCTTAAAGCAGTTGCCCAAAGTGAGCGTGGACCAGAAGGAGGAAGGAAGCACCAGCGGGGGCCCACTAGCTGCGCCCTTGGTGTCAAGCCCCTCCGCCCAGCATGTCGTCGGGGGCTGTCGCCTCCAGTCTGAAAGTAGGGGTGCCGAGCTCGAGTAGTGCTTACTTTCGACTTGCTGTGGCTGGAAACCCTCAAGCTTCACCGCTACTAGATGGCCTCCACGTTAACGCAAGACGCTTGTGTGGGCAATGAACAGTGGCATGATAGCATCGGAGGAACACTTTGCGTGCCACGTCCGATCTCGCTCGCGGCACGAACCCTCTGCCAGATGCGTTCGATCGACGACAGCATGGCCTGCCCAGCTCGTCTCAAGTCAGAAGATGATATGTCCTTCCATTCCTATCGAAGATTGTTGAAGGA
>NW_003315031.1:1026279-1029394 GCF_000150825.1 Verticillium alfalfae VaMs.102
CCGCGAGTACACCGCGATCCCGCGTGCAGCCGTGGCGGCCGCAGTGCGGGTCGTACGCAAAAGATGGACAGCACGTACGTCAGGTTGCCGAGGCATGCGAAGAGGAAGAAGAGCATGCTGACGCCCTCGGTCGATTTGCGGCGGTAGTTGAGCAGGATCTGCGGCAGTCGCGAGCCGAGGTACAGCACGGCGCAGAGCCAGCCAAAGACCTGGCCCCAGAAGTTGAAGCCGAGCGGCTGGTCGGCGCTGTGGTCACCATCGTGGCCGTCGTGGCCGGCGGCGTGCTTGGGCGAGTAGCGCCGGCTGAGGAACCAGCCGAAGACGCCGGCGGCGCAGACCATGAGGATGGCGACGGCGTTCCAGAGGACCGTCTGCAGACGCGTCGGCTGCGCCGGCGTCGCGGGCGGCGGACCGTCGTGCAGCGGCACGGCTGGCGAGAGGTTCGACCAATCGGAGCCGCGGCGCTCGCGGTGGGCGGCGGCGTGGTCGAGGAGCGTGGTGCGCTCGTTGAGTATGTCGCGTTCGCCGTCGGGGACGCGCGCGGGTCTTGGCTTTGGTGCTGGCGGCACGACCTCGTCCCTCCAGGTGAAGCCGCGGTAGTAGAAGCACTGGGCGAGGAGTACGATATCGGCAATGGTGTAGTAGATGGCGAGAATGATCTGACACGTCAGCTTGGACGGCCACAACCCGTTTTTGGGGGGAGCGGGCTGGTAGAAAAACGTACCATGGTCGGAAGAACGCCCTGCAGGACGGCGCCCAGAATGTTAAAGACATCGCCGGCAAGCCAGACAATGATGAACTGCAGAGACAGTCCGTCTGCGCTGCTGCGGCGAAAGTTCTCGAGGATCTGGGGCGAAAAGACGACGACCCAGCAGGCAATGGAGATGGAGCCACAGATGCCCGAGATGGCCTCGACGTCGAGGTGCAACGGCGCCGTGGGAGGGGCCATGGAGAACATGTCGACAGCCGGCTGGCCGCGGTCGTAGCGCACAGCTCGAGGAGGGCGGCAGTGGTGACGATGCGTTCGTCAGAGGGTGCACCCGAGGGAGGTGGGGAGGGGACGAGCAGTCTGGTGCTTGAGGGCGAATGGTTCCTGGGGTCCGCCTAGATGTAACAAAGAACTCCGACAAGACGAAGATGGGAGAAAGAAAAGAACAAGCGAAGGGAAAAATGGCGTCGGCCGTGACTCAATTGACCTCTGACCGGAACTGGGTCGCGTGCCGAGCAAAGTGGTAAGGCAGGAGCAGACTTTTTTTCCTCGTCGTCCAAGCCGCCTGTGCTGGCTGGTTCCAGTGGAGGTTCTAAGGCCTGGAGTGTCTAAAGCCTGCCTCCTTCTCGTTCAGCTCCTCTCGGGTCTCAATCCGGGTGGCCGTGCTCCCTCCCCTCGGAGCGAGCTGCAAAACTCGATAGGCTCGTCATTACACGCTCCACGTGCCCCCCTGCAAGGTCCTGCAAGGGTAGAGTTTTTAGCGAACGAAAGCGACGTCACAGGGCGATCTGGAATGCGGGGAGGCCGAGGCCAGGGTCCCCGCCAACCCTAACCCTGAGCCAGCTCGCCCGACAGCTGCGAGAGCTCTCGCCGACCCATCGATGGAAGCAGAAGTGGAAGGTGGGGTACTTGTCATGATGCCTGCTTCAACGTCGAATCATGAGGGATGTCTACATGGTGAGCTGCGATTCAATCAAGTCCATATCATTGGGATTCCCATTGATCAGAGACCCTCGAGAATGGCCCATCGCCGAAACGCCAAATCATCACGCAGTCAACGCTCCGCACCGGAGCTCTCTGCTAGCGCTGTCAAATGGTGATGCAACATTTGCTGTCGCCGCCCCACGATGGTTTTCCGAGTCGGCACTGGATTATTAAGCACTCACCTCTCATTCGAACAACTCACAACCACCGCCGCCCATCACGACATTCCGCCTTCCGTGACATATCCTCCATAACCCTCCCCTCCCGTGCCCTTCTCCTCCTCTCACGAGCGTCCAACAGCAATCACTACGACCATTGCGTCCCCCATCCTGCTCACTGCCCTGCGCACCAGGGCACCGTGGAACCGCTGCCTCCATCGTTCTTTCGCCTCCGGCTTTACCGCTCCCGCCAAAACATACCTCGGCATGGCTCCTCACGCCGCCCCTCAGCTTCTCCCGCCGCTGGATGACCCTCAGTCGTCGCTGTCGAAGAAGTTTGGCCGTGAGACCATCAATTACTTTGCCGGGAACCCCGTCAACCGCCTGTCATGGCTGCGCACCGATTTCGGGTTTCTCAGGACGGCCTTCCAGCTCGAGGAAACTCGCTTCCTCGCCTTGAAGAATCTCACACCCCTGGTCGATGACCCGAACACGCTGTCTCCTCTGACGTACAAGGACCTCGCCCCGGTCACCGGCGAGGACCCCTTTGGACCCTCGGAGGACGATCTCATCAAGAATTTTGACTCCAACGAGAACCGTCCCGTCGTCCTGTTCCTCGGTCTCCTCGATGACGGCAGTGTCCCGTTCGAGTACAAGGGTCACAAGGGCCGCCCCTACTTCGCCGTCGACGTGACACCCCACGGCACCTACGCTGCCGCTGCTCAGACCTTCATCGACGAGCAGCAGGCTCGTGGCAGAAAATTCCTTGAGGCGAGGATACACCTCTCCCTCGATGCCCGATCAGGTACGTTTTTCTTTTGTGTGTGTCTGGTACACGCTGCTAGCAAAACAGCCCGGCCTGACCAGAAAACCCCCCTCCTCTAGCTGCTCTCTACGCCCAGGCGCGCTCCACCATTGACTGGAACGCCCGCAATCAGTTCTGCGGGCGGCTGCGGCGCGCGCACCCTCTCAGGCCACGCCGGCTTCAAGCGCATCTGCCCGCCGACGGACCGCGCCACCGCCGCCTCCGGCACCCCGCGCGCCGACTGCCCCACCCGCACCGGCATCTCGAACCTCAGCTTCCCGCGTACGGACCCCACCATGATCGCCGCCGTCATCTCGGCCGACGGCAAGCGCCTGCTGCTCGGCCGCCAGAAGCGCTACCCGCCCCACATGTACAGCACTCTCGCCGGCTTCCTCGATTCCGGCGAGCCTATCGTGGACGCCGTGTGCCGCAAGGTCTTCGATGAGAGCGGCGTCCGCT
>NW_003315031.1:1029627-1045726 GCF_000150825.1 Verticillium alfalfae VaMs.102
TTCCCGCACACGGCCATTGCCAACAGGCTGCTGACGGCGGTCGTCTGACGGCTTCGCGACGGCGACGGATGCGTCGAAGATATAGGGGGACACTCTCTCAACGAATAGACTCTGGTCTTGAAGCGAAACCACTCCTGCGATCCCTGTAGACTCTGTCCGCTCAATAGAATAGACATTTTGAATGCCATGGCAAAGCAATGGACGATTCCGTTAGTTGACGCAGGAGTGCATATCAGTGTGTTCGAGGGCTTGAGCGTGGTCTTGGGCTTCGGCTTGCTGTGTCGGATACAAAATTTTACAGATTTAAGAATTGGATATTGACTCGCATGAACTTGCTTATTTTGTTGCCACACGTCCGCTCATGTTTCAAGCTTCATCACTTTCGTTTTTCTCTTGCCTTCAAGCGTATTACACACCAAGTGTGCGGTCCCCTTCCGGACCCAGATCATGCCGTCTCCTCCGAGACCTGGACCTTGGAAACCGTTCCAGGAACTGAACCGAACCTCTCGTCCTCGCCCTGCCCCACTTCAGGGTACCTCGTGGTGAAGTTGACGTCTGGGGCGGAACGCCTGTCGCCTAGAGGCGAAGCCTCGTGTGTGTAGTGTTCCGAGCCATTCTCTGCCACATCATCACCTGCCGATGTCGAGCTCAGCGCATTGGATCCCATCTCTGGCAGCTTTCTCACATCCTCGGTCGTGTGTGACACCGTCTCGCGGACCTGACCTGTCAGATCCGCAGCCGTCTGACTGGTTGCCTGCGTAACACCTCCCACGCGCTGCTGCACGCCGGCAGCTGACTCACGTACCCTGGCAGACCCCTCTGCCAACTTGGCCTTGCCGCCGCTCGCGAGCGCGTTTGCATTATCGGCGGCAGCAGTTCCGAGTTTCTCGGCTTGAACCTTGGCATCGCGAGCCACCTCGCGCCCTCGTGCGGACGTAACGAGCGGAGCGACGAACAGGGAGGTCAGGCCCAAGATGATGAAGCCAAAAGGCGACAGAATGCCGCTCAGGAAGTAGACGCTGGTGATGACAAGGAAGGCCTGAAGTACGTCAGCTTGGAAATTGCTTCTTCTCTTCGCGCAGAAGACGTACGGCAAACGTTCGGTCGAGTTCCTGCCCTAGAGCGACCTTCTGGAGCTTGACAACAGTATACTGGACGAAATCATGAATATCCTTGAGAGTCGCGTTGAGCGTCGACTCGGGTATGGTGCGATACTCGGTGGGTCGCAACCTCGAGAGAAGGGTCTGGGACGTGAACTGCCTGTTTGCAAACTCGGTGACGGACACCACTGTTGGACGAGGGGGTCAGAAGCTAGTCGAAGAGTCGGGAAGTGCTAAAGAGCTGGGATGCGTACCTCCAAGACTAATCGCGCCATACTTTAGAGCAAGCTGCGTCCATGGATAATAGTGTGTGACGATCAGAGCAGTAAGGGCAGTAAAGTATGCGCCCAGAGTCCTCAGGGGGTCCTCCCACTGAAGATTGTCAGTGTTATCACGAGACTGGAAAGGGTTGTAAGAAGTCTTTGTCTTACGTTGATGTACTTATAGAGACTGTCCTGCTGGTCTTCATGTTCAACAGCGTCAGCAAAATCTCGAGAGACATACAAGGACATTCAGACGTGATCCAGGCGACGTCTACGAGACACTTACTTATGATCTCCCTCAGTGGACCCGAGGCCTCGCGACTCTCGTTCATTTCTCTCAGCGAATGGGTCGACTCCTGATCCTCATTGCTGCCGACACGACGCTTGTGTTCATTGAGGATTCTCGCGCGGCTGCGCTGGGCATTGGATGCGTGCTGATCGGCAATGTCGCCGGGAATGACTGTGTCCATATTGGTGGTAGGTGCAACTCGTGATGGCTTCAGCTCGTTTCGATGGAGTGAGATGACAAAAGGTGAGAGTGCAGGAAAAGAGTAGAAAAGCCAGTCGCTCACGCTATCTATTTCAACGGATGGACTTAAAACACAAAAGTTGGAGCAAGAGCGGCTGAGCGATTGGGGTTTCCGTCAGTGACGTGCCCGCATCGTCATATGGTTCACACAACATCTCGATCAAATCAAGGGAAGGCGCTGCTCATGAGCAAATGCAGCTATCCACATACTTGACCGGTCGCGTCATGGCAAGTGCCAACAAACAAGCACCTGCTTGCCATGGGCCCTGGCCCCCTTTTAGGTAAGGCATAAATCAGGTAGCACGAAACGTGATGTAAGACGTGGAGGAGAAGCTCCGCAAGCGTCACCGCGCAACAATCTTTCACCTCAGTCAATCTGGCAGGCTCTGAGAACCCCATCTCTGTTCCATCAAATTCACCGTCACATGTCGGACTGTTCCTTGGTTTTGAGGTCAGATCATCAAACATGCATCCTCGTGTTATCATAGAGCCCTGACATCAAGCCGCCAAGGCCTTTGAGCAACCGACAAGTCTGATTCACACAAAACTGCTCTGCCAAGCTAGGTCTCTGGCTGTACACCCGACCGCTGCTCCAGCCACCCCTTCAGCTTGACCCTCAATAGATAGCTCGGTGTACAGCTCCACGCATGGCAGTAGCTGTTGTTATGACAGTCGCCATATGGACTGCTACGACTATCCTCCGGATCGAAACACTCCCAGAAGGTGTCGGCGCCTGCCCGTATCATACCACCCCAGTACTCGCGAATTAGCTCAAGACATTCCTCTTCGCCACCCACCACGCTCAGCGCCTCGGCGACGTGGTGGTACAGGTACGGCGTCATCGGCTTGACTGCTGTCGCGTCTGCCATGGCTTTTAAAATCGCAGCCTTGCACGTCGCTGGGTCCATGACCCCAGCAAGTGCCATCCAAGCCTGCGATGCCCAGGATACCTGCGCCTGCGGCCCGCTGACGAACACTCCCCTATCTTTGTCGTAAAACCCGCCCTCGGCAGCGGCCACGAGACGAGCCACTGTATTTTCGTATGGCGCCGCCTCGTCCAGTCGACCCCGCGAGACGGTTGATCCTTTCAGCGCGAAGATGACGAGACCATGCATGCCAGCATCGCGGTCGAGCTCCTTGGCCAGTCGAGGAACTTCCACCCGCTCGAAGCACCGCACGAGAAGATACCCTCTTCCGTGATATGTGCCAGTGCCGCCTTTTGTGCTGCCGAGAACCGTCTGCCACAGCTCGCGTCCCGTGTCGAGATCTCCCGTTGCCTCGCAATAATCATCAACAATTGACCCAAAGAGCACGTCGTAATCGATAATGTAGTCTGTAGCAGCCGAAAGCGTTGGTTTCTCGAACACACACGCTGGCAGCGACCCATCCTCACGGGACACTGCCGCGAACATGTAAAGGCACCGCTTGACGAGGTCGCCGTCCCCAAACGTGCAGTAGTTTGTGAGCGCCTGCAACCGAAGATCACCGCTCCAAAGCCGTCTGTCTCGCCGGGGCCCGTCTTCAAAGACTGTCTGCATGCAGCTGCGCAGCGTGTTCTGGCTCACCGCGTCGATGCGTCTCAGGAGCTTAGCATCGTCATCGTTGGTCCCGGGGACGAGGCACGGCCCCACGGGATGGCCCGACGGTACAGCGCTTTCTGATCGTGTCACGATCCTGCTGAACTTGATCTTGTACTTGGGCGAGGTGTCGAATATTTGCACACGCAGGTAACGGAAGGCATGGCGCCGCGGTATCGCCACATCTGTCGGCACCCAATCGACATTGATGACCTCGTCGGGGAGCCAGCTGGTGCTGATCCATGACCGGCATGGGTGAAGCTCCTCTGTAACGTCATATGGTATCTCGCCAAATGTGAGTCTCAGCCGTGCCGGGGCGTCAATATTAAGCCCTTCGGCGCCGAGGTGAAACGAGACGTAACCGACATTGTGGGAGCCAAAGTCGAGTATGAATTCTTCACCCTTACCCCAGGCCCTGTTGGCGAGCTCTTCAATCGAAAGTCGGTGAACTGGTCGTACCTTGAAATAGGCTGCCTCATCTGGTCCGAAGGTGATGACCTCTTCAGGCTTGACGTCCCATGTGTGAAGGGCTGGCCGCAGGTTTTCGGCCTTTTGCGCAAATACAGGGTTGAAGATTTTGGCATACACCTTGTCGACCTTTTGGTCCTCGGGTACAGGCGGGTCGGCCATTTAAAGCCCTTACTGTGGTAGTGCCTGTTGCTGTGTATAAACGACGAGTAGTTGTGGACGAGTAGTTGTGGTCGCACGCTGCGGACGCAGAGTCAGGACGAATCCTTTGAAGTTCAGGGTGAAGATGCTCTGGTGGGATCAAATGCATGAGCCCAACCGCAAACCTGGTAACCATCGGCCACCCAGAAAGACTATGGAGACATCGGTCCAAATCCTACCGAGCCCATCGTACCAAACAGTAAATGGCGGATCCAGAAACGTCACGTTTTTCTGGGTAACATGCTACTTTGGCGTGGATCATGTGGGGTCAGACTCGGAACGAGGCCCGGCTTGTCGGGGTAGCTGAGTCGCATCGGTTGCCCGGCGCTGGCTGGCAGGTCCAAGGCCTTTCGCCTGAAAAAATGCAGTGTGTCGGTAGACACCCATTTTCGGTCGTATCGGTCGCATTGCTTGGCATCGTGACCGATCCCGGGCCCTTCTCTGGGAGTCGTCCGGTATTTGATAGCCCGACAGCCGGGTTCTTGAGAACCCGTATGTCAGCCCCCCGTCTCCCCGCACCCTGGTCGCACGGATCGATATATTAACACCCGGAAGCCACGTGGAAAGGTAGGTCGAAGATCTCGAACCCAAGATGTGTGAATTCCATGTACCAGACTGCACACCCCAGGCTGATGTATGTGACTTCAGATCACACCTCCTGGTGGGTGTCGAGTCTGCCCACCATGTTGAAGAGTGGATCAACACATTGTACCGTGCCGGTGTATGAAGTCATGAGAGCTGCCAAGTACGGCATATCCGGGCAGGTCGCGAAGTCTCTTGGATCTACCCCGGAAAACCCGAAGCTGACACGATAAAATGCAGCATTGGTCTTCATCAAGTATAGACATGAGACTGAGGCGATGGCATGTTGGCACTCTGTGAAGAGGATTCAGAATTCACCTTCAAATGAGGTAGAAATGAGAAAGGCTAAGTATGCAATGAAGTGAGATGGGTCGGTCGATACAGTCGAATATTGAGCGAGTTGTAGTTGCATGCCAAGTTGTTCATCGCACGTAAGCAACGCTACCGAATATTTTCGGTATCAATGCGCGATACACGGCACTTGCGCAAGAATAATTCGTCGCAAGATGCTCTAAGATCAGCAGGACTAAGTTTTAAGCAAAAGAAAGTTCAACGGTTCGCAAGTCTTTACATTGTGAAGGTAGAGTATCTAACCAACGTGCCTAGTACGACAGAAGGGGGTGCCACGCTCTTTCAATTCTACGGTTAAGCCGTGGCCGGGAACCCTTTGACAATCATATAGGGTATCCCAACACTCAATCAAATGGCCGGGCTTAAGATGCATTGCTTAAGTGAGGCGGAAAGAAAACACTGAAACTGGCGGAAGACTTGAAACTACGCTGGTTTTTATGAACCTAACTACTTTCAAGAACCTACCTACTTTCAAATGAATATCCTGCCAATGACATCGCGGCAATGTTGGACATCAATAACGACGGTCCGTATATACATGAGGATGCATGCCTGGGCCCAAAGCTAGCAAGCTTGGCATGCCGGTGTCTGAAGAGCATTGGCAGCGGCATTGAGATACTGGGCCAGCTTGCTTGTACCACCGCACTTGCACTTGACGCTCCGCACAAACGTCTGCGTGTTCAGCTTTGCGCCGTCCCAGTTGGTGTGGGTGTTGTCGTTGGGGAAATACGTCTTGGCCTTTGTCGGGCCGAAAGACTGGAAGAGCGCGACGGAGTACTTTGTGTGATCGAGGTATTCGACACCCGCGGCCTTGGCCACCTGCTGAGCATACGTCGCAAACGGCCAGTCGGTCCGCAGCGTGTTGCCACTCCAGTAGTTTCTGTTGACCATGCCGGAGATGATGGGCGTGGCGCCCTTGGCCTTGACATCTGCAATCATCTTGCGCAGGTACCAACCAAAAGTGTGGACAGTCTCTTTGGCGCCGGTGCTCGTGGTGACGACTTTGGTTTCTTCGCCTATGCCTGGCAGCGTGGCACGGTCAGCGGCTGTCGTTCCGACGACAGCGTTGGGTCGCCGTCGTCATTGTGGCCCATTTCTATGAGCACATAGTCGCCTTGGGCTGTTGAGGCCAACAGAGACGACCACAAGCCTTCGTTGATGAAACTCCGAGTCGAGCGACCGTTTCTAGCCAAGTTGCGGACGTCCAGTGTCGTGTAAGTGTTCAGATAATAGCCCCATCTGGAGAGTGGGTTAGCACTTGGTATTGTTAAGAGAGATTGTTTCATTGGGCTGATTGTTATTCACCCTGCAAAGCATTTCCTGTGGCATAGTTGGCAGTCGTGCTATCGGAAGATATCAATATCTTCGTGGCCGCCCTTGGCTCCACAGAAAGCGGTGCAGCCAGAGCGAAGCTGGGTGCAAGAGCCGCTGTGGCGAGAAGTACGGAGAGAAGCATGATAAGCGGCACAATGTTTCGAATTAGACGAGACTGGACGAGAGCGATGGCTGGCTTTCTAGCAATATACAAGACTCATCCAGCCAGTATCACCCTGAGTTTGTGAAGCCATCGTGCATATAAATACGGTTACCGGATCTGTTATTGTCGATAGACATTCTCCATAAAGGGGCCATACGAGGAACATGCGGGGTTGACGAAATAGTTCATCATTGGTGGGCATAAATGTCCCGAAGACATCTGGGGAGTGAAGCAAAGTAATTAGGGATTCCCCGCAAAACGGCAACCGCGGCACGATCTCGTTGAGTTGAAGAGTTCCATGTTTAGGTGATGTGCAACGAATCATACATAAAGAATGGTAAATCTGCTGCATTTCTGCCATCCGTACGTCCGGCCTCAACGCGGTCGATCTTGTCAAGGAGCTCTTCGCATTGCCGCCACCGCGCAATTGCCTGCAAAACAGCTTACCGAGGAGATCGTCGACTGAACCCTGCAAGTGGTCCCCGAACGAGGTGTTTCCCGAAAGCAGACACGGAACGAGAGGTTGGAAAGTTGGGAACACATCGAGCACGGTGCATTTGGACTCTCACGTCCAACTCCGAAGCTGCGTTTCGGACATTTTATGAGGGAACAATACTAAGCCGATCCATTCGCCCGAAGATTAATTGCTTAACGTTTCTCGTTCAACTCGGAGTTTTTCTTCGATGTCTCACATTCAGGGCCATAGAGCTTTGTCACTGCCATACCTGCAAGACGGCTAGCGAAAGCAAGACCTTGTGGAGGTTCAATCCGTCAACAAAAGCTAAGAGGATGTCGAGTGCATTGAAAACATTATTGGCATCTCATTCGCTTTCTTCTGGAGACAATCACCTTCTGGGGGAGCGGATCTGTCTTGACTCGTCCGCGGTGTCTCAGGAGATGCGTCCACCTGTGGACAATGGCCAGGTGGCCAAGGGATTGAAAGTAATCGACGCTGCTGAAAGGAATATACAGGCCGAAGAAAGTGTCATCCACACTTCAAGCAGGCGAATTGTATGCGGTAGACCAAAGCTGGCCATGAGAGAACCCGTTCACCACGGGCGTGTGCCCGAATGCTGCACAGCAAGCCGGGCTACCCCATCATTTAGCGTCACCCTCAAACCACCCCGCAGTTATTTCTCTGAAATTACCGGCATGGAATGAAGCATGTTCACAGGGGTAGGGTAGCACTTCGGGAGGTGATCATGCCTTTAACCCTTTTGGGACTGGAGAGATGTCACTTGGTTCCTGGTTTTTGCACCAACGAAAGCTTGGTAAAGCCATTGATGGTCGCGAAAGACGTGGTCAGCTGGGATGGCCTCAGAGGCATGGTCAATAGACTGAGTCCATGAACTGAGATATAAGATGGGCAAGCCTGATTCTCCTGGCTCCTGCTTCTGGGCAACCGGCCTGAGAACTTGAACGCTGGCCTACCTTGTTTGACAGTCAATTCCAGCCCGATGAAGACGTTTGCCGCTCTCTGCACTCTGCTTGCTTCAGCACAAGCTGCCACGAGGACCTCGGCCCCATCGGGGTGCATTACCGTCAGCAAATCTCCGGCCAGTGGACAGTTCGGGACGATCCAGGCTGCTGTGAACTCCCTGTCAACGTCGTCCTCGGGCACACAGTGCATCTTCATCAACCAGGGCTCCTACGCCGAGCAAGTCCTCGTCCCGAGCCGCAGCGCTCAACTGACCATCTATGGCTACAGCACGGACACCAGCGGCTACGCCGGAAACAAAGTCACCATTACGGCGAACAAGAGCCAGAAGGACGGGCTCAACAACGACGAGACTGGCACCCTGCGCGTGAAAGCCAACAACTTCAAGCTGTACAACGTCAACGTCGCCAACACGTACGGCAAGGGAAGCCAGGCCATCGCCCTGAGCGCCTACGCCGACAGCGGCTACTACGGGTGCGCCTTCACCGGCTTCCAGGACACGCTCCTCAGCAACACCGGGTACCAGCTGTACTCGCGCTCCCTGATCCAGGGCGCCACGGACTTCATCTTTGGCCGCCAGGCTTCTGCGTGGTTCGAAAAGTGCGACCTCCGCGTTCTCAGTGCCTCGAAGGGCTGGATCACTGGTAAGACCACACCATCGGGATGACATGCCCCGGCCAAACTATCCACGCACATGAGGCTGATGACAAGTTTGCTAGCCAACGGACGTGATTCCTCGTCCAACCCATCATACTACGTGTTCAACAACTGCAACATCGCTGCTGCCTCCGGCAACAGTGTGAGCGCTGGGGCGTACTATCTCGGCCGTCCGTGGGGCGCCTACTCCCGTGTCGCGTTCCAGAAGACGACAATGTCGTCCGTCATCAACTCGGCGGGGTGGTCGGTCTGGAACACAGGCGATGAGAGGACCAGCAATGTCGCGTACGGCGAGTACCAGAACACGGGCGCCGGCGCCTCGGGCACCCGAGCGAGCTTTTCCAAGGCCCTTTCGTCGGCCGTCTCGATCTCAACCATCTTGACGAGCAGCTATGCTAGCAAGGGTTACTATGACGCTTCGTACATGTGAAACGTTACGATGGAGGTCTCTTTTGCCTAGGTGCTACTCAGTAGGCCGCCTTTGCCCTGGCTTAGCCGCTTTTGATTAGGTTTCACGACTGTACATAGGAATCGATAACTTACGATGAGGTTTTTTAAGTTCATGAAGCTGAATCGATGTTGCTTGGCGAGTGATGACTAGGCGGCAGATGACATTCCATGCAGTGAGATTGAGAACTGGCATTCAATTTTTGTCTCCTTCTGCAGCGTAGCGAATGTTATGCCGTGCTGTGTTTGTGGCCATAGACCACGAGCAGCCGACGACGGCGATATTGAAGGCGTCCATTGACAGTGAGAGCTGAACTGTCTGTCTGTCCAGAAGCCGCTCTGCAAGCTGTCAGCCACGTAGGATCGAAGCAATGGACATATAATTTTAGGTAATGCCACAGTGGAATCTCTTTTCGTGAGAGTTGTGGTACTTTTGCCACCTTCTCCTCTGGGCCACAAATATTCCTTCTGTTGGTGCGGGGTGGTGCGTCGAGCGATGTCATTGAATTAGGCAGACGTAGAAGACCACAACATATATGAGCCGCTTGACAGGCCGGGGCTTCTTACTGCCAAGGCGTCATCCTCAAAAATCGCGACGCAAAGAATCATCAAAGGCCTGCAGTGAAAGCTTCAAACGCTCACCATGTCTACCGCTTACACAGGCCCCTCCGGGGCAGAAATGCTGGCCAACCACACGCTCGCTCACGAGATCATCGCCCGCAACAATGACCCAGAGCCCGTCCTCGATGTCGAGGAGCTCAATCTCCTCGAACATTACGTCAAAGACCCAAGTCGGGCAAAGGAGATTCTCGACTCCAAAGGGTACGCCGATGAAGCGCAGAGGTCTGGCAGCCTGGTGACGCATGTCATCTCCCTCCACGGCACCAACACTCCTGGTCTGCATGATGGGGAAATCAGGATCCTCAGGGAATGGTTCGAAAACGGCCGTGCAGGCAAGGCTTGAATTCTACTCCAACGCAATTCTTGTGCGCCAGTGGCAGTAACACCTTGGGCGGAGTGCCTCTATGTATCGTAGTCATGATAGTCCATCGTTCGCCACACTGGCACGGGGAACGACCTCGCGGTTTTGGCCCGTTACCATGTCAAACACATACCCCACGACGTGCGTCTCCTTGGCTCATAGGGCCAACTTTTGATTTCTGCCGCGTCCTGACAAAGGCTCTCGTCGATGCTGTTTGTTCCCGCGTCAACATTGTCCTGTCCTATTCAATATGGGGAAAACAGCAAGAATTCCACCTACTCGGTCAAGGTGCCAAATCGCATATTTTTGATCTCGTGCGCGTGGCCAGGGGCTTCTCACTGATGCAGTTCGGCCCGTGCTCTCGCTTGACGCTGACGGTGTCTCCGAGGAGAGGAGGGCACTGACGGTGCTCGATGTACTCCCTGCCCGTGGTTGTCAGCCTGCGTTGCGCCAGCGATCGTCACCGGGCATTCCGCACTCATGTCGAGCAATGACTGCGCTCTTTGTCGGCCATGATGCGCAAATGGGAGATGAAACGATGGACGAGTGAGCACGAGGTTGTGAATAGCTATTGTAGTGTACATGTCATGGAGGACCAACACCACCAGTAACATACATAGACGACATGTTCATGGCTGTAATGCACGACACTGGTCATCATCAGTAAGTGACCCCGCGCCGCTGATCGACATCTCTCATCATTCCGGTCAAGATCTTCTTGTCATTCTCCCTCTTGACGTGGCCCTAGTTCTGCAAAAGCGATGAGCCGGAGAGCTAGGATGTCATTGCGAGGATAGGCTCAAGTTCGCTGGCTCACGGCATCCTCAAGTGAAGACCGAAACCATCCGGTTCCACGGCCAGAGAGTTCGTCCTGCTGGACAGTCGTTGAGAGTGTCACGTCTCAGAGGAAAACCCCACAACGACTGGAGGGGGACTCGACAATGTGCGACGGCAGAGTGAGTGATCCAGACAATGGAGGGAGGTGGAGGGTGGGTGTGTAGTTGATGGGCAGTCCTGCTCCACCAGGTCAGTAAGTTTGTCGACAAGTCGGCAGATACTATCTGGCCTCTGCTTTGGACTGGTTCAAGATGGCAGAACATTCAGAAATGCCACGTTGTGCCTATCGGGTTGTGTTTGTGTTCATGTTCATGTCATTCAGCAGCAAGGCTCGACGACGCAGTGGAGCCACAGGCGACTGCAGGCCAAGCAAGTGCTTGCGTGCCTGCCCCTGCCACCCACGCACGGATCCCCCCCCCTCCACGACCAACTGACAGACACCATCGCATTGACAGATCGCGTGCAACAAAGTACCAGAGCTGCAACAATGCCTCTTTGCTGAGCGCATCCACGATTATCCCACGACTCCACCACGAAACTCTCCGACGGCGCAGGCGTAGGTCCAGGTCCAGGTCCCGGTCCGACAGAGACCTCCCCACCGCCAAAGATGTACCACCTGGCAAAGAGTCTCTATCTGCTCGCGACGAGCAAAGAAGGTGGGCAATCCCTTGGCCACATGGCTCTCGTCCATGGCTCGCGCCCATGGCCCGCGGCGCAAAGCTCCTGCGGCTACGGCACCGACCCAATGCTGACATGACCAGAGTACTCCGTCATCCTCCTCGGCCTCGACAATGCCGGCAAGACGACCTTCCACGAGCAGGTCAAGTCCCTCTTCCTCGCGTCGCACCCGAACCCCAAGCTCAACACGGTGCCGACCGTCGGCCAGAACGTGTCGACCATCGACCTGCCGGACATGTACCTCAAGATCTGGGACGTCGGCGGCCAGATGTCGCTGCGCAAGCTCTGGCAGAGCTACTACGCCAGCGCCCACGCCATCGTCTTCATCCTCGACAGCACCGACCTCGGCGACGGCCACCTCGTCGAGGACGAGCGCGGCGGCTTCCACGCCAAGCCCGGCCGCGAGGACGCTGGCGGCGGCGGCGGCGAGGACGAGGACGGGCGCCTCGCCGAGTGCAAGGCCGTGCTCGAGGACCGTGCTGCGCCACTCGGACACGGAGGGCGTGCCGGTGCTCGTGCTCGCCAACAAGCAGGACCGCGAGGACTGCGTCGAGGTCGTGCGTATCAAGGAGGGGCTCGTCAAGCGCGTCTTCGAGGGCGAGCAGGCCGGCAGCATCCGCGACTCGCGCGTCCTGCCCGTGAGCGCGCTGACGGGGACGGGCGTCCGCGAGGCCGTCGAGTGGGTGCGGTCGAGGGTCAAGTGGAACAAGGAGTCGCGGCCGCCTGTGATGAGGTAGCGGGCGTGGGTGTGTGCGACGGAGAGGTGCACGACGGAGAGAGCACGACGGAGAAGAGCACGACGGAGAAGAGCACGACGGAGAAGAGCACGACGGAGAGAGCACGATGGAGAAGAGCATCACGAATGATGACTTTCTATTCTTCTTTCCCTTTTTTTTACTTTCTTTCCCAGGCGTTGGGCGCTTGGAGCGAGCATTTACAGAGTGTGGGCAACGTATGGAGCGTCCCGGCGCGTGCAGACCATAGAATTACCTGCCACGAACAAAAGTTTCACAGACGTGTAGACAGGATAATCCAGATCTGGGGTATCATTAATTTTTTTTTTGCCCTTGAAGAATTCACTTTTTTCTTTTCTTTTTTTTTTTTTATTCGTGCTCACAGGCCTCACCCCGCCACACGGTCATTCTCCGCCGACAGCTCAGCCATCAGGCCGCCCTTGTCTCTCCTCTTGGCGTCGGCGGCCAGCGTCCTGTCGACCAGGTCCGACAGCTCCTTGACCTTGCGGGCCGCGACGGGCCGCGCACTGGAGCAGCGTCGTGGCCTCGACGGCGTCGCCGCCGAGCTTGGACACCTGGCACACCTCACCGAGCTTGTTGAGGCTGATGGTGCACGAGGCGACGCGCAGCTGCTCCTCGCGCCAGTCGGGGTCGAGCAGCGTCACGTCGCCACCGTCATGGTCGGGGCTGCTGTCGTCCTTGGCGGCGAAGTGGGCAAAGGTGACGCAAAAGGGCGAGTGCAGCCAGCCGAGGGGCACGGGCTCGCGCTCGGCGGGCGTGAAGACGGTGAGGTCCTCGCCCTCGACCTGGGCGTCGGGCTTGCGAAAGTGGCGCAGGGCGGCGACGGCGGCGAGGCAGGCGGCGTCGACAATGTTGCCGTCGTGCGAGACGACGTGGACGTCGGCGCGGACGCTCCACACCTTTGGCGCCGGCGACGAGGCAGAGCGACTCCATGTCGAGGGCGCCGGAGCGGCGGATCGTCTTCTCGAGCAGCCGCGACAGCAGCATCTCCGTGTCGGTGGGCTTGCCCGGCTCCAGGTGCGGCGACGCCATGGGCGAGAGCTCGGTGGCGAGCTGGAAGATGCCGTCAAAGGGGCGGTCGGCGTGGGGGACCGTGACCTCGGCCGAGATGCGGACGATGACTCTGGGATAACTGGTCAGTCACGGACATCAAGCAGAGGAAAGGAGGGGGCGATGCAATGCACGCCGTGGTACCTACCTCGTCTTGCCGAGGCTCACGTCGACGACGCCGTACTCATCGCCAAAGGAAATGTCGATGGTGCGATACTGGTCGAAGGGACGGCCGTCTAACCTGACGCCTTCATGCAGGGCCTTGAGGATGAACTCCTTTTCGTTGACCGAGGGTTCGGCTTCTCGCGGCATCTTGGCGGCGATGGTGGGAGGACAGGGTGCCGAGGTGGGAGGTTGCTCTCACTGGGAGGTGGTGAGCCTTGCGATGAAGCTTTGCGTCTGCGTGATGTTCACCATTGAGCTTGAGTCGGAAAGAGCTTGACAAAATTCTGCCAGGCGGCAACGGGCCGGCTCGCGGTACTTTGGGTTGTTCCTAACTTGGCAGTGTGGATAGGTACCTTTCTGCCGCCAATCGGCGTTGCATCTTGAATCTTGACTCTGCCTCCTTCCGCCATCATTTCGACACTTCCACCCGCTCGACACTTCCACCATCTCGAGAACGACCTCCACTACCACCGCCTCCATCCAGAAACATGACCACAGCCCACAGGCCGACCTTTGACCCCGCCCGCGGCAAGGAGGCCCTCCGCGGCCCGGCCTACCACCAGCGGCTCCTGCCCGCCCACACCCAGCTCAAGTTCCGCCAGCGAGGCCAGGGCGGCGCCGCCGACGAAGACGACGACGCGCCGCGTGATCTCGCCGCCGAGCTCCTCGCTGCCGAGGCCGCGCACGCCGCCAAGAAGAACGGCACCCCCCTGCCTCCCCCCTCCGACGCGCCCCCTGCGACAGGCGGCGTCAAAGCGTCCCTTCGACGGGCCGGGCGGTGGCGGCGGCGAAGGGGCCGAGGCCGACGAGGAAGACTTCGCCGCCAAGCGGAGGAGGATACTAGAGGAGACGCGGGATATCGATGCCGACTCGGAGGACGACGACGAAGCGGACGACGACGACGACGACGATGACAGTGACGACGACAGCGATGACGAAGAGGCCGAGCTGCAGCGTGAGATGGAGAAGATCCGCAAGGAGAGGGCTGAGAAGAGGGAGCGCGAGGAGCGCGAGAGGGCGGCCGAGGAGCAGGCGGCACGGGAGAAGGACATAGCGCTGGGCAACCCGCTGCTGAACAAGCCCGATTTCAACATGAAGAGGCGCTGGGACGACGACGTCGTGTTCAAGAACCAGGCGCGCGGGACGGAGGACAAGGGGAAGAAGGAGTTTATCAACGTGAGTATCGGACCTTTTTTTCTTTTCTTTTCTTTTTTTCTCTTTTCTCTTTTCTACAAACACACGGTTGGTTCTTCCTCTGCTGACGCGCTCTCAGGATCTGTTGCGGTCCGACTTCCACAAGAGGTTTATGAACAAGTATGTCAGGTAGACGCGCATCATGGATACTCCCCTTTCTCGCACCGGCGACGAACACCACTCTACAGAATCTGCTTGACCTCGCCCCGGATGCGCGTGACACCTGCCTTCTTGTCGATAAAGTTGTGCTCGTCAGGCGCAATCGTCTCGCGATAATACGCATCCCCAAAGGCTGCCGCAAAGACCTCCATGCTCGGCACCTCGAACACAGCGCAGCCGTCGTACTCGGCCAGGGGGCTGGGGCCGGCGTTTTCCGGACCGATGGGCGTGACGCCCTCATTGAGAGCTGGCGTGGCATGGACCTGGGGGTGGGGGCCGTCAGCGAGGAGGGGTCAGAGGACAGTGAGCGTGACCCTGGAGGGCGAACGATCGCTCTCACCTGCGTGTACGAGATGAAGCCGTGCTTCTTCATCCAGGGGCGGACCAGCGGGCCGTGGACCTTTTCCCAGTGGTGGTAGAACTGCTCGGGCGTTGTGCCGGCCTTGCGCCTGATGAAGGAGATGCTGATGACCGTCTGGCTGGTGTTGTGGTCCGACATGATGATGTTCTTGTGTTACGATAGGTGTTAGGTTAGGATCCGGCCAAGGCTGTATTTCATCAATCCAGAGTCTCCAAACAACCCGTTGGGTGTCACGAATCTTGCTCTCTTTTAGCGTTCTTCATGTTAAGATCCTTGGTGTACATAGCAGCACGGAAAACAACACCCGAACACGCAGCCCGCACCCCCTCATCACAGCTACACCAGTAGTCTGCACGACCCGGGAAAACCAAGCATGCGCACACTCACTCCTGCTTCTTCCTCTTCCTCTCCAGCCCCTCCGCCACAGCCTCGGCCAGGTCCTCGACCGTCGTCCCCCGCCGCCGCTTGCCGATGCGCTCGGCGCCGAGCACCGTCTCGTCGGCGACGACGCGATACACGTCGGCGGCGCCGCGGAACAGGGCCTCGCCCGCAAAGCCGCCGTCGACGCGATGCGTCTCGCTGATCTCCTCCATCTCGGCCACCCACCGGTACGCCTTGGGCGGCACGGCGACGACGGCGCGCTCCGCCTGCTCGGCCAGCAGCGGCAGCCGCGCCCGCAGCTCGGCCCGCAGCAGCGGCAGCACGCCCAGCGCGTGCGCCGTCGTGAACGACTCGACCGCCAGCGCCGTCAGCCCCTTGCTCAGCGACGCGAAGCACATCTTGAGCCCCGACGCCGCGCCGACGGCCGCGCTCATTGTGTGCGGCGCC
>NW_003315031.1:1046022-1050738 GCF_000150825.1 Verticillium alfalfae VaMs.102
TTCGTGCCCGGGTCCGACGACGACAAAGAGCCGCGGCGGCGCCCCGATGATGCAACCGTCCACAAACCGCACCGGCACGCGCGCGCCGTCAAACAGCGACGCCATGGCCCTCGCCGACGCAGGCGCCACGGCGTTGAGGTCCACGTAGTACAGCGGCGGCGCGTCGGCAGGCCTCTCGCCCGTCGCCACCAGCAGCAGGGCATCGACGACGCGCTGGGCCGTGGCGCGGGCGTCGCGCGGCGGCACGACGGAGAGGACGACGGCGGCGGAGGCGACGAGCTCGGCGTCCGAGGCGACGAGCTGGATGCCGGCTGCGCGGGCGCGGGCCGCCGTGTCCTCGCTGCGGCCGGCAATGTTGGTCGTGACCGTGAAGCCCTTGGCGAGGAGCAGCTTGGCGATGCCGACGCCCATGTCGCCGATAGAAAGGATCGCTACGGCCGAGGGGGCCATGGCTGTCTTGATTCGGGATTTTTCTTTACTTTTGCTAGCGCTGAGCACTGAGTTGGGTTGAAGATGGATTTTCATCGTTGCTGCGACTCTCCCTCGCTGTCCCCAATCGAAGGAAGCGGGGTGACGCCATCATTCGTAGCCAGTGCCATCATGCCGAAGTCGGCCATCTTGCGGTAACGTTCCGATCGTCAAGGCAGATAAGGTGACTGCGGCGCAAGGAACATGCGTGACAATGACTCTCTTGTCAACTTGATCGTGGCATTCAAGAGCTACGTTGGTACCTTGTCCACACCGAAGCGGAGGCCTACTGTACACAAATACATGCCCTCTATGATGGAAGAGGAACCTCAGCTCTCAGACGCCGCCCCTACTCGGTCGCCCACCGTGAATGCAATGCAGATCTGCGCAGGCTACTAAAGCCGGATAGATAGAGCGGAGAAGACGAAGGCGAGCAGACATTCCTGTGCATGACCTTGCCGTGAAAGCTGAGGCTGTCACACCTCCCCTCGCTGCCGCTGCTCCTTCATCGAGCAGCTAGGCTCGCCGCTGTCTTGCGCTCCAACGCAAACCTCCTCTCACCAGCGCCCGCCTTCTCGCTCGGCTTCAAGCCGGCGCATCCTGTCCTCGTCGTCACCGCCCACCGTCTCGCTTCGTCGCCCTTTACGCCGACTCCGCTTGCCCTCGTCGCCATCATCACCACCGCCCCGCCCGCGCTTCGACCCTGCGAGCGACGCGAGCCCGGCCATGCGCTGCGTCTCCCGGAGAAGCCTCTCTCTGTCGCGCGCCTCGCGCTCCAACGCGTGCGGGTCTTTCGTCTTGCTGGCGCCGCTCGTCGACTCGGGACCCGACCTGGGACCGGTCGGCGGGTTGAACCCCTTGTCGGTCGAGTTGGACGGCTCAACAGATTGCTTCCGGCTGCTACGGTGTCGGTCTTTATCGCGCCGCCGTCGGTCGCGGTCCTTGTCTCTGCTGTCGCGGTCCTTCTCACGATCCCGGTTGCGATCGCTCCGCTCCCGGGCATCATGCTCGCGATCCCGTTCCCTGTCGCGGTCACGGTCGCGGTCACGGTCTCGGGGGCCGCGATCCTTATCCCTGTCGCGTTCACGATCGCGGTCACGGTGAGAGCGTCGACTAGACTTGTGGCGGTGATCGTGCTCCTCGTCGTCGCGATGCCGCTCTTTCTCACGCTCGCGATCGCGGTCCTTGTCCCGGCGGCGGTCGTCGCGGTCCCGGCGGCTGCGGTGGCCAGATCGCTTCGATTCAGCAGGCGAAGCCGACCTCGTCCTCTCGCCGCCGTTATCGCCATCCTCATCCTTGAAGCGCGATCTGGTGTCCTCCTCGACATCGTCCTCCTGCTTTCGGCCCTTATGCCGGTGGCGGCGGTGGTCATCCGTACGCTCATCACCTGATCGTGACACGGAACGGTGGCGTCGGCGCCGGTGTCGCTGATCAGTCCTGCGATTGTGGTCACGGTCGCGGCTACGACTACGACTGCGACTGCGACTGCGGCTCTTGCTAGCAGTCCGAGAAACGGCAGCTTCCGGAGGCGCAACGCCGTTCTCGTGGTCGGGCTTGCTGTCGTGGTCCTCTCGTTGGCGGCCTCTGCTGCTATCACGACGACTGGTCGTGTCTTGGGTCTGCTGATCCTTGACCTGGGCGGCTGATGCGCTGCGTGACCTGTGTCGGTCCTCACGCGGGCTCGGCAGCCCCGTACCGTTCACAGAGGTGCTACGGTCGCGCTCATCCTCGACCTGGTAGCCGAGCGCGCGCAGGTTGTGCATGCTCGTGTTAGGCAGTCCGCGGCGCATGGCCTTGGGACCGGTGGGCGCATTCAGCGGCACGTCTGGCACGGGCGGCGTGTACACGCCCATCATCTGGTCAGGGCGGCCATGTGGCATGTTACCGTAGCCGGCAGGCCCGTAGCCAGCAGGCCCGTAGCCCCCGGCCGATGCATCACCACTGTAAGCAGCGGATGTTCCGTTGCCTACGACGTTCTGGCCAGAGGTCTCCTGCGAGGCTACGGCGGTTCCTTCGCCCTTGCTAATGGGATTGCCAGCCTCGTCATGCTCTGTCGCATCTTGGCCGGTCTTGGTCGCGCCTGCTGCGCTCTGTTCCTGTGAGTCTTCAGCTCTGATCTCGCGTCCAAACTCGTCAACATTGGCTGCCTGTGTCTGGTTGCCTTGGCTGTCGCCAGCACCCGAGCTCTGTGCTGCCCCGGCTTGTCCGTATTGCTGCTGCTGTTGCTGCTGCAGCTGTTGTTGCTGCATGCTGTCGTAGGCAGAGGCCTGGCCATACTGTTGATAGCCGCCGCGGCCCTGGCCACCGTAAAACCCGCGGCCTCGTCCGCGTCCTCGGAACCCAAAGTTGTTGTTGGCGTTGCGACGGTAGTCATTGTGGCCATAAGCACCTTGATTGTAGCCTGGCTGGAATCCAGAGTTATATGCTCCAAAGTCACCCGATCCCATGCCAGCAGCACTTGCAGAATTGTAATTATCTTGGCCGAAATTCCATGACTGCTGTCCGTTCCAGTTATTGGAGCCCGAACCGTAACCACCTCCGAAGCCTCCCATCCCCATGCCTTGAGGGTTGAAGCCGCCGTTCATGTACATGCTCTGCATCGCCATGGGGTCCATGCCCATGCCCATTCCTGGTGAGGGTCAATACACAAAAGAACAGGTTGAGTGTGAGAGGGAGAGAGAGGGGGCAGGGGGTGCAAATGTGACTTACCCATCATGGGAAATGAGCCAAACGCGTTGGGCGCCATTCCGTTCTGCATGGCCATCATCATTTGCATCTGATTATAGTCGCCGCCATTGCCAAAGCTCATGTTGAACCCTCCGTTCATCATATTCTGGTTGCTGGCCGTGTCGTCCGCCTCGGCCTGGTCGCCGCTCCTCTCGGCATCTGCATCGGCTTCGCCTTCAGTAGCAGTCTGAACCGCAGTTTCATCGATAGCGTTCTCGTCATTCTGTGTTGCGACCTCTTGTGAAGCACCGGCAGTGTCGGTGTCGGAATGTAGATGGCCGCCAGCCGGCTGTTCGATAGAAACACCGTCCTACGAGGCATTAGCATCTTATCATAGACTGTGTGTCATGTCCTGGGTGAAGTACCTGAGTGAAAGACGCGGCAGCATTTGATGCCGTCGGGGCCGTCTCCGTTTCCGTCGACTGCGTCCCGTCACCAGACTGCACAGCGGCGCCTTGACTCGACAGCGCAACACCGACAGGCGCGGCAGCGTTGTTCATGTCGAGCGCCACGTCAACAGCAGGCGACTGCGAAGCGGTAACAGGCAGCGACACAACGGGTTTCGCATCGACCGGGGTCACGGGCGCCGAGTCCCGGGCATCTCTTTTGGCCTTTTCCTCGCGCTTCTTCTCCCGCGTGCGCAAAAAGACGCGGATCGTCGTGCGGTGGGACTTGTGCGGCGTGCAGTCCTCGGCGGAGACGGGCGAGTGCTCGCATACTGGACAGGCCGATGGCAGTGTTGTCTGGCCTGTGGAACGGTTCGTCGTCAGTAAAGCAGGAGAGGGACAGCCGGTGGGAAAGCAGGAGCCGGGGACCGAGCAGGACGGAGGACTCACAGTTCTCGCATATGGCTTGCTCACAGCAGGGCAGACGATAGGCGTTAACGGCCAGCTTGCTACAGATGGCGCATCGCAGCTTCGTGGGGATGTCTTCGGGTGCGAGGGAGCTGGTGACGGGGAGAAGACGAAAGGTCAGCGCGAAACACAGGCGACGGCGAGGACAAGAGAAGGAAGAGACATACCTGATGAGCTCTGCCTGCGCAGGTGTGATAGTGGTAGCCATGCTGCCAACACAGAAGGGCGGGGTGGTTACCCGGTGGTCGGTCGCATGGGTGGGGTTTGTTTGAGCTGGGGATGGGAAATATTCAAGTGCTATTCGGAAGGATGGTGGTAAAGGGAAGAAGAAGAAGATGTTGCCTAATGGGGACACGAGGCAATCTGGATTCAGCCGAGGATGCCTAAGTCCATGTTATGGCGAAAGGCACCCGCCGTTCGATGTGGATTGGGATATTGTTGGGGCGGAGAGAGAGAGAGACGAGGAGGTTGAGGCTGTTGGTGGGAAGGATTTTGGGCAGTCGCAAGCGCAAGCAAGGTGACGTGAAGTGAGTAGCGACTGCCAGCGCTCGGATCTTTGAGGCGCGCGGAAAAGTATGAATTAAAGCGGGACGCGTTTCGGCTGGCCAATGAAACGGGGTCCATTTCGGTGGGGTTCGGTGAGCTCGGTGAATGTAGCATCCCAAAA
>NW_003315031.1:1050838-1062941 GCF_000150825.1 Verticillium alfalfae VaMs.102
GTTCTTGTAAGCGGCCTTGAACTGCCAGGCAGCCTTCCGCCGAGCAGGGCCCGCATGAGAGCTCGCGTGGCAAATAGGATTATTCATATCTACAAGCCTGCTATTCCGACCTCCGCTGGGCCCATAGTGACAGGGCGAGGGAGGTGCTGAAGGAAGGAATTCCAGAGGGCAAGAACCAAGATATCAGGCACAGGCAGATAGATGTGCTGGGACAAATGCGCAAGTACGCAAATACAAACGCAATCGGAAACGCAAGGAAAAAAAAAAGACACTCATGGACCCAGAAAAACAAATAGAGAAAACTCCCGAATAATGACGACAACCAGGTTGCTACCAGCAAGCCCTATCCCGCCCAAGCACTGTAGCTCAAAATGGAAACTCCTCCCAAGTCTCTGCCCTCCCTCTCTCTGCTCTCTTTCTCCCTGCCTCTCACCCACTCGTCGGCAAACCACACAAAGACCCCTCAGCAGGCGCAACTGTCCTTGGCCGCCGCGTCGCGCTGGTTGAGGTTGACCCTCTGCTCCTCGCCGCCTCGGCTGACGGCGTTGGCGGCGCCGGGCCCCCTCGTGCTCTTGAGCGACGTCTCGGGGATGGCGTTGGCAATGGCCGTGAAGACGTCGGCGACATTGTGGCCCGTCTTGGCGCTCGTCTCGAAGAACAGCAGGCTCTCCTCGTCGGCGTACGTCTTGGCCTCGTCGGTCGAGACCTTGCGCGCGTCGCCGCTGGCGTCATTGCCATCGGCCTCGCCGTCGGCGCCGTCGTCACCGGCATCGCCAAGACCGCCGGCCGATCCGGCGCCGCCATCGTTGGTCAGATCGAGCTTGTTGCCGACGAGGGCGATGACGATGCCCGGCGAGCCTGGCGCTGCAGCTCGGCGACCCAGTGTTTCCGCCTTGACGAAGCGACGTCCGCTTGGTCAGGTCGTAGACGACAAGGCGCCTTGGCGTTGCGTAGTACTGGCCGCCAGCAAGGCGAAGGTTCCTGGCCCGCCGGGTCCCAAATCTTCAAACTTGATCGTCCTGGTCGGCAGGTGCCACTTTTGTGTGAGGAAGGCGGCTGATGCGAGGTCATGGTCAGCAGCGGCACTGCAGGTTGAGGGGCATGGGGCGCGGGGGTTCTCCTACCGCCGATCGTGGGCTCCTTGTTCTCTTGAAAGTCGTTGTTGACGAAGCGGAGAACGAGCGAGGACTGGTGAGGGAGTGGCACGTTAGCTGATGCTGATGCAGGTTTTTGTTCGTTTGTTTCCTCATTCGATCGATCGGTCGCTCGTTCCGTGAACAGTGCTCAGAGTGCTCACCTTGCCAACGGCGGCCTCTCCGAGCAGCACCAGCTTGACGCTGCTGCTCGGCTTAGAGGCAGAGTTTCCGGATCCCTCCATCGTATGGTAGGCGAGGGCAGATAAGAAAGAGAGCCGACGGGAATGAGACGGTCGGTGGTAGGGGTCGAGAAGAGTCACTGGTGGAGTTGGTAGCGATGCAAAAAGGGACCAGCAGACAGACTGTCCAATATCGTTGCCTAATGGGAGTAGGGGGATTGTTGATGTGTGGTGCGGAGTGATGGTGGATGGTGGATGATGGATGGTCAATGTCGCTTGGTGCGAGAGAGAGAGGTCGGGTGCCGGTGAAACAGCGGGATGTGAGGCGCAACAATGACGAAGCATGCATCAGTCCCGGTGGCATCGTGCGTCTATCTCTCTACCTGGGGACCTACATGCTCACGTATCCGTAGGCACCTAGGCACCTATGGCATTGTACCTATGGCGGCACGGTATAGCGCTCATAGTTTCCTCCAGTAGTGGCTCGAGGTGCGCTACGGTGACAGGTAAGGGTCACATGGCCTGTGCTGTAGGTGAGCCTGTTCGCTGCTGTGGTGCAACCTAATGCTGCAGGCGGAGCTGGGGGGCCCTGGACTGACGCCTTCTCGGAGAATGGAACATGCGAGCGAGAAAGGGACGCTCGGCCCGTGGGTTTCGCCGGATCAGCAGCGTCTCCACTTGGGAGTGACAGGGCCCCGCCAAAAAAATCAGGGCGTTCCCAATCCATCGACAGTCCTAGGTCGAGCTCAGAAAGAAAAAAAGTCGACTGAAAGCTGCAGCCCCAGCAGGTGGTGTACTGAGCAATTGGCCGTCCACTCTACAAACCCAACGTCTCTTTGAAGCATCTTTTCCACTGCCCACAGATTCGATCAGCCACTGCTCTGCGAACCACACAACCACCATGGCCTCCAACGCCTTCCTGGGCACGGATGCCAAGCCCGCAAAGAAGATCAACCTTCTCGACGACAGCGGCTCCGACGATGAGGAGGGAGGGGCATCTCTGGCGGCGCCTCAGCTGAAGGTCAACGAGGAGTACGCCCGCAAGTTCGAGCACAACAAGAAGCGAGAGGAGAGGCAAAGACGTCAGTTGCAATTTTCCTTCACGATGTACCCCAAGTCCTTCCACTGACAGAGCCTGTAGTCGAGGAGAAGTACAAGTCCCAAAAAGGCGCCCAGGAGGACGACTCCGACTCCGAGTCCTCCTCCGACTCTGAGACCGAGGACGAGGACGGCTTCCTGGCCACCGAGGACCTCGATGCCCAAATCTCGGCCACCCTGAGCGCCATCAAGAACAAGGGACCCCCGCGTCCGCGACAAGGACTTTTCCTTCTTCAAGGGCCGACGCCGACGCCGCCGCGGCGCCGACGAATCCACCCCAGAAGAAGGAGAAGCCCCTGCGCCTGAAGGACTACCACCGTGAAAAGATTCTCGCCGGCGATGTCGGTGCCTCCGATGACGAGGACGAGGACAGGCAGGACGGCAAGCCGCGGCCCCAGACCTACGCCGAGGAGCAGCAGGTCCTCCAAAAGTCCATCGTCTCCGAGATCAACCGCGCGGCGGCCGGCGGCGACGCCTCGGACGTCTCGAGCGACGACGACGACGACTTTGTCAAGCGCAAGGCCTCGGCAGCCAAGCCCGGCCAGGACGGCGTGCACCCCTCGCGCGCCAAGACGGTCAACAAGGTGTCTGACACGGACATCGCCAACGCCGACCGCGACCCGGACACGTTCCTCTCCAACTTCATGTCCGCCCGCGCCTGGGTCGCCCCCGGCGCCGACGGCCGCAACTGGCAGGCCTTTGAGTCGGACGACGACGACGAGGCCGCCGCCGCCGCCGAGGACCGTGCCGACGAGTTTGAGCAGGCCTACAATATGCGCTTCGAGGACCCCCAGAAAAGCAACGAGTTCCTGACCACCTACGCCCGTGACATCACCGCCGCGCGCTCCGTCCGCCGCGACGAGGCCACGGGCCGCAAGCGCCAGCGCCAGCTCGAGAAGGAGGCCAAGGAGGCCGCCAAGGCCGAGCGCAAGGAGGAGCGCGCCCGCCTGCGCCGCCTCAAGGTCGAGGAGGCCGAGGAGAAGCTGCGCAAGATCAAAAAGGCCGCCGGCCTGCGCGGCGTCGCCCTGCAGAGCGACGAGTGGGTCCACTTCCTGTCGCAGGACTGGGAGGACGACAAGTGGGAGCAGGAGATGGCGAAGCGCTTCGGCGAGGACTACTACGCGGAGGCCGAGGTCGCGTCCGACTCGGACGACGAGGACGGTGACGCGACAAAGAAGAAGAAGAAGGTCAAGAAGCCAAAGTGGGACGACGACATTGACATCAACGACATCATCCCCGACTTTGAGGACAAGGAAACGGCCAAGTTTTCCCTCTCAGACGACGAGGCGCAGGCAGACGCCGGCGCTGACGACGAAGAAAGGGAAGACGAGGAAGACTCGGACCCCGACGCGCCCCCCTCGAAGAAGCGCAAAACAGCAACAGACCACAAAAAGGTCCGCCTCGCCGCCCGCAAGGCCGCCAAGGCTGAGCGCGCCCAGATCGAGGCCCTCGTCGACGCGCGCATGGACGTCGACGGCGCTGAGGTGACGCCCGCCGATGACCCGGAGCTGACCTTCCGCTACCGCGAGACGTCGCCGCAGTCTTTTGGCATGACGGCGCGCGACATCTTGCTGGCGCCTTCGGACGCGGCGCTCAACAACTTTGCCGGCCTCAAGAAGCTCGCGACGTTCCGCGACGCCGAGAAGAAGCAGAAGGACCGCAAGAGGCTCGGCAAGAAGGCACGCCTCCGCGAGTGGCGGCGCGACACATTTGGACGCCAGTTTGAGCGGACGGGCCCGACTTTTGGGTTCGACGGGCTCGTCAAGGAGGAGCAGGCGAAGCTGAAGAAGAAGGCGGAGGAGAAAAAGGCTGAAGGTGGAGGCGACGATGCCGATGGTGAGGTACAGAAGAAGAAGAGGAAAAGATCGAGGGGAAAGAAGGCACAGAGCGAAGGCGGCGCGCCTCTGGCAGAAGAAGCCGGGGAGGATGTCGAGTAGGATGGATGCCCCCCCCCCCAACAATCTATTTACCTCGTCCTGTTGGGCAGTACGCGGATAGGCATGGGACGGTTCCTGTGCCAAGAATTTATGATACCAGACAACTACTTTCTTGTTCAATATCCTCGATTGTGCGCAAATGTGGTATCTAGACTCTCCATGACCTAACGCCCCAGCTGCTCATTCGTGCTCTCAAAGGAGCTGGCAGCCTTCAACCCCCATCATGTGTACAGTTCCTTGTGTCCACGTCCTACCAACACTAACCGGCCATGCAACCAATGCTGGAAATTCCAGTCACATAAAACTTCTTCATTGCCCTCCTGGGTTTCGTGCTCCCATTCCGCCGGGTGTGCCCATCGCTCCGCCAAAAATGCCTGTAAAGTATCGAGGCTGAGACCCATGTCTTGTCCAAGCTCGGGCGGCTCCATATTGAAGGGCATAAACCACGCACTAGATGCCTCCTGCCCGCCCATACTGCCGAACGTTGCAAATGACTGTTGCTGAGCTTGTTGATGTTGCGCGTGCCGTTGCATGCCGCCGAGACTGTTCATACGGCCCTGCTGAGTGCTCGGCCGCTGAACCCTCTGACCAACGCTGGGCGTCCTGGCGGTGCCGGCAGACATGTTGTCCCAGTCACTCACATTGTCCATAATGCCTTGTGGTGCAAACTCTCCCTGATCCATGCCCGCGTATGCGCCAAAGACAAGCTGCCGGTCTAAGGGCTGGAGCATCCCATTGACCTGCTGATTCAGAGACATGCTCATGAGGTCTGTTGAGTAGAAGTTCGCATCCCCAGGGCCCAAGCTGTGCTGATGCCCATATTGAGACATGGCGACAGGGCTGATTGGCGACAGACCGTGATACGCATTGCTCTGAGAGCTGGGCACCGCAAGAGGGTTGAAGTCCCCAGGTCCGCTTGTCTGGGGACCTAGTTGCCCAGACATGGTTCTGCCATGCGCTGAGTGGCCCGAGCCTGAGGAGCGCGGGACGGCAGCCCCGGAGAAATCTGTCAGGATTGGGTCGAGCTGGTGCTGCTGCTGTTCGGCCTTCGACGTCGAAACGCTGGACCCGCTCTGTTTCCTCCCCGCAGCCGCTTTGCGTTTGTGTGCTGACAGTTTCGAGGTGTCCTTGTTGCTTTCCGTGCTATGCGGCGAGGGCAGCGTGGTGAAAAACTCTTCTACCGTGTGGAGCTCAGGCTTCTGTTCAAGAACAGCATCCTCGCCCTTCTCCTTCTTCTTGACCGAGGCAGGATCCTCAAAGTCGGTCTGTGAAACCCCGTGGGGATACCGATCAAACCAGTCGCCATACTGGAAAATGGGAGACGTTGCCCCTTCCTTGGAGGGTCCGCCGTGCCTTGCCGCATCTGCGCAGCTCCGGTATTGACCACGCAGGTTTTCCGCCATCCAATGGAACATACCCCAATAGCGCTTCATCTTGGTCAGAAACTTAACGTTAGTGGTCAGATGTTTCTTGGAGGTTGCCTCCACCGACGGCGTTCCCGAAAAGATACCAATGATGTGGATTGTGGCAGCTGAGAAGGCACAGTAGCCGACGAAAGGGGCCGCGACGACGTATGGCTCTGCATCCTTCAAAATCTCCGAGATGCGGTTTGCGGCGCTGAAAGTCTTGGCTCCCGCTGCCGAAACGAAAGCCTTCGGCGTGTCCTGTGTCACACTGCCACCCGGAAAGGCAACGGCAACTCTGTTGAGGAAGAGAATGTTCTGCTGAATTGAAATGTGCAAGAACAGAAATTGGTTGGCCATGTTCTCGGTTTCGTGCAATTGGATGTTGTCTTGGTTGTATTTGAGCAGGTCTGGCAGGGTTTCCAGAAGATCCTCGGCATCTTTGGTGAGCTTGGTGAACTCGGACTCCGTGCTCCAGATTGGGTGCTCGTCCTTGTCTTTCCCTTCCTGGTTCAAATAACCGATGATTTTGCCCCATAGCGAGATCGACCTTACCATGTAGGCCGCGACCCCAATGTTGTCCTTGGCATCGGGCATATAAATGTCCTCGGGCGTCGGGGTTCGAGAGGGATTCCCGGCCAATGTCTCGGTCACCCCCGGCATGTCCAGCTGGAAATATTTTTCCTTGATGGGCAAAGGAATCTTGACCGTCTCTTCTTTGATGAACATGGGTCTGTCGGTTCCCGAAGAATTGAATCTGTCCATGAGGAAGCATGCCCACATTGTCCGTCGTCGAATCTCGCGATCGATGAAACTAAGTTGCGAGGCTCCTTTTTGGCCGAGCGGATCATATTCGAGATCCTTGTGTAGCTGCAAAGCAAAAGCCATGCGTATCGCCTGGCCTCCCAACGCCCAGCTCCTGCCCCCATGGCAGGTTCCGAACTCGTGGAGGCCGAGAATCAAGAGACATGTGAGTATGGTGATGTTGGGCCACTCGTATCTGGTGGTACAAATCTCCCGCGCGTGAGAAGCCCATTCCTCACCTCGCAGAAAATTCGGGGAGGAGTTCAGTTTGGGATGCGTCGAAAAGCGGGCTGCAATGGCGCAAACAGAGAGGATGAGCACTGGTGGCAAGGTGCCGGCTCTTCAGGAATGTTAGCAATGCTCACAGGAAAGCGGTCTCATATGACATACTTGAGTTTTCTCATGTAGCTCGGTTTGTGCAGCAGGTGATAGGCTTGGCCATAGATGTTCTCGAAGAACACCTCGGCCAGGTGCTCCTGAATCTCCTTTGATGGCAGTGCATCGAGACCTGCTAGGAAAAGCTTGTTTTCTTCAGCCTCTTGGATTTGGAGGGACGTTGGCTTGTCCACGCCATCAAGCTTGCTCTTGACAGGACCATTGGCCCAGTTTTCTAGGTCAGGCCCGAAGGCTTCTTCGGCCGGGCGCTTCTTGGAGCCCGTCTTGCTGGACACAGATCCTGTTCCTGGTATCGAAGGCTTGAGAACAGCCCTCGTAATATTCGGGGAGGAACCGGGCTGCTCCTTCCCTGGTACAATTTTGATGATACGCTCTTCCATTCGCTTGAGCCGCTTGTCGAGCATGGCCATGTAGTCGGTCCGCGGGGCTGCCTTTCTTGTCGTGACCTTGTAAACGCAGGGTATCCGGGATCGCAGGCAGTGTTTACACGCAGGCTTTTCACCGGAGCACCGAATCTTCTTTCGCCGACAGGCTATGCAGGCCAGTGGCAGTCGCTTACGTTCCTTCCCAGCCTTTGTCTTGAGTTCGCTCCACGCAGGCGCCATGTCCATCTTTTCATCCTTGGATTTGCCTCCTAGGTCAGTGCCATCGGCCAGCCCATGGGACGACAGGCCGAACTCATCCGCGCCGCCATCTTCAAACGAGTAGGCATCACCGTGACCACTGTTCGGACTGTCGTCCCCAGAGCCCACGAGACTCCGCTTTCGCTGAGCCGCACCAAGTCCGTCGTGCTTGCTGTTGGGACTTAACCCGGGTGCTGCCGGTTGTTGCGCGGGCAGGAAAGCTGCGGGGTGGGGTTGCGACGTCGAGAAGACATCGGTGTGCTCGGTGTCGCCAAGGTAAACCATGGACCCATGGTTACCAAGAGACGGATCCGAAAAGTCGAAACTGTTAAAGTGTGTGGTATCCATGAGTGCAGTGGTGGTGTGCATGATGTTGCTGTGAACGGTAGGCGAAAAAGTCCAATGAGGGACGGATCATGAAAACCCGGCGTCGGATCGATCTCAAGCCCGCCAGTGAGGGGTGGCGTGGTTTGAATGTTGATTTGCACTCGGACCCGGGTCGCTCTTTGCAGTTTGCCGGCCTTGTGAATGTCGGGGACGCTATCTCGTCCTCTGTCTTGCTCACTCTCGATCTCTCTGTCTCGCGCTCACGCTGCAGAGCATGCTAGTTGACCACTGTTGGGTCTCGCAACCATGCTATGTCGGTGTCGCTGGTGCTCGTCAATCGTAGAGGTGCAATGGTTGTCTATCGACTCATTCAGCACTGCAGCGGCGAGATTGTAGGGCGGCGCGCAGAGCGTCTGGTTGTTGGCTGTCTGTCGTCTGTTCGGCCTGCGGAGAGAGCACAAGTTGCGATGACGGGCGACAAACGACAGGCAAAGTGAGCTGGGGGTTGTCCGTACTAAAAGCTGGAGTTGGTGTGGGTGTGGATCCGTCCAAGTGCTAGGTAGTTCGAGGTAGTCTAATGGGTCTTGTCTGATTGCGTGGAGGTCGGGGTCCAGTCTAGTTGAGTGCCATTCGCCCGTCGATGACCAGGTCCTACTCTCGGTGCCCTCGAGTGTGGGGTAGGTAGATTCGCGGGCGGTGCGGTTCGTCGCCGGTTCTCGTTCTTGTGTGGCATGGGCAGGCTGGCCCTGGAAGATGTGAGGGTGGAACGTGGTAGGGCGTTAGGTGTGGGCGATCTCCGGGGGGGGGGGGGTGCGCCCTGGCCTGGCTGTTTGGGTCGACGACACTGTGAAGCCAGGACAACCTAGGTAAGAACGGGGGTCTGTCCCGGCCAGTGCAGACTGGGGGAGTCAGTCTCGCGACGGCGCAGTAGCGGGCACGATGTGCCGGGACGTGAGGCAGAGCTGGGCCAGCTTTGGCTTGGCTCAGCACAGCATATCTTGGCAAGCAGATGAGGGGCAACGATGAGAGCGAGAAACAGCACGTCGATAGAGATCGGAGAGGTGACAAGCAGACGTCACGGCATGGCTGGAGGTGGCGGCAGGGAAAACACAGGTGACGTGAGAGCTACGATTGATTAAAATGAGGCGATGGCAAGCCGCGTTCGTCTTTCAACCTGGTACATGTAAGAGCAGGCACGCTCTTGGCCCAGTGCTTGCGTACACTGCATGGCGAAGGTAGTATAGCAGTGTGGTGTTTGGGTGTGATCCTGGCCCACATGTCGTGAATGCCACCCACCCCTGGCTTCACCAGGGTTGCGCATAGGAACACAACGGAGAGGACGGGGTCGATCCGGGCTGCCGGGCGCCTGTTTTGAGGCGCGGGTTTATGCCAAGCATGTGCCTAACTCTGGCAAGACGTGAACGCCGGCCCTATCTGAGTTTGGTGGAAATCGCGATACCAAGTGAATTTAGGCATCATCTTTCGAACGGCCAGGTGTCTCCCGACTCAAACGGAAATCCTCCGGGGAGCCGGAGCAGAGGGAGACGGGGGACGGGGAACGTGACCACATCGCGCTGTAATTGTCGGGCCTGATAGGAACGGAAACCTCCATTTTTCCCGCTCGAGTACCATCACCCCTTGTTGTACCGATACTAGCGTCGACAGCTACATGAGAGCGCCAGCAGGTAAGGAGATGGGCCCCTCCCAAGGCTGCCAGGGTGCCCGGTAAAGTCAGAGACAATTCCAGGGTGACGGCCTTCAGGGGCCTGGCGTATTCACATCGTTTGACGGGCAAGGCGTCCAATGGATGGAGGGGAACATGTTGAGGCGAAGCGGCCGGAGCGTGGCAGTGGCCGTCCAAGCCGCATCCTAGAGGCAAGTTCCGAGAATCCTGCCCGCCTGCCCCTCCCCGTCAAGCCTAGGGCTGGTGGTGCACATCGGGCATCGCATCGCATCGCATCCGCTGCGTCCGCGCCAACCCTTGGGACAGGTTGCGTTGAGTTCAATATCGACCGGCGATGACGACTACTCTGCTCAATTCGGCGATCAGGCACAAGGGTGGCTGCGTGGATGGATGTCGCGAGAAGACAGTCGTCGTCGGGGTTTATTTCGGCGAGCCTGACAAGATTGTGGTTCGGTGCGTGTCGTCCGCCTGCACTGTGGAAGGGATCGTCGGCACCCAGGATTGCAGTGTACGCTTTGTCCTCTCTTGTAGCCCCGAGACTCGAAGGTTTTTTTACTTCCAAATTGTGCCAACAAACAGTTTGAGCAAACGGAATGAGGTATCTGCAGTATGTTATTTCGAGCCCACACACCCGAACGTCGAGGCATGAACGTGACATGTTGGAAAGGTATTGGGCACACAGGATCGGCACCGGGCGCCAAAACAGCCTCTGGACCTGGAACCCAAGTGATTGACACGATGGAGCCAGTTGGATGCCCCATCATAGACGGTCCTCGGTGAAGTTCTGCAATGCGATAGAAGGCTTCAAGGTACCCTCTGAACAGCAAGCCAGAGGTCGCTCGCTAGTCGCGCCACTGGTGTCGCGAAGAACATGCGTGAGAGAGTCAGGGGAATGTTCTTGGAAAGGCCGGAGGTAAGCCTCATCAAGCCACGCGTCTAGCAGCACAATCGAATGTCGATGTGTGAAGTGATGATCATGGACACATGGATGCCTGCTTAGGTTGCCCTTCACGCAAGGTGGTATGGCATCTAGCTCAACCCTGCACGCCCGCTTGGCCTCGAGGGTAGGCATGTACATGTACAGCAGGTATGTGCCAAAGGAAATGAACAAGGCTGGGGTCGCCTCAGCAAGCAAGGAAGGTGCCGTCAAACTAGAAGGCGAGCGAGGCAAGGCAAGCGCTACCACGTCGAGCAACATCACAGACGAGCAGGGCAGGTGAGGTTTGGCGATTTTGTCTGCGATGCCAAGGGGGCACACCTGCCCAGAGTCCCAGAATCCCAGAATCCCAGAGTGGTGGCAGACCCAGACTTGGCTAGCACATGGGCCGAGAAGGAGAAAGGCCACGCCACGCTTCTGGCACTGGGAAGGCGCATAGGGGGACCAGGTTCCTCCCACCCCCTGGCACCTGGGAAAAGAGCAAGAAGGTTTGGTCGATCCCTGCAGCATCCCCGCTCTTATTGCGTTCAACCCGCATGCTCCTGCTGCACTTGGCCATTTCTGTCACCCGCCCCCCACTCGACCTTCGGCGGTTTTCCACAAGATCCACCCTGGCACTCGCTGCCCGGACCATTCGGTGACCAGTGATGCAGACTACCTGCCCAAGTTTGCCTGGGGATCCTGGGTGAGGATGATTGGCAAGCGGGGGTGTGCATCCAGGCTTCAGGGGTGGTCTGGTAAATTCCGGTGTCTCCAACACTCACTCCAACCCTCCAACCCTCCAATCCTCCAAACACCTCCTGTACTGTACGTCCGGTACCTGTGGCATTCACCGAGCTTTCTCCAGCCATTCACCCTTCATCCATTCATCCACCCGCTGCAGATCAATGACCCCAAACTCTCTGTTCTCCAACTTGCGTGTCTCTCTTGGAGAAGTTCACATCCTATGGCCGTCTCCTCCATGGACCAAAGCATAGCCTGCGAGCGAGAGACAGCGTCGCAATTCCAAGACAAGCACACACCCACGGACGGCAAGGGTCACGAACATGCCTGCCAAGCCAGAAACAGGCCTTTGCCTGGGCCAGACCACTTCAAACGAAGCACAGGCCTGGATTCAAACCTTCTTCAGCCCAGCCTGCAAGCACGCGTGCGCGGCACTGACTCAGGCGCTCGCCTGTCAACCTGTCAAAGCAGCTGCTAGCTCCATTGCTTGCCAATGCTTTACGTCTTCGGCTGCTTTTTGCTTCCGTAAATGGACGGAGCAGAGCGGAAGAACTGACACCCCGGCGCAGCGCCATCAGTCATCAACAAGTCGTGTCTGATGTCGTCCGTCTCGCCTGCCCAACCGCCTGTCTCCCTCCTCTGCCTGACCTTACGTCAAGGTGATCATGGGTCGACGTCTTCTTCAGCCAGCCTGCAGGACTGACGGCTGTGCGCATCTCGGGATATTTTTTTACCAATCCAACCTCCCTCACATCATCGGCCCTATTGGCGCTCAGTTGACGTCCCTTGCCGCCCCAGGAAAACCCCCCCCCCCCCCCTAGGCTCCCTAAGGATTCTCGATACTTGCTACCAAGTG
>NW_003315031.1:1063129-1071445 GCF_000150825.1 Verticillium alfalfae VaMs.102
TACCTGCTGCTTCAGATCACCTCAGATTCCGTGTGACAGCTTCCACCAGCGTATTCTGGACCAATGCCATGCTTGATCCTCACGATCCTTGGAGTGGCAGCTTCAGGCTACATCTTGGCAGGCTTTCTCCGCAGTGACAAGAGATGCTCAATACACACCAGAAGAATGAGGCTTGGGTTCAGTACGTACACGAAGGGTTTGAGAAGGACTCCGTGGCGACGCCTCGGCGTGCGACGCCATTTCGCTTCGCACCGCGTTCATTTGACAACTGCTGACACAAGATCAACAAGACTGACAAACCATAATGGCTTTGACCAGTAACAAGTTCATACGCGCCAGGACCCATGGGTTATGCATCACACTAGATCAACAACACAACGCCAGTCAAGGGACAATAGACGCACGCTTGTCTCAAGTCTTCTCCACTATGAACGCTGTTCCCACTTCCACATGTCTAACAGGCTCGTTCGATCTTGTCCGGCCAACTCATACACAGCGCTATCCAAGTCGATGTAGCTGAGAGAGGCTGAGACGAGCCTTTGGTCACTAATCTGGCTGGATGGACCTACCTGTCATTTGCTGCAACTTGGGTAGAGAACTTCGCAAACCTACGGCGCCTGGTAGACAGTTCTACAATGGGTCAATCTAGAACGAAATGGTTACAAGGCAAGTACATGCCTGAGTGCGTACATGTAGACGATCAATTTTCGGGGAGCGTTTTTCACAGAGAACCTTGGAGACTCAGTCATCCAACAAGCGAGCACCAGCAACGATGGTACAGTTGCTACACTACAGTACCTTCGAGATTGAACGCGGCATGACACCCATTCCGGACTCCGGGGAGGCCTGGTGTCTACACCCGCCATGCCCCCCCTTATTGTTCGCCGCTATACCTATTCCCCTCTCACGCGCCCGCAGCCTAGGGTATACCCCTGCTCGGTTTCGTTTCGCTCCCAGCCGAGGTCAATCAACGGCAATGCCCTTGATGAATCTGGGGTGACCGCCCATGAGTGTGGCGTAATTCCTTTTTCGTAAGTACCTAACTGTCCTGTGTTCGGCGCTGATCTGGCAGCCCTTGTCATGGCCATTTATTGTTACATTCGAGTCCGTCCTTGGAGGAGCGCCGGAGCGGGAGTCTGGCCACCCGCTGTGCGCCATCCATACTCGAACCCCCCGGTGTTGGCCCTGCTGGGCTGGCCCATCACCTAACTTCCTTCGTGGCATTATCGTGATCCGCCAGGGGTAGTCCTGGTCCGCGGCACTGCTCCCCTAGCGTCGTCACGACGTCGGGCTTGCATCTTCTGCTGAAATACAATCATCAGACGCGGAGGAGAATGAATGTTAAAGTATCAATGTCCTAGGGCTTGGCAGGCAGACAGCCCAAAACCCCAGGGGCAACGAACCAGAACACCAAAGCTACATGTGCATCCTTCCACGATCGAGCGTCATCCCTGATCCTGATTGATCACCCCACCAAGCTGGTACCCACGTCGTATCCCTACCCCCCAAACACGCTCATCTCCGACCGATGGCCCTATCGCATCTCGACCACTGGCGGTGCCCAAGTCTTGCCACACGCCGCGCCTGATGCCCGCCCCCTTCTACATCGCCGATAGACCGGTGAACGTGCGTGAACATGACCACAAGAGTATCGACGCCCAAGCACATGGCAGTAACACAGCAGCGGCGCAGCAACGCCAAATTGAAGGGGCACAGTGTCCGAGCGGACTGTAGCTGTTGTTTCCCGTTCAAGCAGGTGATTCCTGGCCAAGGCACCAAAGTTGTCAAGTGGCAACGTCATGTCTCCTCATTCTTGAAGCAAACAACCAAAAAACGCTATGCTCTGTCCAATCCCTATGCCCTCCCATGTGCCATGATCAACGCCTCGAATACGTACAGTCCTACTAACTAGAATACCCGTAGAAGCAGAGAAACAAGAAAGATCACCGCGTGTCTGGTCGTACATAGACGGGAATGCCATACACACAGACAGCGCCGGCCGTGAGGTACCGAAATCGCACCGCATCCCTCGCTTTCACGACAGCTTCCACAACAGACGTTGTCGCGACGACGTCCAGGCTCGCTGGCCCGGCAGACCATTTATCAACCGGGAACGATCCCCTGACCATGAGGCCCCACTCCTCAAAAAGCCGTCCAGCGAAACGGTCAATGTCCCGATCCGTCACGTCCCACAGCGTGCCGACAACAGCGGGACACCCCGCCATCATGTAGTTCCACACGGGGCCGTGGACCTCGAACTCGCCGGCCTCCGTAAGACTGGCGGAGCTGCAGCCCATCAGCAACGCCGCGGCGCGGCACTTTTCAAGGCGGCGAATGGTCTTGCTGCGGATATACTGTGCACCGCTACCATGACCAAAGTAGAGCAGCACGTCTGAATCGCGGAGCGCAGCCTCAAAACTCGGCCTCGCTCGGGGTGCGCGAGACAACGCTGGACCATGTCGCGTCGAGGGCGGAGAGAGGTTTCTGAAATGTGCCGAGCGTATTGGGGAGGTCAGAGCCCGGATTTAGGATATAGGTGCCCTTCTTCGCCGAGATGGTGTGGCCCACCGGTGTTTTCCCCCCAGTGATGGCGTCGTCTTGCTGCTCCAGAATAAGGCGGCGGAGACATGCCATGGAGGGGACACGAGAGACGGCGAGCCCGTCCATACAGGGCAGTGACTCCCAGGGAAAGGCATGTAGGGCCTTGTCGAGGATGAGAATGGTGTGCGCCCCCTCGACAGGATCCGAGCTCTTCAGGCCTGCATGATATACCTGCAGTGCGTCATACGTCTCTAGCATGATCGAATCAAAGTCAATCTCGTCGTAAGCGTTCCTCTCCCCGTGGAATTGCAGGATATCAACGACGAAGTAGAGAAGGTCCGTCAGCGCCTCGTCGAGGTCGAAATCAGGTGAAGCGGGATCGCCCAGGCCGACAAACAGGTCCAGGATGCGCGGGTCGAGCGTAATCTTGGGCGCCGTGTTGACCTTCTTGCCGCGCACCTGCCTCCGTGACGGGAGGTGCTTGTCGAGCGTCTTCTGGAAAGCCTTCTGAAACCGTGACAGCAGGTCGTCGCGCCGCGGGTGCTGTGAGAAGATACCCTTGAACCCCCCGAGCCAGATCTGTTCGATGTTGTCGAGGAGATGTTTCATGCGCTTGTCGAGAGCCTCTCTCTCTTGCCACCACGCGGCTTTGGCGCCCTTGGCAGACCAGTCGCGTCCTTCGTCGTGGCAGCTCTCGTTGATGAGGCGGATGACTTCAAGAAGCTCGCCGTGTCCCTGCTCGAAGTCGAAGACTTCTGTGTCGGCGTCACGCGAGACGGCACGCTCGAGCGGCAAGCGCAGGACAAAAGGCGTGTGGTCGGCTTGCAGCTTGGTGATGCACAGGTCGTGTCGGTTCTCGCTGAGCGAAATGGACACGACGGTCCAGGCCGCCGGGATGATATTGACATAGTCCCGCTGGAACCGGGCAACGTCGGTCGTCACGCCGCAGCTCAGTCGACGGCCCTCTTTGAGAGCGAGGGCCGTGGGCCACGAGATGTCACTGAAGGGGGCGTCGCTCTGCTCGACGGCAATCATCTTGCGCGTGCGCCGCCACGTCACGTTACGCGCCAGCTCCATGGAACAGGTTGCAAAGTCGATATGCGGCAGGCTCTTGGCCGTGTGGTTTGAGGCTGCCGAGAGAAAGATTGTTGTGTTCTGCAGGAGAGCAGAGATGCGGAGCACGAGGTGGCCGTCGCCTGTGACGAAGGCCATCGAGTGCGCCTCGACAAGATATTCGAGTGCCTTTTGCAGCGATTCGACGAAGCCGAAGCTGTTGTCCTGCCTGGCGTCTTTCTGCAGTGTGGCGGCTCGCGCACGCGATTTCCTAGCAGGTGGCGAGGCAGCGGCCGCCTTGTCTGTGACATGCTTGTCGGTGCCAGCAATGGCGGCGACGGCAGGGAAGGAAATGGTGGATTCCTGCACGACGGAGAAGACGGAATCGTGGAGCATCTCCTCGAGGCTTTGTCCGATGAGACAGGCCGCCCTGTGGACCTGCACGGTGAGAGACTGCCTCAACCCGACGGACGTCTTCTGCGACTCGTCGAGCAGCTCCATGGCGGCCGGCCAGTCCTTCTTGTCGAGGTGCGCGAGTGCCTTGCTGATGAGCATCGAGGTCTGCAGCGCGGGAGGCTTGGGTGGGGCCTTGGGAGCAATGTCGACGGCAGCAGCTGTTCTCGTTTTGGGCGCAGCAGCCCTCGTCCTTGTTGCTTTCGTGGCAGGCTTCTTGGCTGCAACTTTGGGTGCCGCCGCAGAAGTACGCGTCGTTCTCGTGGCGCGCGTCGTGCGGGCGGCTGGCGCGGTCTTCGTCGCGGTAGCCGCATCGTCGAGGGTGAGCTTCTGCATCTTCTCCACCACATCCTCGTTCGCAGAAACCCCGCCGACGCCGGCCCCGCTGAGCATCTTGAGCATGGCCTCCGCCGTGCCGAACAGCTCCTCCTCGCTCTGCCGGTCCTTGAGTAACCCGTATAAGGCGCTGAGTTCGCACGCCAGGCGCATGGCTCGTCGCGACGGCTTCTGCGACTCGAGCGTCTCCCGCGCTCGCTGGAGCAGGTTGAGTCCCTTCTCAGGCTTGTTGGCCCTGATCCACACGGATCCGATCCAGCTCTGTGCCTGCGTCTTGTGAGCCAGCGAGTCAATGGATTCTGCGATCGACAGGGCCTTTTCCGCATAGTAGAGCGTCTCCTGGAACATGCCGATGTGCACATAGACGGACGACAGGTGGAACATGCTCCGCAGGAGGGCGCAGGCGAGGGCCCAGTAGTCGGGCCCGTCGGCAACATGGAGGATGCTGCTGCTGTTGGTGCCTGTCGTGCTCTTCTGAACACTGCTGCCGTTGTCATCCTCGTCGGCGGAGCTGGTTACGATGGACAGCTGCGAGGACTCGTGCGAGGCGGCGGGGTTGCGGGCCTCAAGCCTAGCCCAGCTCGAGTACAAAAGCTTGACGTTGTTCTTGGCATAGTTGAGGGCTTGGTGCGTCTCGCCCTTGCCCATGGCGACGAGCGAGTACACATAAGTCGCGCGCGCGAGGAGCAGCCTCCGCTGCAGGCTGGAGCCCTTTTGCAGCGTCGTCTGTTTGTCAAACGCGGCCTTGGCCTCCGCGAGAGCGGCCTCGGCCTCAACGTAGTTGTGCGCGGCGAGGTGGTACTCGACCGATGACAGCTGGAGGCTCACCCAGGCCACTTCCGACCCCGACAATGGGCCCGCCTCTGACTCGTCCGGTGCGGCGAGCAGAGCGGCTCTGGCGAGGATGTCCTTGGCTTTGGCCTCGTGGCCGAGGTCGAGGTAGTGGTCGGCGAGGGCGCTGTGGCTGAGCAGCACGGCGTTGATGGATGAGCTCGTCATGAGGCGGGCCAGGTCGGTGGATAGTTCGAGGACGGCGAGACGGAGCGCATCGTCGCCGCGCAAGTTGGCAAAGGCCTCGACGGAGCCAAAGTGTCGCAAGAGCTGCTCCGGGTCATCGACGCAGGCGTACATGTCGTCGACGGATGTGCAGCGCGCGATCATGGCACGCCACGCCGCGACGGGCGCCTCGAGATCGTTCGTCGCCGACGCTGGATCTGTGTCGATGAGAGCAATCATGGACGCGAGGTATGCCTCGTGGTGGGGGAGAAACTTGGCGAGGGAAGCGTCGTCGCCGAAGGCCCTGCTGCGGCAGGCATCGAGGGTCGCATCGACTTGAACGCGCAGGGACTGGAACTCCTGCTGGTCGCCCATGCTCATGGCGAGCAGCAGGCAGAGCGTCCGCAGCCTGCGGACGGGGAAGCGCTCGAGCGAGTAGAGCCTCAGCAGGGCATCGGGCACGGAGCTCGAGAGGCCGGTCGGTTTGCTGCTGCCACTACTGCCCTTGGCGGCATCCGAGACGATGATCTGGATGAGGTGCTCGAGCACGGCGGCGCGCTCGAGCTCGGCGAGGAAAAACGTCCAGTCGCTCCAGGCCTGGTCGAGCTTGACCATGGCGGCCAGCGTGCGCGACAGCGCCTCCGTCTTGGCGTCGGCCCTCCAGGCCAGGGCGGGCGCCTTGTCATTGAGGCTCGCGGCAACGGCCGCGAGGACGCCGTCCTCCACCATGTTTGTGCAGATGGCCTTACGAGCGTCGCGGGCCTCGGCGAGGCGCCCAGAAGCCCGCGAGAGCTCGGAAAAGCGCTCGAGCTTCTTGACGAGCTGGGCGCGCTCCTTTTCGCGCGGCGACCGGTCGGCGACGGCCTCGATCGAGCGCTTGATGGGCCGCAGAACGGCCTTGCTGTCCTCCTTTTCGCCTCCGCCGCTGCGCTGGACGCGATCGGCGTGGTAGTAGTAGAGCGAGGAGACCTTGACAGGGTACGTGTTGGCGCCGTCGCTCTTCTGCAGCAGGTTCGTCTCGCCGAGGTGCTCAAGAAGCGTAAGGCAGTCCTGTAGCGTTCCGTCGAGCTGAGTCCACGGCATGTCGTCTTTCGAAATCTTGGCCTTGAGGACGACAAAGGCCGAGTCCATAATCTGCGTGGCCGTCGCGAGGAGAGTCTGCCGTCGTTGGTCGTAGCGAATCGTGTGTTTCGCGTCGGCGTCCCTCGCCGGTGCCTTGCCCATCCAGCGCAGGGCAAAGTGCGGAAACTGCAGGACAAAGTCGTGACAGGAGGCGGTCGTATGTCGAGGTAAGGAAGACTCCTTGTGGACCAAGAGGCCGACAGTTGACCGCCTCGCGGCCGTGAGGTTAATCATGAGCTCCTCGAGCTCGGCCGAGTCGCCTTTGAGTGTGCCCTTGAGCTCGCCGATGATCGCTTGGAGCAGAGACTCGAGCTCCTCGGTCGGCGTGTCCTCGCGCTTCGCCTGAACAGCGAGCAGCTGTGCTGCTACCGAGCAGCGTTTGGCGGCCGAGCTCTGCTCCGGGTCGAGGTGGCCCTTGACCAGTGTCAGCCAGGCCGCGGCTTCGGTGAACAGGCGCGCGCTCTGCGCGAGGGTGCCGAGGGTCTGGTAGATGGCCGCCAGCGGGGAAGAGGCTGAGGTCGAGGGCTGCAGGCGCTGCTGTGCGCAGAGGTCGGTGATGCGCGTGTAGGCGCCGCGTGCGACCTGGAAAGCCGCCGGCGTGGGCGTCGAGCAGCGCCGGACGAAAGCCGCCATGCAGCGAGACAGGGGCAGCATCAGATCGCCGTCCACGTCGGCCTCGTGTCCGGCCATGACCCACCAGCAGAGGCGGTATTCGAAGCCGAGAGAGTGGAGCTGGAGAGCTGCCGTCGGTGAGCAGCTGAGGCGATTCTCGGTGGCGAGGGTATCCTCCTTGCTGGACACGCTTGGCGGCAGGGACAAGATGAGCTGGGAGAACTGTTCAAGCTGGCGCGCCGCCTTGTTTTTCGCCGCTGCCGACTCTTTGGCATATCGCGACAGCAGGTTCATCGGTGAGGAAGGATGGTCACCGAGAAAGGGCACCGCCGCCTCGACCATAGCAGGCTTCTTTGCCGCCGCGATGAGTCGCAGAGCGTGCAGCTGAGACGTGATGACGAGGCCGAGAATCGCACCAGAGGCCTTGATGGCGCCGTAATCGAGAAGATCGGCCGGATTTGTCGACAGTGTGTTCGCATGAGAAGCCGCCACCGCCGCCTTTTCCGTCTTGGTGCTCGGCTTCGTCGCGTCCAGCTGTGCAAGCCTCCTCTTCAAGACGGCCAGTTCCCTCAGCGCGTGGTCCTGCAGGCCGAGACCCAGCAGCTTCGTCACAAACGAGGACATGCCGGCCTCGAGCTGGCCCTCAGGCAGCGTCACCTTGCCGGCAGCGTGCAGCGAGCACAGGCAGGCAAAGGAGATGCGCAGGCACTCGACGAGCGGCAGGCACGCGCTGGCGAACGACGAAGACGAGCTGGGCGCCGCGGCGCCGCCGTGGGCCGACTGCGGCCGGCCGGTGGCCGTCTTGGGCAGCATCGGGGACGTCGAGACGCGGTTCAGGGCGCGCGGCTGCAGGGGCGACATGGGCATGGAGCTCGATCGTCGGAGGCCCCTCCTCGGTTCAGCGTCGGAGCGCTTTCGTGGCGCTGGTTCGGTGGGTTGACTCGGAGGCGCCGTGGTAGCTGGTTTGGCCGTCTCGGTGAGGGCTTTGAGGCCGGCGTTGACGACGTGGGTGGCGAGGGCGGCCTTTTCCTTGCTCGAGAGGTCATTTTCGGGTTTCGGCTGGCGCGCTGCTATTGTTCTCGTCGTCGTTGGCGCTCGCTGTCGCGTGGTGGAGGGGGTTTTGGGGCGGGCGGACGCGCCTCTCGCGGGCTTGCTGGTGGGATTGCTTGAGGCTGTTGTTGTTGTTGTTGGTGGTGGTAGGAA
>NW_003315031.1:1072354-1073381 GCF_000150825.1 Verticillium alfalfae VaMs.102
TCCCACCCATCAACATGATTGCACTGCGCCAGCGTTTCGACACGTTCATGCGCCAGTCTGACGTGCGCATCGGCTTGCTGCGGGAGGTTGTCGAGAGGATACAGCGGGGGGAGAAGGTCGACGTCGAACGGGCGCTGGGCACGGGCGATGCGGCGCGGGAGCAGGGCTGGGACGATGGTAAGGCTGACCGCCGGAAGGACTTTGACTCGGCAAACACCATGTCGCTGACTATGTTCTTTTTACAGTTCTACGCGAAATCGAGCGCGATGATGCCGTCCGAAAAGAAAAGGCAAACGCCAAGGCCAAGCGGGACGCCGAGGCCGCCCCACGAACCGCGCACACCAGCGAGGCCCTTCCCGCATCGCTCAAGCCACAGCAGCAACAAGCAACGGGCATGGGCAGCTTCTTCTAAGCCACGAAAAAAGCACGGGGGGTTGTCAAAGAATCAAAAGGGAAAAAATATGAATACAAACTACACTGCTCTTGCCCTTCCCCTATGATAACATGTCCTTGAACGCGCCATGGTTTCCCCTCGGCACCTCGGGCGCCACCGGGGCCGCCTTTCTCGGCACCTTGACGCCATTGCCGCCGTTGGTCCTGCGCAGCGTCTCTACGACAGCCGGCAGCACCTTGTCGGTCGACAGCTCGACGCGCACCCGCTGCTCGCCCGTCTGCTTCCAGTCGACATCGGCAAAGAGCTGCTCCTCGCCGCGCACGCCGCCGACGTTGACGACGGCAATGGGCATGCCGCGGTCGAGCGCGCGCTTGGCGATGCGCCACGCCGAAAAGGTCGCCAGCGACGTTCCCAGCAAGAGCAGCCGGCCGGCGCCGTCAACGGCTGTCTCGGCCCGCCCGCCTTGACCTCCGGCGTTATGCTCCTCGCCAAACATGGATGACGGCCGGGATTGAGAATGCCTGCCGTGATGCGATTCAGGCTTCATGTTCCGTCGCCGTCGAGCTCGACTACTTGACACCATGAAGACCTCTGATATTAGTTTCTTCTGCTTAGTCGTGATGCCGTTAGCGA
>NW_003315031.1:1073967-1076001 GCF_000150825.1 Verticillium alfalfae VaMs.102
AGCCGTGGAGCTCGAGGTCGGCATGTGCGGGTGGGCCTGCGGGTGGAAGCTATCGACGTTCTGGTGATGACGCGCTGACGAGGCCGAGGCCGAGCCGGTGCTGCTGCTGCTGCTGCTGCTGCTGCTGCTGTCCGTGGTGCCGCCGAGGTTCCGCGATGGCGCGGTGGCCGGCGTTGGGGCGGGCCCGCTGCAGCGAGGGCCAGCCGAGGAAGCTGCGGGCCCAGTAGCGCTTGCGGGCCTCATGGCTCGCGAGAAACTCGTGGTAGTAGATGGGCCGGTACGTCTTGTTGACGCGGTACGTGCCTTTGGCGCCGCGATAGTCGGCGAGGCCGCTCGACACGGAGAGGCCGGCGCCCGACAGGATGACGGTCGTCGGCGACCGTCCATCGGCGACCGGCGCCGTCAGGAAGCGCGTGAGGGCGGCGACGGCGCCGGGGAGGGTGTTTGCGTTGCGGGGGATCAGGGTCGGCGGCGCAAAGAGCTCGGTGTAGGGTATGCGCATGAGAGGCTTGCCCATGGGGGACGTCATGCCTTTGGACTCGCGTCGGAGGCGTGTCGGCGTCGTGTCGGACTGTCGTGTCGGGCGGCTATGTTGCTACAATGCTACTTGTGTGTCGCCGTGCACTTGTCAACTTTGAACGCGCGTTCTTGCATGCGGCCTCGTGGTTGTCCAGGTCAGCCTCGTCCTTCTTTTTAGCATTGTCGAACGTGAGGCTCAGCCGGCGGTGCATGTAGCGTCATCGTCATGGATCGGTGCTTTTTCGAGTGCCACTGGGTCTGTGGCGCTGTGGCTGGCCAGGTGGGGCTATAGCTTGCCTACCCCAGGTTGGCTCAATATAGGCTTGACGCTTGAGACGGTGACGCTTGAGACGGAGACAAATGCATCTAGGTACGTTATGGCAAGAATTATACGCGAGGTGCAATAACAGTACGGATTTCTCCTATCCATCCATATGACACATTCGGATTCCAATGTGCAGACAAGCAACCGCATTAAGCTCTGCAGGGAAACACAGCCTGACGGACTCCTCTTCGCATGATGTTCCTCTAGTCCTGAAATGATTTGCTCCCAGTCAGGCATCTTGCCATGGCCTTTTGGTCTTCATTCTTGCGTACAACAGACTTTTCTGCCTAAATCGGATGGTAAATTAAATGGTGGGTTTCTTGTAGGTGCCATTGAACTCCTTTTCAACGCTTTCCTACAAACCTCCAGGCTCAGGAAGAATACGGCTGTGGGAATATCCAACGCACAGTGAAAGGCCCAGTACCTCGAATGCGCTCCAGTACCGCTCGAGTCGAAGCCAAGGTACGTGGGTGGTGGTGGTCAAGGTACCTAATACACCTGACGTGTGCGTCAAGGCAGCAGTAAAGGGGCTCGAGTGAACATATTTCGGCCGGACAGCTGTCAGCAGCGCCAACTACTGTATCATCGTCCTTACCATCAGGCTTCGGAACAAAAACAGCAATGCGCGGGATGCATCTATTCTGGGTAGAGGGCGCTCAGCAAACCCCCCATCGCAGGAGCAGGCTGTGGCGCCGGGGCTTGCCAGATCGGATCGCCCCCACCGCCCACATCCCGTGGCGCCCGGAACGAAGCCCAGCAGCGATGGCAAAGAGGGTGGCTCTGCTGCGTACCTCTGACGGCGACGACGGCAGTCAATATGGGGTGGGCAGGCGTCTGTGACGGGGCCGCGAATCTCTCTGTTTGAGTCAGGGGGGGGGGCGGGCTGAAGGCTCTGTGCAGTCGTCGGGGCCGCCATTGCGCTGATCTGGGTGCATTGAATCCAGTGTCACTGGAATGGCAAGATCCTTGGAGATTGGGTGCGAGGGGAGAAGCTGACGCAGCATGTGGAGTTGTGTGGCTCGTGCTCGTGCGGCTCGCAGCAGCCAGAAAAGTACCTTTTCTTCCTGGTCGATGGCAGGGCAGAGGGCGGGGCGTGTGCCAAAAATGGGCTGATGACGGGGGCAGAACAGGGGGACACACGAAAGCCCGAAGGGACCGCCTGAGGGGTGCTGAGGGGTGCTGGGAGCTGT
>NW_003315031.1:1077331-1080728 GCF_000150825.1 Verticillium alfalfae VaMs.102
CGCATCACCCGCATCGGCTCTTCTCCAACCTCGGCATTGCCCTTCGCCAAGGGCGCCGGCGGCTACGCCTTTGGCTCCCAGGCCCTCATCGCCGACGCCTGGCACTCGCTGACCGACCTCGCCTCCGACATCCTGACCCTCGCCACCGTCTCGTGGTCCCTGAAGCCGCCGACCGACGCCTTCCCCGCCGGCTTCGGCAAGGTCGAGAGCCTCGGCTCCCTCGGCGTCTCGAGCATGCTCCTCGGCGGCGGCCTCTTCATGTTCTGGAGCAGCCTGCTGACCCTGCACGCCCACTTCTTCCTCGACCCCGCCGCCGCCGCCGACGCCATTGCCCACATGCACCACGGCCACAGCCACGGCGGCCACGCCCACGGCCACGGTCATGCCGGGCCCAGTCTGCACGCCGCGTGGCTGGCCGCCGGCACCGTGGCCATCAAGGAGTGGCTCTACCACGCAAGTGAGTTTGTGCGAGAGAGAGAGAGAGAGAGGCAGACGAAAGAGACATGAGACAGAAAGAAACTGACAGCAGCAGCCATGAAAGTCGCCCGCGAACGCAAATCCTCCGTCCTCGCCTCCAACGCCGTGCACCACCGCGTCGACTCGCTCACGGGCGTCGTCACCCTCGCCGTCGTCCTCGGCGCCAACATCCTCTCCAACGCCGCCTGGCTCGACCCCGTCGGCGGCCTCTTCATCTCGCTCCTCGTCGTCAAGGCCGGCGCCGAGAACACCGTCAGCGCCCTCTACGAGCTCGCCGACCGCAGCATCGACGACGACGTCCGCGCCTCGGTCACGCGCCACGCCCGCGCGAGCCTCGAGGCCCGCGGCGTCGGCCGTGACGTCGAGGTCCGCGACGTCGCCGGCGTCAAGAGCGGCCAGAACTACCTCGTCGACGTCGAGCTCGCCGTCCCCGGCGATTGGACCGTCGAGGAGGCCCGGGAGGTCGAGGCCGCCGTGCGCGAGCGGGTCGGCGCCAAGGTGCGCGGTGTCCGCCGGCGGGCGGATCCCGCTACGTGCCCCAAGGAGGCGCCCGTCGCCCGGCAAGTTTTGACGAGGTACATCTTCGGGCGAGGCCAGCCAGCGGCCGCCGCCCCGAGTCGGAAGGACGAGGACAACCATGATCTTGACCATGACCTTGGGCCCAGGAACGGCACCGGAACGGACACCCCAACGGCAATGGACACAACCCCGGGAATGGCAATGGCAATGGCAATGGCCCCGCCCCCGAGAAGCCCCAGTGAGCGCTGAGATGTCCCGGGATTTTTCTTTTTTTTTTTTTTTTCCGTCTTTTCGTCAGCCGCAGAGAGGTCATGGAATTCTGGTCATGCCGACATGGCATTTGTTCTGCCGATGTGGCTTTCCACTATGGCATTTGAATTCCCAATTGGTCCAGCAAAAAAAAAACACCCGGCCCCCCGGCTGGGACAGGCTGGCTGGCGCAGGTACGTCCTGCGTGGGAATGGCGTTTTTGGGGGGGGGGGGGGTTGACCGAGCTGAGGCTACACGCAGCTCACGCTGGTTGACGGGCGACACACAAAGGTAGCTCTGCCGGCATGCAATTCTTCAATTACCATTTTTCTCACTTCGCCGTAATCTGATATTGGCCTTCGTGATGATTTTATGATGATGATGCAATGCCTGTCGACGCCGACGTCGGAGGCCACCTCGACCTTCCCATCTCGGTCGCGCGCTCTCCACATGGCGTTCATCCCCCCCCCCCTGGGATGCTCGGACAGAAAGACACGATCGGGACCTGGACCCTCAGCGCCAAGAGCTTGAAAGGCGACACTCCGAGTGCTGGCACCAGCCAAGATGACGATTGGCGCGCATGAGCCCACGGCAGCACAAGCGCTGGGGACCCGACTCGCTGGGAGACTTGACAGGCTAAGGGTAATGACGCGCACCAAGGATAGCAGCACCTCGCACCTTTAGCACCTAGCCCTTTTAGCACCAAGCACCTTGAGCACCAAAGGAGGGCCTGCACTTTAGCCTAAATCGCGTCTCAGGAGCTTTGCGGCCACATCTTAGCGGGCCAGCAAAGCAGAATGAGGGGTCCCACCCTGCTCGGGCGGCCAAGGCTGAGAGGGTCCCCCCGTTTCTGCCGCTCGAAGATGCGCATGTCACTCTGAGCTCGGAGGCTTGTCGCGTTGAGCAGCCTGGACCCCAGACACCCAGATAGGTACGCTGAGAGGTACTGCCGCCATCCCCGCGTCACGATGATGGGCTGACCCGGAAAAAATTGAGTGACGGTCACACATGAGGGGGGTCTGGTGTTTAAAGGACCAAGAGCCTGGTCTTTTCTGCCTGTTTCTCCTTGTTGATTTTTTTTTTCTCCTTTCTCCTTTCTCCTTTCTTCCGACTCTGCATCCTCCTCGCCTGTCATGTCTGCCGAGGGCCCCTTGTATCTTGGGTTCGACCTGTCGACGCAGCAGCTCAAAGGTACTTCCTGCCCCTCATCCCCTCGCCTGCCCCTGCTGCTGCCCCTCGCCTGCCTGCTGCTGTCCCTCCTGCTGCCCCTGCTGCTGCCCCTCCAAAACAGACCTCCTCTCCATCCCATCACTACCCTCTGGACTTGACCACAATCTTCACCAGACCGTACGCTGACCAGCCAGCCATCGTTGTCCAGTCCGACCTCACCGTCGTCGCCGAGGTCAAGGTCGATTTTGACGCTGACTTTGGCTCCAAGTACAACATCACAAAAGGCGTCCTCACCAACGACGCCGAACATGAGGTCTTCGCCCCCGTAGCCCTCTTCCTCGAGGCCCTCGACCTTGCCCTCGACCGCCTGCGCGAGACGAGCCCCGACAGCGTGGCCCGCATCAAGGGCATCTCCGGTTCCTGCCAGCAGCACGGCAGCACGTACTGGTCCGCCGAGGCCGAGGCCCTGCTCGCCAACCTCGACCCCGCCAAGGCCCTCGTCGACCAGCTCGCCGATGCCTTCTCCCACCCCTACGCCCCCAACTGGCAGGATGGCAGCACCCAGGCCCAGTGCGACCGCTTCGACGAGCACCTCGGCGACGCCCAGCGTCTGGCCCACGTCACTGGCAGCGCCGCCCACCACCGCTTCACCGGCACCCAGATCATGCGCCTCCGCGAGAAGCGGCCCGCCATGTACGCCGCCACCGCCCGCATATCGCTCATCTCCTCCTTCCTCGCCTCCCTGCTCCTGGGCCGCATCGCCCCCTTCGACATCAGCGACATTACGGGCATGAACCTCTGGGACATTCCCTCGGCTGCCTGGTCCGACGAGCTCGTCTCCCTCGCCGCCGGCGGTGGTGGGGACCAGGCCGCCGCCCTGCGCGCGAAGCTCGGCGAACCTGAGCACGACGGCGGCGCCTTCTCTCGGCACCATCGCCCCCTACTTCCAGCGCCGCCACGCTTCGCCGCCGACTGCACATCA
>NW_003315031.1:1081201-1086165 GCF_000150825.1 Verticillium alfalfae VaMs.102
GCCTCCGCAGCCGCAACCTCGTCCACGCCCCCAGCGAGGGGCTTCCCGCGCAGCCACGTCGCATCTACCTCGTCGGCGGCGGCTCGCTGAACCCGGCCATCGGGCAGGTGCTGGGCGAGGTCCTCGGCGGCGCCGAGGGCGTCTACAGGCTCGACGTCGGCGGCAACGCTTGCGCGCTCGGCGGCGCCTACAAGGCCGTCTGGGCGCGGGAGAGGAAAGAGGGCGAGACGTTTGACGAGCTCATCGGCGCCAGGTGGAAGGAGGACGAGGCTGTCGAGAGGGTCGACATCGGGTACAGGAAGGGCATCTTTGAGAGGTATGGAGAGGTCGTTGATTCGTTTGAGGAGATGGAGAAGAGAATTCTCCAGGTTGCGAAAAACTGAGTGTTTATTTTTCTCTTTTTTGACTTCTCTTTTGTCTCTCAATAAGGCCTCTCAGCGATCACTGGTGTTGGATGAGGATGGGTACATAGATCACTGGCAGGCACGTCTAGCAAGTTCATGAAAGGGAGACGGGGAAAGCCAGCATGATGACTGAACGGCCGTCTGACGCAATGCCAAACACTTCACCAACGTCAAACGCCATCGGGATGAAACTGCCAATTTCTTTTGCCTAGCCTAAGGTAACATGGAGAGAAGGGACCTCTTCCCACATTGAGTCCAAACTATCCATGCTCCCTCTCTCAAGAGGGAGAGAAAAGTAGCCCAACGGCCAGGGGAAAGCCTTGATTCCAAACCCTTTCACATAGAGACCAAGAATGCCAGCTTGCACTGGCCAGTTTACTCCCTTGGATATCCAGCGCACGCCGGCGCGATGAAGCCTGAAACGCCGAAAAATCACAAACTGCCTCGATTCAAATCCCAGGGCTTGGTGCACATGCTCACTCCAGTCAGACTCCTCCAGGAGAAAGAGTCAACGACAAAGCATGCTGCCGCCCACAACTGCCCACCTCTGATGATGAAGGGAGGGGGTGGCAGGTCAAGGGATCTCCTTTCAGAAAAGGCACAGAAGCGCCGCAAAGGCGAGGACGAGCGAGAAGACGCTGCGCGCGTGTCGCGCGCTTCTTCGCCGGCCGAGACCTCGACGGGCCAGGCCATCGACGGGGTGGCGTTGGCGCCGGGGCCGGGGAGGAAGCCCGACACGTGCAGGGAGCGGGTCTCGCCGGTGGCGGTGACGAGCGCGGTCGTGTTGAGGCCGATGGTGCGCGTCAGGGTCAGGACCTCGGTGCTGGTCTCGAGGGCGCGTGGCGGCCTGCTCGACGAGGGTGCCGTCGACGGTGGTCTGCATGGTGCGCGTGACGAGGGCGGTGTGGGTGACGGTGCTGTAGAGCGTCATGGGGGCCGAGACGACGATGGGGTCGATGACCGTGACGGACAGCGCGTGGGTCTCGGTCTCGTAGATTGTCTTCGTCTTGTGGGCGGCGTCGCTGCCGGGGACGCTGGGGGTTGGGGCTGTGAGGTGCTCGGTGGCGTACTCGGTCTTGGTCACGGTCTGCACGTCGGCGTCTTCGGCGACGGGGCTGGACGGGGCTGGCGAGGGGGCTTCGACGGTCACGGTGACGACGCCGCCGTGGAGGGTCGTGGTGCCGATGCGGATGGTGATGGTGGTGAACATGGAGACCTTGGTCGTCAGGACCGCCGACTCGATGACGCTGACGGTGTGCGTGGCAATGTCCGTCTCCGTCAGGGTGAGGACCTGCGTCTCAGTGACGGGAGCTTCCGACGACAAGGACGATGTGGTAGACGCCTTGATCGGGGTACCTGGCTGTGCGAGTGCGTCCGAGGTGGTCATCTCGAATTCGGTCGACAGAGTCTGGATGACAGTCTGGACCTCGGTCGTCAGAAAGGTGACTGTCACGATGCCGTGGCGGGTGTGAGTGACCACAGAGGTAGTAGGGTAGACGGTCGTTGTGGTCTCGACAGGCATGGGGCTGGCGACCTCAGTCACGGTGATGAACACCGTTTGGTCGGCGGCACAAGTCTGAGGAACCTCAGTTTGGACCGGGATGAGTGTAGTGAAGACAGTGTGATCGCGAGTGACACGGACAGTCGTGGTGCCACCGACGACCGTGGTGGTGGCCATGATGGTGGCGACACCCGTAGGGGCTTCCACCGTGACAGTCGTGGTCAGAGATACCGTGGGAGTGACTGTGACGGTGGTCTCGGTGGTGGAGGTGCTAAAGTTGCTGGAAACAGACGAGGAGGCCACCTCGGTGGTCATGTCAGATGAGATGGCAGACGAAGCACCATCAGAGACGATGGCTGTGGAGGTCACAGAGGGAGGAATGAGGGAAGACGACTCCTCAGAGGCCATGACAGTAGAGGTCACCTCAGGGGCAACGACGGACGACTCCTCTGCATCGACCGTCACGGTGAGAGTGGCCATGCTGTGCTCAACTACAGTCAGGGTGCTTCCAATCACAGTCTCGACAATCTCGGCAGTCTCGGTGGCCAGGATGGTCTCGATGACAGCCTCGGTCACACCTGAGGTGACGGTCTGGTATTGGGTGAATGTGTGGGTGGCATTGCGGTAACGAGTGATGGTACCGCCGTTGATAGTTTCAACAACCGTATCATCAGCGACCACAGTGTCAGTCGTGCTAGAACCATGTCAGCGCTTGTGAAAAGGCAAAGGGGCCAAATTTGTAGACTCACGTGACAGTGTCTGAGGCAGCAGGACCGGTGAGGGCAAGAGCGTCAGAAGTGGCCTGGATACCCATGGTGCTGTCGAGGGAAACAGTGGCAAACACGGTAGCGGTCTTGGTGAGTGAGACAGTGCTGTTAGAGACAGTGGTGTTGACAGCGGAGGTGGTCTGGGAGCCATAGGCCTCAGGGGCGCCAGCAGTCGAAGTGACAACCGTGGTGTTGGGGAACGCGTAGCTGTAAGTGGCGTGGAAGTCACGGCGGGCAAGCTGAGGGAAAGTATCCTCAGCATCCTCGGCATTGACGTTGAAGGTGACACGACCTGAACATGTTAGATGTTGTCGTGAAAAGGCGTGCATGCACATACCAGAGGCGAGAAGGCCAAGGCCAATGATCGCAAGAACCAGAGCCATGAAGGCAGTCATGAAACCGCAAGCGGGGAGGAAGCCCTTCGAGCGATGTTTCTTGACACGGACAACCTGGGCGGCCATCGGGCGAGTGACCGGACAGCAGTCTTCGGGGGGGTAGTCGATCACGTCCTTGTAGTACTCGAACTTGTCGGGAACACTGACAGTATGCTGTTCCACTGCGCCATGTTAGTGTGAGATCTTGTCATTTGGAAACAGGCTGAACTCACTTGCTTTGACTGCTCGTCAGAGACTGTCTAAGAGTGTGATTAGTTTCTGGTTGACCAAAGAGACCCGCAAAACACGAAAAGAATATGAAGGACGGGATAAGAGACAATATCAGATGGCGACAACACGGAAGCTGCAACGTCATCCACGAGAGCCAGCTCCTGAAACATGAAAAGAGCCAAAATCAAGAGATGACTGACAAAGCTTCAGGTTCGTGATTCAACGATACAGTCCCTGTGAAGAAACGACAACTCGCAATGTTAAGGCAGAAACGAGGACGAGAGATACTGTTTCGGGTTTGCTGGGGTATGAAGTGTGCACATGTAAAGACAAGGAAGGAACAACAACATAACGCGCTCGTGTGAATCAAAGGAGAAAACATGACAGACGAGGAAAGCATTCAAAGAAGCGCTAGAAGTGCGATGTCCGCAATAAGAAAACGTGACTTCAAGAAACATGTGCTTTGAGAGTATTCCGGCAACTGGAAACTGAACTGGCGTGCAGAGAAGAACCACGCAAAACTTACTTGATTTGCTGAATGAGCGTGGAGCCTGAGCAAGTCGACTAATGACAGCCAGAAAGATCAAGTCGTGGGAACGAGGCGGTCGCGGAGAGACTGGGAACTGGGAGCCGGTTGGAGAACGCAGGAGAGTGAAAGTGAAAGTGGGTAGTGAAGGTAAGGAAACAAAGCAGAACGCCAGGAGTTGGCGGAGGAGTTAACAACTGAGTGTATGTGGGGCATGGTGGCTCTGAGGAGGAAGGAGCGAAAACGTATTGGTGCCCATAGCCGAGATGCACGAAAATATGGCTGTTAAGTATGACAGAAGTTGCAACATTCCGTTCTTAGGCCGGCTCAGTGAATGCAGAAACTGTCAAGATGTCAAGCAGCGGTTGTGCCCTCACTAGAGCCACAAGCCATATCGACCTCTCAGACGTACAGACAACACATGAAGTAGTACATACACAATATCAAGGAGAGTAGCACCAATGCACACTATAAAGCACATGATAAAGAAAGGATGGTTTACACAACCTTTCGTCCTCGCATTTGTTTTATTTCTTGACGCGTGTACACTGACCGCAGAGATATCTGTTGATGACAAAGGTTGAAGCTCAATGAAGTCTTCGTCACGAGAAAGGGTCTGAGCAACAAATATATCGCGAGAAAGCCACTCAATTGGTACTTCAGACGATGGAAGAAGATATCAGGTCGAATAGTTCTCTCTCAGGTCTGATTCATCAATGTTTCACAGCGATTGCCTTTCCACGCCGAAGCAATGGAAACTAGTTCAGCGCCACGCCTCTGGCCCGTGACGTTACTTATTGTCATAGAAGAGTATGATTCCCTTCGGCTACCAGAATGGTAAATTCCTCTTCTGATGTCAACCACGAACTCAGATTACGCAGCTCGCCAGTGAAGCTCGCCCGACTTCTTTTTCAGACAGCGAGGAATACATCGATCACCATATCAGACAGTACGTTGATCAACGTGTCCTTGAAGCGCAGTGAGCTGTTGCCGTCTTTGATCCTTACCCATGTTCAGTGAGGGTATAGGAATGGAACTTGTAAAACAATCAAATGGATTCCGTGCAGAGTTTAAAGCCGTGCTATCTTTACATTTTTAAGACTTTGATCGACTTGCCGGCTATCTGTGGCTCACGATGATCGAGAAAAACTACGTGAACAA
>NW_003315031.1:1086412-1087338 GCF_000150825.1 Verticillium alfalfae VaMs.102
ATCTAAACTAATCCACGCCCGATGTATCCACGAGTGCCTTTTGACTATCAGTAACATGTCATACGCACACCCCCAGCGAGAAAGACCAAGATTCCGAAGTATTGTACAAGGAGAAGCCTGCTCAAAGCAAGACGCCGTTAATTGGCGTCGTACACGAGCCTAGCGACATGCTACCGTGAGCAGCAGGCTCACCACAGCCGCAATTCAGCTCCCTGTGGGCCCCTGAGAGGTGCAAGTACTTCAGAGTTATCGTCAGTATTCCACACCCCCATCTCAGTGCTGACATTTCTGTCGATCTTTCAGCTGAAGGTGGACTCAGCTTGGCCCATAACTAGTCTATTTGATACACGGGTCATTCGTGGCATTCACGGAAAATCCGTCATATATGACAAGACTGCCGCTTGCGGAGCGAGGTTTGCTCTGCCAGTGGTTAAGTTCTTCTCGACGGTGAAGAGCGTTTGGTAACTTCAAGTTGCACGGTTAGCACTGCGGTATCTGGTATGGACGTTTCAACAGGATTTCCAGGTGTCCTACTATGTTGTCGAGCAGCTCGCGTTGGCGGAAAGGGTTATCTGCAGGACCCCAGTGACCTCGAACGACTTGTTTGTTGGCGTCTCTGAAGCGACGACGGTGACGTTGGGGAAGTGCTGTTGGTTCGACGTCAGCTGATATCCTTCACTGCTCTCCATGAGCCTGGATCCGACATGACGGTACGCACATTCCATTGGATGGATCCGTCAGCGGGTAGGATCGCTCCCCGGGCTGCTAGAATGGCCTCTCCGCCCGTAATACGAGACCCTCCGAGGACCAAGGCGCCTCCGAGCGCAAAGAAATTGGTGACACTGTCGGTCGTGGTCGAATCTTCGAAGGCTCCGAGTAATCTGCACGAGACCAAATGTCAGTCTTGGTCGCAATGTCTGCCGTTA
>NW_003315031.1:1087438-1089954 GCF_000150825.1 Verticillium alfalfae VaMs.102
CGTAGTCCGTCATGTTGATTGCCGCGGCGGTTCCTAGGATCAGGCCGAGAAGAGTAAATGGCGAAAAACTTCATTTTGACTGATCCAAAGCATGTAAAGCTGTAACTCTGTGATCGCGGGGAGTCTACGATCGTCTGGCGAAGCCGTTTTTTTCTTAAAGGCGCGAATCGGGACCGCCAGTGGCCCGAGATCCCTCGTCGAACAAGCCAAGGATTTCCTGTAGTTGCCTCCATATTGGTCATCGCGACCTCAGTCACTAGAGACACTAGCTGTTGGTCAGCATTTGAGGAGGACAGTGGCGAAGTTGTAGGGTCAATGACAAATTGCGCCGGCATTAGCGACGATTGATTCTTGGCTCGTCGCGAGTACATTCTGTCGCGGCTACATTTTGGTGTCGTGAGGACGGCCAAGCTGGAAAGCAGTTTAGCTGTACCCCTATCGACTGCGGCGTCAGTTCCTTGTGTCCTGCCGTTTTAGGGAAACAATCAAGCGCCTTATGTAACGCTGTAAACGTCATATCTCAGCGCCAGAACAGCACCCACTTCTGGCCCACATCGTTGACCGCCGCCTTCGTCCCGACCGCGTCGCAGGAAGTCTCGGACGGCTGGAACCTCTGCCAAGAACGCCTCTGAATAATGAAGACAGCTAAATTGGGTGGAGGAAAGGATTGGTTTCGCGTGAATCGTTGGCAGCTCTATGCTCTGTAGCCCCATCTTTTCCCAGCCGAAGCCCTGGGGCCAACATAAGCCACTCGAACAGACGAAACAGCGTGGTCCGTGACTGAACACACTAGTGGTTCGTAAAGTTTCCTGATTGTTTTCCTAATGGGGAAATCCGGCGCAAGCTAAGGCCGGAAAAACTCGACTAACCCATTCCAGACACGGAAACAACGCCAATCTCAACGACGTGCCTAGGTATTAGGCCCAGAAGCCTGCCCTTTTTCGCCTTGCAAATATCAACAAAGGCCGGTCTGCAGGGTCTCCCGAGGTATCTAACGTCTCAGTCTCGTGTACTGAAAAGTATCTTGCATGAGCTTGATTCGCGCAATCTGGTGTCTTTTCAGCACCGCTTCGAGATCAATTCGTTTTCTTGGCAAGTCACTGCAAGGGACGTGAGAGTCTGGAGTACTTTTCAATACCTAAGTCAATCACACAAAAGCCTCTCGGACGATCAGACGATCAAAGCGCGGGCACTTTCGTTGATCTGAGGAAGCTGCGGCAGAGCACCAACCGTGGTGTTTACCCCTGTGGATCCCGGGGTGGTGATAGCCGAGCGGAGGGCACCGCCGGACGAGAGAAAACATCCGTAAGACATCGGAGAGGCCGAGGGCGCAGCGAATTATACACGTCGTCGAGATGAAGATCAAGCCCCAAACAAGAGCGCAACGAATCTGAATGGAAGTATTGGGGACAGTCGTTCACCACTGCGAGTAGAACAGCAAAAAGATTCGGGAAGCAAAATTTGTGGGCTATCCTATGGCCATTTGTCTTCTGCTGCACTAAAGTATGCAGCAAGGGCCTTTCCGCTAATCATACAAGCCTGAGGAGGATCGTGTCTGCAGGCTTCGACTTCTCCATTCGATCCCGTAGTCCCTTTAGAATGACGTGTTCGAAGACTTTTCTGCCCACTTGTCCAGCAACTCCAACGTGTCGGTGCACTTCTTCCGGATTGTGTCAAGAGCATCGTCGCCCAAAGCCAAGCTGACGGGGAAATCTTCACCGGCCGCATGGACTTTGACCACGTCGAGAATGCGCGCCACACCCTTGGCAGGATCGCCGGGCTGCTGTTGATGGATTCCCTTCACCTGTGGGTACAGGTTGTCGACGAGAGGCTTGTACTCATCGATCTTGGTGTCAATGTAGACTGCCTTCTTCTCATTGAGAAACTCTGTTCGGAAGTATCCGGGCTCGACAAGGAGCGTCCTGATCCCAAGGGGCTTTGTTTCCAGATTTAGACTCTCAACCCGCGGCTACCGAAATAGGTCAGTCATTCCCATTGCTGCGTTGGAGCGTGATAAAGGTGAAACCAACCTCGCAGAGCCGCTTTGGAGCTGCAGTAGGCCCCCAACTGCTGGCAGCCCCTCCCCAGGCCCGCAATCGATCCCCATGAAGACAAAGTTCCCCAGCCTTTCTTCTCCCGAAAGTGTGGCAGGAAAGCTCGTGCGACGCCAAGAGGGCCGAACACGTGAGTTTTGGAATACCTTAGTCCAATTCCTCAAGGCTAATCACAGTTAGACAGATAACTTGTTGGTTGGGGACATGGAGTCATCAAACCTATCGTCCCTCAGTGGTGCTAAAGTGTGGGTACCCGGCATTGTTCACTACAACATCCACACCGCCATGGATGCCAATGGCCTTCTCGGCCACTTGTTCAAAGTCAGACTGACTTGAGGTCAAGTCTAGCTTGAGAACCGATGCTCCCGCCTTTTGAAAATTTTCGATGCTGGTGGGGTTGCGCGCCGTGGCAATAACCTTGTCTCCCGCCGCGAGAAGCGCCTTCACGAACTCGGCACGAAG
>NW_003315031.1:1090054-1090611 GCF_000150825.1 Verticillium alfalfae VaMs.102
GTCGGCGGCACAAGTCTGAGGAACCTCAGGTTGGACCGGGATGAGTGTAGTGAAGACAGTGTGATCGCGAGTGACACGGACAGTCGTGGTGCCACCGACGACCGTGGTGGTGGCCATGATGGTGGCGACACCCGTAGGGGCTTCCACCGTGACAGTCGTGGTCAGAGATACCGTGGGAGTGACTGTGACGGTGGTCTCGGTGGTGGAGGTGCTAAAGTTGCTGGAAACAGACGAGGAGGCCACCTCGGTGGTCATGTCAGATGAGATGGCAGACGAAGCACCATCAGAGACGATGGCTGTGGAGGTCACAGAGGGAGGAATGAGGGAAGACGACTCCTCAGAGGCCATGACAGTAGAGGTCACCTCAGGGGCAACGACGGACGACTCCTCTGCATCGACCGTCACGGTGAGAGTGGCCATGCTGTGCTCAACTACAGTCAGGGTGCTTCCAATCACAGTCTCGACAAATCTCGGAGTCTTCGGTTGGCCAGGGATTGTCCTCGATGACAGCCTCGGTCACACCTGAGGTGACGGGCCTGGGAATTGGGTGAATGTGT
>NW_003315031.1:1090876-1093865 GCF_000150825.1 Verticillium alfalfae VaMs.102
ATTCTTCCAAGCAACAGCTCATGGAGAGGGTCTTAGCTCTCCAACGTGCTCTGCTACTGCATGCATCCCCAAACAAAAGACCCGGTAGATACACAGCCATGTGTAGAGCTGGTAATTTACATTCCAAAGCACACGAGAATTGACTGCCGTCATTTGAGTACGAATTGCGGCGAAAAGACTGCTCGACGTCAGCATATTTTGTGCCGCGGATGAGTCGAGTACACCAACATGACAAACATGCAGCCTCATTCTTGCCTGAGAGCTTGTCTGCAGCAGCGGTGTGGGGAACTTGATATGCCTAAGCTTCTAGTCTGTCGCGGAGTTAACGGAGTCCAATACTGCCGAGAGCGCACCACAAACTAAGGCAGTGGACCTACATCGCCATGTACAATGCTCCAACCCGCTAACTTACGGGACATTGGAACTATGCAGACACTTCATGTAGTTCGGGACTTCCCTGCATGAGTACTTGAGCTTGGTATGGATCCTGGACGTAATGAGCTACCCTGTGACTCGGCCCAAAGTTTGAATCATGTAGCAATCCTTTGAAAGGTATCTTCAGCTCTTCCTACCAAGCAGCGTGTTTACAAAGCACGGGTTCGGTTCCTCCGAGCTTTGTAATAAGGCTTGAAATGCCGCTTTGATTCGCATCTACCCGACTCTTGATACTGTGTACGGCATTTACCCTCTACGCTTACTGGGTATATTGACGTGTCCAGAGCTTAGCATGTACTGATATATAACGAGGTGTTTCCGAGCTCATATTGGCGGCCCACACCCTTCACGGACTACAACAACGTCACCATTTCACCACACAAGCCAGAGTCCTTGAGAAGTTCCCCATCATCCATCGCAATGTCTAGATACGCCGCCTCCCACGTTAGCACCCAGGGTCCTGGAGATGCGCGGCCTACAGCTCTTCAGGTCGTTGAGGATGAAGACCTATTCAACAAGCTCGCCGGCAAGGTCGTCCTTGTGACGGGCGCAAACTCTGGTATTGGTGTCGAGACAGCGCGAGCCATCCACGCCACTGGTGCCACTCTCTACATCACTGCCAGAGACTCGGCCAAAGCCAAGCAGGCTATCGAAAGCATCAAGAACGGACCCGGCCCCAAGTCCGATGCGCCCATTCACGCCATAGAGTTGCGTCTGGATTCCCTTGCCTCAGTACGAGCAGCGGCCAAGGCCTTCCATGATAAGGGCGACAAGCTCAATCTACTCATCCTCAACGCTGGCGTCATGGCCACACCCGAGTGGAAGACGGAGGACGGTTTCGAGGCCCAGTTCGGCACCAATCACTTGGGCCACTTCCTCCTCTTTCAACTGTTGAAACCCGATTTGCTCGCAGCTTCCACGCCTGGTTTCCAATCGCGCGTAATTTCTGTGGCCTCCTCGGCCCATCGCTACAGCAAGGTCCGTCTTGACGACCTCAACTTTGAGAAGGATCCTTACGAAGCCTGGACTGCGTATGGACAATCTAAGACGGCCAATATCCACTTTGCCAACGAGATCGAAAGACGATACGGATCCAAGGGATTGCACGGCCTCTCTCTGCACCCCGGTATCATCCAGACCAACCTCTCTCAATATCTCAGCAAGGAGGTACTGGCGTCGTTTGCGACGAATGATGCGCTGATCAAGGGCATGAAGAGCGTAGGCCAGGGGGCGGCCACGACCATTTACGCTGCGCTGAGTAACGAATGGGAAGGCCGAGGCGGCAGGTATCTTAGCAACCTTGCCGAGGAGGGTCCAGCGGAAATCAGTGAGAATTGGTTACAAAGCGAGGTTGGCTACGCCCCCTGGGCTTACGATGAGGAGGCTGCAAGGCAGCTTTGGGAAAAGTCGAACAAGCTTGTGGGCATTGACGACGAGTAACAGACCTCGGCCTCTAGCGTACGTAGTCCTCAGTCTAGTAACAGATGAGCCGAGCATAGTATCAAAGCACCTGCCTTGTACACCTCCGGACCAAAACGAAGGAACAGCCTTAGGATACACTCTCTATGTACAAGAATGAGCTACGACCCCATGTCTCACTGCCCCTGTTTCAAACCGGACGGGACCAGTAATAGATACATCATTCTGCCCTCGTAACCATACTTAGCCTCCGGTCGTAAAAAAATCATTTCCTTAAGGCGCCGTCAAGCACTGATGTATAGCATAGATAATCCATAATATATCATAACACAAGCACGAACTCCGCTCGTGCATGCTCGCGCCACAGACGGTTTATGTCACATCTAGCGGCCGCTAATATTCATGTCAGGTGGTCCCGCGGAGCCACCGAACAGGGGGGCGGATTAGGCGCCAATGGTTCCGAGAACGTGTATGTAAGGAGCGGCGGAGGGCCAGAATGCAGATGTATTCCGACCCCCGATCTACTCTATTGCTACGGACTACGTATGGAAGGCCTCCTCAGTCCGCTCCAAATCAAGCATTGGCAATGTAGTGTTCCCCCGAGCGTCGATACTTCCGTCCCTGGTTTCCCCAAGACAAAGGTTGAGGATCTCTATTCCGGGGCCGTCATGAATACTATCGATCCACATGACTTGTTTCAACTATTCTGAACGTCGGGCCACGTCCTGCCTAGGTTGTCTAGGATCAGAGGGCTTAATCGTTGCCGGAGCCAGGTATGATCGAGGTCGTGGAACACAGATGTTGCCCCTACCATTAAAGCCCAGGCGAAGAGATAGCTCTCGCCAGCCGTGGCGGGTGTAAAGGCCTGGCAAGCTTGTCGCAGCTGGTTGGCCAGATGGGGGTATTCAAATTTGATACCAGGGAAACTCCAGAAAACGGTCGTCAAGAATGCTAGAAGTGACAGCCGAAGAGCCCTGGAGGGTATTGTTATCATTTATGTGTCAGCATAAGCAGGCGGGACTGAATGGATGTCATGAGCTCTTCGAGCGACATCTCCCGTATTCTTTTTGACCGGATCGTGCTATCGTTGATGAGCTTGTGAGAGACCCTGCACATCTTCCAGATGCTGTACAGC
>NW_003315031.1:1094312-1097483 GCF_000150825.1 Verticillium alfalfae VaMs.102
ATATGAGTGGATCCCGTTCTCTTACTCGTCTCTCCTTTCAAATTGTCGTAAAAGAATGACGTCGTGTAAAGGATGGAGTGGAGGTAGGCCAAGTCGAGCTGAGTCCAGTGAAACCAGTATGCATTGGTAGCGTCAGCAAGAGAGTGCCTTCCAATCGGGTACATTGTATCTTTCAGGTGCGAAAAGTCTGGAAGGCAGAAGGCGTCAGGCGGGGGGCTTATTGGTTCCAGGAAAGGATAAACGTACATGTGCACAGCAAGGTACGCGAAGTACTACTAATGTCTTCCGGAAACTTGATGAAAGTGAAGACATTGGCGGCACGGGGGACCATGCCTTGGTGTCTGATTCGGGCCAGAGCGTGCGCGGCAGACTTAAGCGACTCATGCCGTGCCTGAGCCTGGGGGGGCTCTTCAGAAGAATCGTTGCCTCCTGGAGCATGCTGTGACCGTTCGCTTTCCACAGCGGTAGTCGGGCCGCGGCTCTTCAATTGACCAGGAAGAGCTCGTGTACGGGTATTCTTCCCCCGCATGACATGACTCCGTATGAGTTTGCGGTCTCTAGCAGCCGGCTGACCATTTGCGTCCACGGTCAGGAAAACCAAACCCTTACCTGCTTGCGGCCATGTCAGTATTGTTCCACTGTAATGAACCCCATTGATGCGCAAGGAGGTACCTTTGGGTGGGGATGACATTGGCCCAGGCGTGCAGCTGCAAGGTGGTTCACCTGGTAAGAAGCCTGCTCAGGTCCCTGAGCCACTCAGATGGAGTCTGGGCCACTGGTATCTGCCTGAGTGGGTTCTGTAAGTGTGTATCTGCCTGTGCGTGGAGTGGAAATCGTGTCGAGTATCGGTGTGATTGTCAGAGGAAACGAGCGGCCGTATGTCCCGCTGAAGGGCGTCCGAATTAGGGAAACAATCAAGGATGTGAGAGAGACAGGAAGTCGGAGCTCGACGAGAGACACCTGCTCGGATATTCGACCCGGACATAAGGCCTAGGAAGACATACAATGTACGCCATATGCAATGCATGTCCCGACCTGTGTCCTAGCGTAAACCATATTTCACCACGAGCTTCTTCGCCGTGAAAGGGAACTCTCCAATTATGTAAGCTGGTGGTGGTCTGAATCCCTACTTGTCGCGACTCCCACAGCCAGTATATCACTCTCGCAATGGCGGTGTGATGTTTTTGTCCGACTTCGCGCATATCCTCTCTGTCGAGCGATCGACAACTTGATGCGAATCGCAAAGTCAATTCTTTTCGAGCCTCGTACTACCAATCCTCATGCCAGGAGGAACTGCCTTATGGCGCTTACGATCGTGTGAGAGCCGCCACTAAGCCCGCCTAGGGCCGACCGTAACCTACAGAGCTCTTTGTAAACATCAACCAAGCTATTTGCATTGCGAAGTATTCCACAGGAAGTGTTCTTCGCTTCGACAGCGTCCATCCTGCAACCGCCACTCGAGGACTACCTATCAATGACGATGTTCGAATCTGAAGAGCCAGAACTTAGTCACATCGATCAAAGTAGAACAGACCAAAACCAACATCAAGGCCCAACTCCAGCTCCAACCTGATGATCCCAGATTCAGTCAACTCTGCTCAAGACAGCGCAGTTCAGTGTAAGCTAGCTCAAGCTTATGCGACAAACACTCAGTGCCGAGGATGGAAGGGGGGATTCTGGACGTGCAATCCTGGGCCACCTCTGCTGGCATCAGGCATGGCAACTCTCAGCTTCGCCTATTGACTGTAGGCAGACTGAGAGTGCTAGAGAATGATCTTTCAAGTAGACACGGCAGAGGCATTTCCTGCCATCAGTGAATAGGTCGTCTGCTGGACGGAACAAGCACCCACGGCGAACAGGCCCCAGGACAAAGAGTCGGAGTTGTGGCGGCGTGGCGTCAAGGGAACGACCATTGGAAAGAGCTTGGGCCCACACATAGTCGGTGCATGGCGGTGCACGCGCCTCGGTCGCGTTACACGACCGCAGGGCCTGAGCCTGAGCCAGTTGTCCCACAGAGGGAAGTACCTTGTACATTCGACCTGCCCCCTGTCGAAGCCATCTATTTGTCTCCCAAAGTCCAGAGACCCAAATCATAACCCCCCCCCCTCCCCAGCCTTCAGCCAGTGAGGTCGTTCATTGACACTGGTTTCCGCGCCATCCATTGAAGCGAATCTTGTCTCTTACCACCAGCGCCCTGAAAAATCATCGTCCTCGGCGACCTTGCGAATATCAATCGCAAAGACTACAGCTTCGAAGGCAGTTGGCGCGCGCGCGCAACCTCCATCCCCCGCACGCGCCGCGACCAGCTTAGGAACACGACACGACACGACACGGCAAAAAGACCACCCGATTCTTGACACCGCTGCACACAGAAACTACACACATACATACCGCGCAAATATGGCGCGTGCATCGCGTCGCCGTGGACGCGCCGAGCCCGAGCCCGAGCCAGAGGTGGTCGACGAGGTTGAAGAGGTTGAGGAAATCCAAGAGGAGACGCCAGAGGCAGGAGCCGAAGAAGACGACGAAGAAGAAGAAGCAGCAGCAGGCACACAAGACCAGGCCGAACAGGCTGATCCCGAAAATGACAACGAAGCAGCGCAATCGGGCGAGGTTTTCAGCCTGCAGTTCGACGAGGAGCTGACATGGAGGGTCGGCCGGCCCATCGCCGTGTCTACGCTGCTCAAGCGCCTCGAGAAGCTCTCCGAAGAGCTGGGCACGCTGGAACAGGACCACGTCGACCTCGAATCTCTGTCCCACGTCTGCGAAGCTCTTGGACAGCGCAACCTCCTGGCTCACAAGGACCAAGGCGTCAGGGCCTACACCGCGTCCTGCATCGCCGACATTCTGCAACTATCCGCCCCCAATGCCCCCTTCACACCCGACCAGCTCCAGGTTTGTGCAGTGCCCTGTCTCCTTCCTATGTATGGGTCTCGAGCTGACAATGGCACGCATGTAGATGTTTTTCGATCTCGTCATCAAAGACGTCTTCACCCACCTGGGCGACCAGTCACACCCCTACCACAAGCAGCACAAGTACGTCCTGGCTTCACTCAACGATACGCAAAGCATCCTCCTCATCAACGACGTTGATGGCGCCGACAACTTGCTGCAGCGCATGTTCTCCAGCTTTTTTGACACCGCCTCGAGCACGACCCATGACGATGGTGT
>NW_003315031.1:1097600-1100596 GCF_000150825.1 Verticillium alfalfae VaMs.102
GGCGCAAAGCTTCGCGCCCAGAGCGCGAACACCAGCAGTCCAGTCGACACTGCTCCCTGAAGTCCCGAGCCCCCTGGCCTAATGTCAATGGCCAAAGGAAAATCTGGCATGCAAGTGTTCAGAGAAAGATGGTCCACTACGTGAGCCAATACTTCAGCGACGTCATCATTGACGCGTCTCGGTTCGCGGCCAAATCCAACGGCCACCGTCACGGCGGCGACAATGAGGACGACGACACTCCTAGGGGGCCGACAGACTCCGAGGTCAGAGAGCTAAGAAAGGCGCACCTGCTCATCAAGGAACTCTGGCGTGCCGCCCCCTCGGTGCTGCAAAATGTTATTCCTCAGGTTGAGGCTGAGCTCTCCGCTGACAATGTCGAGCTGCGACAGATTGCCACGGAAACGCTGGGCGATATGATCTCCGGCATTGGCGCGGCTGGACCACCTCCTGTGCCGGTCCTGGACCCAGCAGCTTATCCTCCTCTGCGTCTTGCTGACGAGGACCCTTCGCAAGTTTCTCTCAGTATCCTGACGACACCCTTGTCACCACAGTCGTTTGCGCAGACCCACCACACTGCGTACACGAGCTTCATCGGCAGAAGCAGAGATAAGACGCCAGCGATCCGCGCCGCTTGGACAACTGCAGTTGGCTACATTCTGTCCACCTCGGCAGGCGGTATCGGTCTGAGCCGCGAGGAACAAGCAGAGCTGGTCCGCGCCCTTGCTGAGAAGCTGGGCGACGGCGACGAGAAGGTTAGACTGGCAGCCGTGAAGACGATCGAGCTCTTTGGGTTCCGAGACTTTGTTCTGAAGCTTGGCTCTGGCGGTGGCAGTGACAAAGAAACTCCCATCATTCGCAGCCTGCTGGATAGGTGTCGCGACAAGCGTCCGGCGATCCGCGTGGAAGCCATGACGCTACTCGCAAAGCTTTGGGGTGTCGGCGCGGGCGAGCTGGCTGCTGGACAGGAGCTCGTCACCACAGCTCTCAAGAGCATTCCGTCGACTATTTTCAACGCATGGTACGCCAACCACCTCGAGCTGAACGTCTTGATTGACCGAGTCATCTTCGAGTGCCTGCTGCCGCTCTCGTACCCGCCCACTAAGACCAAAGGTTCTAAGAACACGGCGAGCCAGAGCCAGTCTGTCACAAGCGTTCCCTCGGAACAAGACAGCCTGCGCACCGAAAGGATCCTGTTGCTTGTGCAGTCGCTCGACGCTCAAGCTCGCAAGGCTTTCTTCACCATGCAGGCGCGACAACCTCAATTTGGCCAAGTCCTCGAGGCTTTTATCAAGCAGTGCGAGGCCTACAATGGCGGTGTCATGGACGCTGAGGGCCCCAAGAGGACAGCTGCGCTGGAGAGGACCATTCAGTACATTGGCCAGTTCTTCCCTGATCCTCTCAAGGTCAAGTCGGACTACATGAGATTTGCCAAGGCGCACGACCGCCGAAACTATCAGCTCATCAGGTTCGCCATCAGCTCCCAGAGCGACTACAAGACGGTCCGCGGAGCGATCAAGGAGCTGGTGAAGCGTATGCAGAATAGCCCGAAGGGCCAGGACCTTGCTGCTGCGCTCGATACCTTGATTCCTTTCCTGTATCGGTCAGCTTGCATCATCTTCAACAAGAGCCACCTCTCTGCCATATTGGAATCATCCAAGAGCAACAAGGAGAGCTTCGGCACGATTGCCCACGAGATCCTGCACGAAATTTCCGCTCGGAATCCTGACATGTTCAAGAACTTTGTCGGCGATCTGTGCGAAGAGCTTGTCGAGCAAGCCCCCACGGAGAAGAAGACCAATGACCCAAGTACCGTGGATATCCTGCGGGCCTGTTCTTCCTTTGCCAAGAAGTATCCCAAAGAGATTCCCGATACCCAGAAATTCACTCGCGCACTGCAGCACTACGCCCTGTACGGCCGTCCTGTGAAAGCATCCAAATATGCAATCAAGATCATGCTGGCCAAGAACGATAAGCAGGGGCAGGTCACGGCAACAGCCGTTTTTGAAAAGGCCATGAAGCAGTTTGAGTATGGCGCGCCTCACTTCTTGAACAAGCTGCAGGTCATTGCTCAACTGTATCTGCAAGCGCCCAAAGTGGTAGAAGAGAAGGATGAGGAGATTCTCGACATGGCCATCCAGAAGATCGTCCGCACAACGCGCGAAGAGGCCGTTGACGACTCTAGTGCACCTCAGTGGGTAGAAGACGCCAACATGAGCGAGGAGCTCCAGGCGAAGCTGTACTCCCTGCGTATTGCTGTCAACCGCATCCGCAGCAATGAGGATCAGGAAGAGGCCAAGGCCCAGGCGGTGTCGGTGATGAAGCTTCTTATGACGCTCGTCAAGAAGGACGGCGAGATCAGTAAGACTGGGAACACGCCGGCGCACTTCCGCTCCCGCCTGCGCCTGCTGGCCGGCCAGCTTATCTTGAAGCTGTGCACGCTGAAACATCTCGACGATACGCTGAACCACAAGGATTTCCACACTCTGGCGTATCTCGTGCAGGATGCTGTGCTTGGTGTTCGCAAGGGTTTCGTGGAAAAGCTCATGAAGTACCTCGTCCTCAACAGGCTTCGCCACCGCTTCTACACGATCATCTTCCTGACCGCGTACGAGCCGGAGCCGGAGCTCAAGCAGCACATTGAAACGTGGATCCGCTCAAGGGTACAGTCAATGGCGGGGAACCCACAGAACCCGATGGAGGCGATCCTGGCAAGGCTCATCCCTCTGCTGGCTCACCACCCAGATTACAGCACCGACCCGGAGAACCTGGTCGACCACGCACAGTACCTCATCTACTACATCAGCCACGTGGCCACGGAGAAGAATCTCGGCCTCATCTACAAGTACGCCGAGCGCGTGAAGCAGACACGAGACAACCTCGACCCCGAGAAGAGCGAGAACCTCTACGTCGTCAGCGATCTCGCCTCGGCCGTCATAAGAAGGTGGCAGGAGCGCAGGGGATGGCCTTCCAGGCGTACCCGGGCAAGGTTGGCATGC
>NW_003315031.1:1101388-1112145 GCF_000150825.1 Verticillium alfalfae VaMs.102
AGCCCGAGGCGGCCGACGACGAGAAGGAAGCTACGCCGCCCCCCGGCAAAGTCCAATTGGGCGCAAGGCCGCGGCGCTGCCAAGACGGCGGAGCTGCCAAGACGGCCGGCGACCAAAAAGGAGGCGGCCCCTGCCGCCAGGCCGACTAGGAGTCGCAGGAGCCGAGCTGCGAAGAGCGACGACATGGACGTCGACTCGGAGTAGTGCCAGCCGAAGAAGTAGCAAGTATGTTCAGGGCCATGACGCCTAGCAGGGAATCGGGCACGACAGCGTCGACGCCCGGGACGTACAAGCGCAGCGACGCAACCCAAAAGCATGGAATGGGTCCGAGGATGCTGTTCGGAAGAAGGGGAAGACTGTATCTTTTGTTTCACTTGCTCTTTTTTTGTTGCCGTTAGCACGGTTCCACTTACGAAGTTGATGGACGGACGGACGGACGGACGGACGGGGAAGGTGAGAGGGCGAACACATTTCGGACGGGGCAGAGTTTTTCCTCTTTTATTTCAAAACGGGCTCAGAGAGACGGGATTTCACGTTCGCATGTCTGCCTGGACGGGCGGCCTTGAGTTCCTGCCCTCTCTCACACGTCCTCTGGTGGCCGGCATGATGACGTTGGAATCTGCGGCTGCGACTGGGCACTCGGTGCGGTGCGATTGTATGTTGGCTTTTTTCCCCATTCTCCTTGCCGAGTAGTCGGATGGGTAGCTTGACCTGTTTGTTGATATACCCCCCACCATTGTCCCTGTCTGCACTCGCGACTCACTGTGTTTTCATCATGATACTGCAACAGCGAAGCACAACAGCGCAATGACGTGAGTGAGCTGTATGTGTAACTTGAAATCTCAGCTTCCATTGCCATGTCATCGTCATCATCGGGATATATAGATAGTGTACACAGCTTTCTCGACCCGCCTTCTATATTCCCGGCCCTTCAAGGCAAAACGTCCCCTAGATCATCCATCATCCATCCATATATTCGCCTGGCACAATGAAGCCAATTAGCATCCTGCTCCACAATGAGCCTCGCCGTGCTTCCTGTACACTGAAACTCGATTAAAGGAGTGAAGAGAAAAAAAAGAGCGAAACGGCGTGGCATATCATCCACAGAGCCATGTCATAAAGCCCCTGCCAGAGGAACTCGCGCCTCAGAGGCAATTCAAGTGATGGGCGCCAGGAAGGGGCTGAGCATGAGCTCGTCGGCGCTTGGGCGAAGGTTGTAATCAATCTCAAAGGTCTGGGCGAGGAACTTCTGTGCCTCGGGGCTGGCGTGCTCCGGGATGGTAGGCGCAGCCATGGCGCCGCCAATCTTGAAGATAGCCTGCATCTGGGTACAGTCGGGGAAGGGATGGGAGCCCGTCATCATCTCGACGACAAGGCAGCCGAGAGACCAAATATCCGCCTTGCGAGTATAAGACGTCTGCTTGACAACCTCGGGCGCCATCCAGAAGACAGAACCCTGAAGCGAGGGACGATGCTTGTTGTTGTTCGCGCCGCTGAGAATGTTGGATGCCTCGAGCTTCTTGGAGATACCGAAATCAGAAATCTTGATGGTTCCCTTGTTGTCGACGAGGATGTTGGCACCCTTGATGTCTCGGTGAATAATGTCGCGGTTATGCAGGTACGAGAGACCAGTGAGAATCTGTCGGACAAAGCTACGCACAAGTGGCTCGGGCAGAGCACCATACGAGTTAAGCATGGTCTGCACGGAGCCACCCGGGACGTACTCAAGGAAAATGTTGAGGAACTCGGACGACGAGCTGCAGCCTAGGTATTGCACAATGTTGGGGTGTCGGAGGTCACGGAGCAGACTGATCTCGCGCTTGAGAGCTTCGATCATGCTCTTCTTGCGGCCATCGCTCTGGCTGTTGGCACCGGGAGCGGGCGCCTCGACCTGCTTCACAGCAAGTAGCTCGCCGGTGACGGCGTGCAGAGCAAGATAGACGGAGCCAAAGGAACCCTGGCCGATGAGAGCACCCTTCATCCACTTGTCATCAGACCAGGACTCGCCGGCAAGGAAGCTCTGGAGCTCCTCGTCTTCGTCCTCGCCATCCTCGTTTAGGGCCTGAGTGAGCTGCTCCACAGACCCGGAGCCCGTGGAGATTGTGGACTCGCCATCGAAGAAGCTCTTCCTTGTGATGTTGCCGTCGGGATCAGTGACGCTCACCGCCGCAGTATCCGAATTGCTGTCGGCGAAGGAAACGTAAGACTTGCGGTTGGGCTCGATGGGTGACTCCTCCTGGAGGGTGTCAAGCACCGACGACGTGACCGAGTCGCGGTATGCATGGGTGTTGCGGGCTGCTTGGCGGGCTGCCTGGTTCAGGGGTTTCGCCGCCTGAGCCGAGGCGGTCAACCATGTGTCGGCGATTGTGGGAATGGGCGGAGCGTCGGCAATACTCGAGGCAAAGCTCAGGTTGCTCGCAACACTCAAAACGGCTATTTGACTTTTGCTCATGCGAGTTGACCCGTCTCATGGAAAGACGAGCCCGTCCCTGTCAATTGTCCCTCCCCTGGCGTGGTCAGGGAAGTAGGACGTGAGATCGGACGTAATGAGCTCGCTCGGAAGGCCTCAAGGCCACCAAATTGGCGGGAGGGCAGCCTTCCTTCCACGCGGCCGGGACGAGGCCGTTGGATGCGGGGCGCTCCGAGGTCCTTTGGCGTTGTGGACATTACGCTCGCGGTCCTGGAAGGAAACGGGCGAGAGAGGATGCTGGAGTTCGTCGTTCCAGCGTTCGCCCAGAAGGTTCTGCACCTTGAGCTGACTCCTCTTATCGACCGACTCGAGGGCACGGACATGGTTCTGCTGTGCCTCCTCGACGGCGATGCCGGCAGCCCGCTCCAGCTCTGACATGCCAGGCTCGCCAGCGGGCACACGGCGTAGGATGAGGCGGTTTCGTTCGGGACGCTTCTGGTCCTTGATGATGCGCCACAGTTCGGTGTCGCCGAGGCGACGGCACTGGCTAGGGTCGGGATCAACGCCAGCAAGGACCCAAAAGCAATAATTCCTCTCGTGGTCCTCGCGCAGAGCAAACTTGCGTAGTGTGACGCGCATGACTTCTTCGCACGTGTTGCAGTCGGCAATCTTGACAACCTTGGTCACGCCTCCGGTGGAGATGACACGAATAACTTCCTGATTCTGCGGTAAACCAGCCATCAGTGAGCCATCCATACTGGACTGATTCCTGGTATGGTGAGATGTTACCAATCGATTAGCCTGGGGCAGCTCGTGCGGCGATCTTGAAGAAGCATTGGGGCCAGCGTTGCTCATGTAGCCGGGGCTCTGGCCGTAGCGCTGACGAGCCTGGCGCGCATCGGAGCCTGGCAGAGGAGAACTGGGGCGCGAGGAGGACTTCGAGGTATCGAGAGGTAGGGGCATGTCGATCTGGCGCGAGTAGCGCTTATTCATCGGAGGAGTGGGCATGCCACGGCCGGCGGAGGACGACGTCGAAGGGCCAGAGGGCCGAGGCGAGTTGGCAGAGGCCATGTACTGGGAGTCGAGGAGACCGAAGGAGTCCTGCGCTTTGTTAGTCAAAAGAGCACAAAGCAATTAAAAAAAATTGCAGCAAAGGCCAGGCGGCGCGGCGCAAACGGCGTACCCTATTCCTCTTCTTTTGGTTTGCGTAGGCCTTGGTTCTCAGCTTCTTAATGCCAAGGAACAGGCGTACGCGGTCGCCGACCTTGTCGATACCCATTTCCTTGAGGACATTCTTGTCGAGCTCAAGTAGATTCTCGCCGTTGATGTGGTTTTTCCTGAAAAGCTTCTCGTACTCGCCACACTTGACACTCCTGAGGTACTCGGCGACACGCTCCTCGTCCCAATTCTTGACGGCGTCGGGACCTTCGCTTTCCGAGAACTCGGACTCGGTCGGGCTGGCGAAAGAGGCAGTCGAATTGGGCAGAGTGGGCGCTCTCCTGGAGGGGCCGACGGAGGCGGGAGACATGTTACTGGCGACCATGTTGGAGCTGTTGGAGCCCAAGCCCGCGGGGAACGACGATTTTGGAGCCAGCATGGCCATATTGACGGTTTGGCGATGACAACACGGCAAAGTGTGTTTGCGATGATTGAGTCAAAAGGATGACCTCGCGAATGAGTCGCAAATAGTGGGAGTTTGGGTGGAATGCCGGTGCCGTGGGAGAATGTCTCTGGATTGTCTCGCCTGGAGCGCGTCACACAGAGGTAGTGTTCAAGCAAACGCGGAGTCGTTGAGTGGACGGTTGGAGAACGTGGGGAACGGGCGAAGAAGGGGGAGGAGAGAAAGGGTGGGCCGTGAGAGCACAATCGCGAAGAACTCGTGATCCGCAGCGACACAGCAGCAGCCAGGAAGGCACGGGTGCTGGTGTTGTCGATGGTGGACAGAGGAGATCGAGGATGGGCCGACGTCGAAAGTTGAGGTTCAAGTCAAAGGAAGGAAAGAGACAGGGACAGGAGCTGGGGGGGGGGGGCAGGCGGCGGCGGCGGCGTGGAGGAAATGGCTACCGGGGGGGGGAGCCTAAAGAAAGAGAGGCTCAGGCTTGCAGGCAAGTGCGCCCACCCACACACAGGACAAGACATGACAAGACAGGTCGAGGTCAGGCAGGACCCTCCGCACGCTTCAACGGTGGGTCTTGGCATCATGGAAGCGAGGTCAGAAGCTCAGTGGGTGGAAAGTCAGGGGGGGTGGGGTGGCGAGGCGACGCAATAGTGAGCAACAGCACTGAGCACCGACTGAGCCAGTAAAGGGCTTTGAGGACCAAGCCGGACGGATTGACGACAAATGACAGGCGATTGAGTTACCCCTTCTCCCCCTCCCCCGTCGCCAACGCCAGCACCGGCGGCTGCTGGCGTGGAAGCATGAAACCTCGAAACGAGCGCAAGGGGGTGCGAGCGTGCCACCTGCATCCCGCATCCTACATCCCGCATCCCGCGTCTTGTCCGATGTGTGCGTTTTCGCCTGAGCCTCTGTGTAATATTTCCCCCCTGCCCTCTTGCTGTACAAGGAATCCACCACACTGTTCGACCCTCGGCATGATCGGCAAGCTTGATCACTGCATCACTGGGTCACGATCGGCAGCTTACACTTTTGACATGTCCGACATGCTGCCGATATGTAATCCGACCTAGGAGAATGGTAGAATAGCGAAGCATCATGGATGGAGGGGGTCTGGGAAGGGGAAAGGAAAGCGACGTATGGGCTGTTCAAGTCTATAGCTCCTCTCAAGACGAAGAGCTTGCTCCCAATGTATCCCCAATGTATCGTCGTGCTAACGTTTTCTTGTTGTTGACATTGGCCCCTTTTCGTCGCCCATGTTGCCATTGCATCCCATGCCTCCACTCGTAACCACTTCCCGCTCTCGCAGGACAGGCATGATCCTGTGAACCTATGGCCGTTTGCTCACCAAATTGACGTAGCGCGTGGCACCAGCTCAGGCGTTCCGGCTGATGGGGTATCGAAGGGGCAGGCGGCGGGCCAACTCACCGCCGATAGCCTGTCTCAGCATGGGCCTTAGATTGCCTGGTAGATCAGTCAACCTGTTTGTCTCTTGAACTCTATCAACCTGAAATCAACAATGAACGGCGGCAAGACGCCTAGCGACCGAACGAGTGTGGCCCCTCGCAGAGACGTGTACCGCCCCGCCGTCGTTACGCGGCCCCTGGTGCCTGTCTTCCATCAGTCGAGCCGGCGAGCTCCTCTCGTGGTCATCTCGCCGTCTTCGCCTGATACCGTATTTACGCGCCTGCATATAAACAAGTTCACCGCTCCAGCGGGTCCACTCGCTTGCCCGGTCAGCAATGTCAGCAGCAGCTTCAGGCAGCTCGCGGTGGAGTCTCTCCCTGACTTCATCCTCTCGATCTACTTGAGGCGCCACGATAGGCTCGTAATAGGCATGTCACACTCAGATCGCTCGTGTCATTGGAAGACATTGTCTACATATTACAAGGGGGGGGGTGGGCCTCATTGGCTACCGAGGGCTTTGGCGGCGGCGGGGCCGAAGGGAAAAGGAGGCGCTGGCCGGGGGGGTCAGACTTGAAACAGGTCGTGTCGCACGTTTCGGCACGACCTTGGCGCTGCTTCTTTGCATCTCGCCGCATCGTGGTTCCTTGCCTTTTGCCCGTGGCTGCCCGCATGGAGATCCCTGATAACGCAGCGCTCCTCATTTTCGCTGCTGCCGTATCTGGCGTCGGCTCAGTTTCTGTTTCTGTACATCGTATCCCTTTCTCGTTTTCCCTTCCCTTTTTGATGCGCCAGACCAATTGCCAGACGCCAGATCGGCTCAACCACTTGGTTCCACAATTATTCACGACAGTGAGCCCCCTGTATCGTGCTCAAAGTGGGTGTGACCCGAAGGCCTCGCCGCTTTAAGCCTAAAATCATGTGGCTGCTGACCCGAAAGCACGCCTCAGCCACGGAACACGACAATGTCGGCCTACACAGCCTCAAGAGAGCTCCTTCTACCCAAAATATCTAACCTAGGTACCTAGGTATCCAAGGCACCTACCTACCTTACCAGGTAGGTACCCAGGTAGGTGGAGTCTGGAGAGCCAGAGTGCTAGAGTGACCACCTGATTCACGACACGACCAACAAGATAAACCATCTATCTTTCTTCATCACTGAAATATCTTTGTACAGCTTCAGCAGCAGCGAGCTCCTCAAACCCTCTACTCGGATGCGATCGATACAATCAGCTGCTTCACCTGCTCGTCACTCCACTGCTCAATTCCAAAGAGAGCATTGTCGGTCTTGACGAACGGTCCGGAGTAGTCCTCCCTTGAGTTGCAGTACAGAATCAGGTTGCCAATAACCTCGAATGTGACCCTGCCTGCGAAGAGCTCACCTAGCGACTGCTGGTACACGGGCTCCATGTCCAGAGAGCTGATGTCCCAACCGTCCCGTCCAAGGGCCTGCTGGGCGAGCTCAACCATTTTCTTCTGGCTCATCTGGATCGTAGAGATGTACACTGGGCGGTTCTTAGTCTCCTCAGGGTGAAGGAGCACACCGACCGCCGCCTGGCCGACGTGTTCAAGCAGCGTCCACGCCGTGACAACCTCGCCACCGTTGAGTAGCTCGGCCTTCTTGGCCTTGAGGTGAATCTTGAAGAATCCCGTGCGCAGGTTCCAGTCGAGGAAGGCGCCGTTGGAGATGCTCGTCCACGTGAGCTTGCCGGCGGCCGCGAGCTCCTCGAGCTTAGCGAGGACCTCGTTCTTGGGCGCGTAAACGGGTACAGACCGGCCCTTGGAGTTCCTGGGGTCAATGGAGAACTCAGAGGGGATGAAGCGGGAGACGCCGGCGGCGACGGCTGCCTCGACCATGCGCAGGGGCATGGCCGAGTCTGGGCTCATGGTCATATCGATGACGGCGTCCTGGCCCTTGAAAATCTCGACGAGGGCATCGACAGAGTCAAAGTCGATGACCTTGACGTTGACGGTGGATGGCAGCTTGTCGTTGGCCTTGCGGACCGCCGCGGTCACATTGAACTTGCCAGACACGACAAGGGCCTGCAGAACGTGAGAGCCGGCGCTGCCAGTAGCCTAAACGAAAACAAGTCAGATTCGGACAGTCTGGCCGACCATGCGAGGCTAGGACTCACACCGGCAATGACAACGTTCTTGATCTGCTGAGACATTGCCAAATAATGATATTGACAAGCAATGTATGACTGTGGTATCAATCGTGTATGTGAGCGAGATGGATGATTCTATACTTGGTCACTGATCTGAGATGAGATGACATTAGGTGCTCGACGGCGAGTGACAAGGCTTCTTGTACGAGTCCAGCTCGTCTCTCGACTGACACCACCGCACTTCGTTCAGGCCCCGGTCATGCTTCAGGCATCCACGGACCAATCGCTTGTGGCTTCGTTCTTGCGCTGACCAGCCAGGTGGGCAGCTGCCTGCAATCATGAGATCTACAACGCCAGACGATTGCTAATGGTGAGCAATTAGAGTTGATTCAGTCTGCGAGACGGAAGCTTTTTGGCGCCGACCCGCAGTTAGACTTGTTGCGACGCAGTACGAACCTTCTACCCTCGCGGACAGCTTTACATACGATACTGATACTATGTTTGTTTGTGACAGTTGACGATGGCTAACCAGCTCAAGCCATATAACCCGCCAAGACCTTTGACCCCACAATACTGGGTTCCCGCCCCCCGAATCGTTGTAAACTCAGCCCATGCCTTGGGGAAGTCCGAGCCTGCCCGGGGGTTCCAATAATTGTCATCTGCCACGGAGAGATGGTTTGACGATTTATCAGCGCTATACAGCGGAGGTATGATAAGCACGAAAACAGCTGCTTATGCGAATGGATAGTGCTCTGGCCTTTGAGATACGGAATTTGTCTTCATCCATTACGTTTGAATGATGATTCGTATAATATCATGCATCAACGGATTACATACACCGGTTTTCATACGACCACGAGATATTCACATGCATGCGTCTATCGACGCTGGAGGCTGTAGCATGGATGGAAGGCTCCAAGCACCGAGGTTCTAGCCCAATCCGTACCCTCCCCCAAGGAGGAATGACGGCGATCAGCGAGATCAACCCTGACACCGAGCTCTACATCAAGCTACAGAGCGCCTCAGGAACCGATAAGCGAGCACCGTGCCAAGCCTTTTACTTGCGGCTCGGGGAAGGAACTTTTACGCTTGAGATAGGATCTCACCTTACCCAGCTTTTGGTTTCAGGTCCACACCTCGACGGCCCTTTATCCCCATTGGCTACTTCTAAGCTAACATCCGATGCTCTTCGGCATTTACTCGCGACCTAGCGCCTTTCCTCGACTTCGTTCCTCAAGCACGGGGCTTGGCTTGAAGCCGTGAGATTCTGCGTCAATATTGCGTGGTGGTTGAAGGGGTACAAAATCCCCAGCGTAGCATCTGCAACAGAAGGTTAAATAGAGCAAATTCAAACTTAATCGGTTAACTGTCCTGCACAGCATCACGACCCTGAGCAGCCTGTCCATCAATCACACCTCAAACTTTAGCTGAATCCCTGAAAATGGTCACCACCACGATCCCTAAAAAGTCGCTCCGCATCGGAGTCATGATGGAAGCCGTCCAGCTGGCAGACATCACCGGCATCGACATCCTCGGCAACCTCTCGAGAACCCATTACGAAGGAGGACTCGCCATTGACAATGAGTTCGCCAAGTTTGAACAGGACGCCGTCGACATGACCTTCTACTACATCGGCAGCACCCTCGAACCCACGGGCACGAGCCCCAGCCTCATGTATCTCCCCAACGTCACCTACGACACGTGCCCTCGCGACCTGGACATCATCATCATCGGCGGACCCCTACCGAGCCACCGACCTCCCCCAGCAGACCGCTTCATGAAGGAGGCCTGGCTCACGACCCGCGTCTGGCTAACCACCTGCATCGGCTCCATGTGGCTCGCCAGCACCGGCCTGCTGGATGGCAAAAAGGCCACGACCAACCGCAGCCTCTTGGGCGCTGCAAAGCAGGCGCACCCCGACGTCGAGTGGCTTGACCAGAAGTGGGTCATCACGGACAAGGCGTACGAGGGGCCGAATGGCAAGGGTGAGCTCTGGACGGCGGGCGGTGCGGCCGTTGGTAAGTCATCACCGGTGTTGTGGCGAATGTGGCGGCCAGCATGCTGAATAGTACTTCGTGCCAGGAACCGAGATGATCGCCAAGTACTGTCTGCAAAATTTCAACCCGGAGTACGTCCAGTACGTGGCTCTGCATTCTCTTGCTCTCGACGAGTATGAGCTCGAGCCCTTCTACCGCACCAAGGCCGTCGCCACTCAGTAGATGTGAATAGGGTTGGATCTGCGGTCCATGGCAGATACGGGGCAGCACGTGACGCAAGCGCCGTGGCTTCATCAGCCTGTACCACTGTCGCGGAGAGAGATGATTGAGTGAAGGACCTTGATATATAGGAATCGAGTTGAGCAACGCTATAGGTTCTCAGTCACAACGTTAGGCCTGGTCGCTTGCTGAGGACTGTGCCCAAGCAATATGTGCTCTGATTAAGTGTGGCTGATGCTGGAATCTTACCATGCCACATACCAAGAGCGGCGAGTATGCTAACCCCGCCGAGTCAGGTGGCTTTGCGCACGCGACGCATGTTTTCTTTTGTTTCCCACCCTCGGGTCTCGTCTGTTGCTATGATCGAAACATGGCTTTTTATCCTCTACGCCGTCTTCTTCCCTCTGCGCTTGAGGCTTTGCGCCTGGCGCCTTGACCCTGCAGGAGGGCCGAGCAATGCAGGGCTCATTTCCCCAGTTTGCTGAGCCCAAAGCCGCCTGATACCTCGGCATCAAGCCTGGATATGCCCCTTTACTCATGGTGAATCGGGCCACCGTTTTGTGTTTGCTGTAACCAAGACATCTATCGGGTGCGGCACTCTCACGATTCGCTGTGCGTTACCTGCGCGCACTCATCTCAGTGATGGCCGGTCCGGAGCAAGTGGTGGGAATCGAGCGCTCGTGTGAGAAGCTTCTCGAATGACTAGCGAACTAGACACGTTCTTCGCGGTCAACCAATCTGCAATTCTCGGCTTACCGCATGTTTGGCCGTGATGAGGGCGTTTGGTCTCGGGTTTTCGTGCCGAAAGGATCTCGTCCGGATGTTTTGTCAGCACAGCTTTTGCGGGTTCGGTGGTGTCTCCAGTAGTGATCGACCGATCCGGCAACCCCGCCAAAAGCCGGGAATTACTGCATACATGCCGCGCACCATAGGGCTGGGAAAGGTAATGCGCGTAGTCTGGCATCAGCGTGACTCACATGAGTACTCGGATCGCTTCATTGAGC
>NW_003315031.1:1112411-1115177 GCF_000150825.1 Verticillium alfalfae VaMs.102
CGGCAGCAGAAGGACCGTCACGCTGAACGCTTCCATGCGCTCGCTGGCAGCGACGCCGTCCTCTTCACGTACACGCCGTCGGGCCCCTGGTACAGCGTCGAAGAGTTCAAGACGGAGTTTCTCGAGAAGACGTCGTATGCCAACCCCGACTTCTTCACGTATGCTGTCATCGATACGACGCGGCCGGCGTCGGCCGAGGACGACGAGGGCGAGCTCGCCGGCATGATGTCCTACTTCCGGAGCTCGACGACGACGCTCACGACGGAGATTGGCTGGGTGTACATCCTGCCGCCGTACCAGCGCACGCACGTCGCGACCAACGCCGCCGGGCTGCTCGTGCGGTACGCCCTCGACAGGCCCGAGGACGGCGGCCTCGGGCTTGTGAGGGTGCAGTGGCGGGCGCACGCGCGCAATGCGGGCTCCATCAAGCTGGCGCACCGGCTGGGGTTCAAGGACGAGGGCATCACGCGGTGGCACATGCTTTTCAAGAACGGCGTCGCGCGGGGCAAGACTGGCAACGGTCGGGGGCTGCCGCCGGGCGGCGATCCGGAGGACTTGTGGAGGGACACGGCCACGCTGAGCGTCTGTTGGGATGATTGGGTCGAGGGGGGCAAAGAGCTGGTGCAGGCGGCCATGGACCGAAAGCAGTAGCTGGATGTTGCTCATGAGGCGATCATGATCAATTACACGAATGAGGCCGTTGTTGGAAGACGGCACGATGCCGCACAGAGATAAGTCAGAGGTTACACGGACAGTATCGGGTAGGTGGTACCTTAGGTGCCTACCTTACCTACCTAGGCACCTTAGGTTCTTAAATATCCCATCCAGGGAAGAAGTCGCGGCAGGTAGGTACCTAAGGTAGGTACCTAGCAAGCAACGGGCCACATCGCCAGTGACCATTCACCCGGTGGACGGCCAAAAACACCAATCATTTCCATCAATTCATTTCGTGGGTTGACAACCGGCCGGTTGTCACCGCCCAGGCAAGCCAGGTACAAGACGTCGAACAGGAAGGCGAGAGTGGAGCAGTGACTGCCACCAGTGGTACAGCGACTGCCCCCCTGCGCGCTCCAACTTGTCCGATGCCGCCCGCCGTGGGGAATTCAACCGAAGAAGAAAACCCTCGCCCAACTCAACTACGATAACTACGACCCCTCATCGATGATCACGCTGCGACTGATCATCAGCCTCATCTCGTCGGACAAACGCCATTGTTCATTTCTCGTATCGATCATTGCGTGGTACACGTGCTGTGTGGCCTCCCGCCCGTCACCGTCCCACAGCTGATTGACCGCAACGCCTCGTCACCCCCCCGGACCCGTTGCTTCTACAGTCTGTGACACACTTCAACGGTTCCTCGGCTGACCTGGGATTGACCTCATCTCAAGGCAGGCGGAGAGATCTGACGCTCTTATCGCTGGCTTTCCTGCAGACGATATGTCGGAACCAACGCGAGATGAGGCTTCCGGCAAACCACTCGTCGGGTTTCTTGGCCCTCAGGCTTCGTACACGCATCAGGTAAACCGATATGACACAGTCCTCCTGGCCTCTGAAGCACTCGGCTGCCAAATCCCGTGCTAAATCATCATCACAGGCGTCCCTGCAGGTGTTTCCGGAGAGCGACTGGGAATTGAAGCCACTTGTCACCATCCCCGGTAGGCCATTTCTTGATATCCAGACCAAGCCGCCATCGCCTGACACACGCAGATATCTTCACCGCCGTCCAAGCCGGGCATGTCACATACGGCGTTGTACCTTTTGAGAATTCGACCAATGGCTCGGTTGTCTTCACTCTTGACTGCTTCGCTGACCGACACGCACTTTCTCCCGACATTTCTGTCTGCGGCGAGAACTACCTCGACGTCCACCACTTTCTCGTAGGGCACCTACCACCCAATGCCAATACTGCAGGTGCCTCTAAACCCGTGACTGCAACTCCTGAATCGACACCAGTCGCTCCGACTTCTGTATCTGCATTGTCCAGCGCGTCTGCCCCCGGCTCCGGAGCATGCACCCCCACGGCTTCAGAGCCGCACCCGCCCAAGCCCCGTGCCAAGCCCCTGACAGATCTCACCCACATCCGCCGTCTCTATTCCCATCCCCAGGCATGGGGGCAGTGTTCAGCATTCCTTCAGACGTACCTCAAGGGCATAGAAGCGATCGATGTGTCATCGACCAGCCGCGCCGCAGCTCTCGTTGCCGAAGACGAGACCGGCACTAGTGCCGCCATTTCCAGCGAGATCGCTGCCCAGCTCCACGGCATTGATATCCTCGCTGCGAGCATCGAAGACCGCTCTGACAATACAACTCGATTTTTCGTCATCCGGAAAGAAAACGTCGAGTTGTCCAAGACACCTTTACCACCCAAACTTTGCCAGTCCGATGTTGGCACGACAAAGTCCATGGTCTCCTTCATGGTTCCCCACACCGCCCCTGGTGCTCTGGCTGACGTGCTCTCCGCCTTCCGCGCAGCCGGTCTGAACTTGACGAGCATTAACAGCCGGCCGAGCCTCGAGGAGCCCTTCCAGTACGTCTTTTTTGTTGAGTTCGAAGGCCATCGTGTGCGAGATCCGGACGGGCGGGTCCGCGACGCTCTCGAGGGTGTTGCCCGCGTTGCGGAAACATGGCGGTGGCTCGGGAGCTGGGAAGACCAGCGCTCCCGGCCTTAGGGCTAGAGTGAGCGACCCAGGAGCCAGAGCAAACTCTTTCCTCCTCCCCTCCCTGCGAGCTGAGATGGGGCCCTTCGTCTTGAGGGGGGGCGAGGGG
>NW_003315031.1:1115956-1124782 GCF_000150825.1 Verticillium alfalfae VaMs.102
ACCAGCCAAGCCTATATCGACGGAGGATTATCTCTCACCCGCGGCAAGAACCAGACTTTATCATGGTCTTTGGAGAGCTACGGCATGCCCCGTTTAGAGTGGCATATTCCCCTCTTACCCCTCTGCTTGGCCATGGATTTTCTTGCCTGCGGCATCTCAGCCGATTGCCAACCGCACGAAAACAAGTCCGCATTGAAGATCCATCCGCAGGCTTAGGTGTACCCCCACCCACCGCGGGACCTTACCGGGTCGCCTGAGAAATACAGAGACAACTCCCGACACGTGGAGGCAGCGTCAAGTACGGGCAGAGCGAAGAAGGTACGTCTGGTGGAGGTATCGCGCGCGCCAGTGGACAGAGTTTGAGCAGTTCTGGAGGGAGTCAACGGGAGGAAAAAGCGGTTCTGGGCCCCAAAGGGCCCCTCGGCGGAGACGCTAGTGTCTCCGGTGCGGAAGCCGCAATTGGCCCCGGTCCAAGAAACTTGGTGATTATGACGTCTAAACCGCATGTATCACGGGCGCCGGCGGAGATGGGTAAGTCACTCCCTTGGCTGGATCGGTACCTGGCGCTGGTCTCTCTCTGGTCGTGGGGCCTGTAAGTCGTCCAAATTCCTCAGCCTCGGCCGCTCGCTTTTCTGGGTACGGTCGACTCGACGCCCTCGACGCTCAATTTTTCACGCCATGGTTGAGTTCCGAGATACCTCCGCCATCGGTACCTCGACGTACTGTACCTACGTTACCCTCGTTGAGTTCTTTCTGCGCCCCCCCCCCGCTCAAGCGTGGGTAGAGGGTGTGGCAGGTGGGTGAGAGCTTGTTGGAAAGAGGGGCAACAGCCCAGTTGCAGAGCTTCTGAGAGCTCGATTGGACGGCGGGAGGCGAGTTTGGATGTCAGACTTGGGGGAGCTTTGCAACCAACGTTGGATGCGCGCCAGAGCTGGCAACCGGATGAAGGCCTTTATATATGGTGTCCTCCCATCTCGTCCTCTCGAGAATGCAGCCGTGTCATCCCCTCATCTCGAGATTCCGCCATCGCTTGCACATCCCATCGAGACATTGCGCCATCGCTCATTGTCCTATCACACAACTGAGCAGCCCCATTGCCCACCACAAGAACCCACGACAACCTCTCGTTTGTCAAGCACGTCATCACAAACGTCGCGACAACTGGAGCAGCCCTCCGTTAGCACGCCCTCCATCCTTGCTATCAGCCAAGATGACTGTCATCTCGACCTCCAAGAAGCCTATCTTCTGCGCGACCCATCCTCGGGCATGCTCAACCGCCTTTGAGAGGGTACGTTTTCTGAAAACCCTGGATCATGTAGCTAGGGGGAGGGGGAGGCGACTGAAGAGATTCTTCCCCAAACTCCAATGACCCAGTTTTATTTCCCTACCATCGTGTCTCTGATGCTGATTGAAATTTCAGGTTTTCATGACCCGCAGGGATGTGCTGAGCTGCGTTCATGAGCCTTTTGGCGATGCGTTCTACTACGGGCCTGAACGCCTCGGTGTCCGTTATGCCGACGACGCTGACGCCAGGGAGTCGTCTGGCTTTGCCAACACAACGTATGCCGATGTCCTACAGACCATTGAGGAGTCTAGCGAGGGTGTAGGTTTTCCCATTTCTTCCAATCGTCTCATGATGGGTATCGGCGGCTTCGTGGTGTGGTGCATGCAACCCCGCGATTTGGTCGCAAAGTCGTGAAAGCTTCAATTGGCTTCATGCATGACGCCCGCAATTGCTGGCGACAACCTTGTGAAGAGCTTCGCGCAACCAAACCTCGGCTTGTCAATTCACATGCGACATGAAGTTGAAGCTGCGAAATGCCAATTCGTTCGTGAGCCTTCTTGCAAAGCTTCTCTGCGGCTTGCGCCCCCGAAGCTCTTGGCCATGCCTGTCACCCACATTTTCATCCCCGGTCGCATTTCTCACGAAAGGCCAATGCAGACTAACAAGATCACAGGGCGCGAAGCGTATCTTCATCAAGGATATCATTCACTACCTCTTCCCCCCCTCTGGCGCCCCCGCTTCCATCGCACCCTCTCTGGGCGGCGAGAAGTCCACAGAGCCTAACAACCCTACCGTCATCCCCGTCGATATCCTCCGCAAGTTCCAATTCACCTTCCTCATCCGTCATCCTCGCCGCTCCATTCCCTCCTACTTCCGCTGTACTGTGCCACCTCTGGACAAGGTGACGGGTTTCTACAACTTCGATCCGGCTGAGGCAGGCTACGACGAGGTGCGCCGCTTCTTCGACTTCCTCTTGAAGGAGGGACTCATCGACCGCTCCAACCTGACCGTTGTCGATGCCGATGACCTCCTCGACGACCCCGAGGGCATCCTGCGCGCGTATTGCAAGCGGGTTGGCCTCGACTTCCACGACGGCATGTTGAACTGGAGCGACGACGACACTGCCTTCGCCCAGGACAAGTTTGCCAAGTGGGTCGGCTTCCACGACGATGCCCTGTCGAGCTGCAACCTGAGGGCTCGCGACCCCAAGCATGTAAGTCCAGACCTTCCCTGAGGCATGACAAAGTGGACGCATCAAACTGACTCCCACAGAAGAAGGTTTTTACTCGTGAGTCTGAGGATCGCGAGTGGAACGAGAAGTACGGCGAGAAGGGGGCCAAGTTGATTCGCCAGACGGTGGAGGATAATTTGGCTGATTACGAGTACCTGAAGAAGTTTGCCTTGTCGGTGTAATGACTTCGAGGGTGTGCAGCGATATCTGGTCTGTTTTTTTTTGTCTTCTCCGCAGGTTATATGTTTATCATTTATCACGGGTTGGTTTTGGGATTTGGCACGACATTTTGATTATGGCGACCGTCAACGACGAGATCTCGCATATACAGATCAACATCCAAAGGCAGTCATGTCAGACTGCCACGCATATATACACAGAGGCAAAGGCCATGAATGAATGAACATGTTCAAATATTTCGTACAATAGTCTACAACAGGCTGGGTGGTGCTGTGGTGAACAACCGCCGTGTGGTAATACAAACCCCCGAAGGACGCTCGCAAGACGCATCGACACATGAGCCGGTCTGCTTGCTATGTGCTCTCATTTGCTCTCATGTGCTCCCATCTGCTCTGCCCCTTCCTTCTCACGCCTCTTTCGCGACAGGCGTCGTCGTGTCGACGACCTGCTCAACCTCAGCCGCCTCGGCGCCCTGTAACGCCTTGGCGTCCTCAAACAGCTCGTGCTTGACGTTGGCGCTCCACGCGCTCGCAAAGTTCTTGTCCTGCTGGTCCCTCCAGAAGACCGTCGCCTCGAGCAGCTGCCTGTCCGCGCTGCTCTCCTTCGGCGCGTCCGTCGACCAGCGCTTGCCCCGGAGTTCGCCGCCGGCCCTCGACGAGCGTCCGCTCGGCGGCGCTCACCCACAGTCTTGCTGCCGCGGCCACCACCCGCGAGCACGGCCGCCATGTCGGCAATGGCGTTCTCGCGCTGCTCGTGAATGGCGAAGCCACGCTCTTTGCGCGTGCGTGTCGACCGCACGAGCCGGCCTGTCGCCGCGTCCTCCTTGGTCCGGTACAGCTTCTCGTCGCCCCACTCGAGCTCGTGGCGCCGCCGGTATTCGCGCAGCTTCTGAAAGGCCGACTGGCCTGCCGTGCCGGCGCCCGCGGGAAACTGGATGAGGGCCATGGGCCGCCAGAGGTCCTTGCGGAGCTTGGCCGGGGTTGACTTTTTCGCGATAAAGGGGAGTTGCTTGAGAGCGTGGTTGGACTGCGTTGTCTGCACGTTAGCATTCCTGGCCCTTTGGGAGTCCTTCTCGCGTTGGGGTAAGTGGAAGACGCACGTCGAGCTGAGGCGTGTGCGAGTAGATGATCTGATGGGAGGTCAGGTGGTGCCAGACCCAGATCTGCTCGCCGTGACCGGGGGCGAAGTTGGAGAGTTCGGGCTTGGCCGTCCTGCGTCGCGACCAGGTGTGGCCGTTTCGTACTGTCGCCCGCGGGATGCCCGCGCTCAGGGAGAGCTGGGCGAAGCGGAAGATTGGCGTCGAATTCATGGTTGCGCGTGTGCGGGATGGGGCCACCGTGGATCGTGAAAGGCAGTCAGTCCCCTGATCTAGCACAATTGGCGTTTGGCTGCGCGAACAGGAAAAATCCCAGAGCTCCAGCGCCGGGGGCGCGTGCATTGAAACTGTGGCTGGAGAGTCATGTGATTTTGTGAACGAGCCACAGGCCTGGCCCCTTCAGCTCTGCGGTGCTCAAGGCTCCGATTAGCTCAGCATGACGATCAGCTTCACCCCGCGGTCCCTGGTTGGCCGAACCACCCAGTAGCTTCGGGCCGCTTCTAGTGACGTCGAGGCCTTTCCAGTGCGCTCCCCCGTCGCTGCCCTACGACAACTGGCAGTTGCTGGAAACATCAGGCTACATCTGGCTTGGCCCACTTCCAACTTGGTCGAGTGGTCCGAATTCCGCCTGACTGCTGCATAAAAGCACTCGACCTCGAGGACTCTCTTACGCTTTCTCCTTCAAGAAACAAAGTAATCCAACTAATGATACCCCTTCTATGAGTAGAAGACTCACCACTACTGAGCTTCGAAGCGACGCACATTCCGCATACTCACGACTACAAACGTACAAACCACACACACACACACCTTCGCTACATACACACATCACATACCCACGACAAGATGAATTCCCGCATGGAGTTCACCGACCGGGCCGAGAAGGCTGTCCAGGATGCCATGGCCCTTGCTGAACAGTATGCCCACTCCCAGCTACTACCAGTTCACCTGGCGGTGTCTCTTCTCGACCCCCCCGCAGACCAGAGCAAAGATCAACAGAATGGACCTGCGCCTTCGGCGTCCATGTTCAGGCAGGTCGTCGAGAGGGCACACGGCGACCCTCAACTCTTTGACCGCGCGTTGAAGAAGTCACTCGTCCGATTGCCCAGCCAGGACCCCCCTCCCGACCAGGTCTCCGTGGCTCCCGGTTTCCACGCCGTCCTTCGCAAGGCCCAGGAGCTGCAGAAGGTACAGAGAGACAGCTTCATCGCCATCGACCACCTCATCACCGCACTCGCCGAGGACCACAACATCCAGACCGCCCTCCGCGAGGCAAACATCCCCAAGCCGAAACTGGTGCAGGACGCCGTTCAACAGATTCGAGGCACCAAGAGGGTGGACAACAAGAACGCAGACACGGAGGAAGAACACGAGAACCTCGCCAAGTTCACCATCGACATGACGGCCATGGCCCGCGACAGCAACATGGACCCCGTCATTGGTCGAGAGGAGGAGATCCGCCGTGTCGTCCGCATCTTGTCCCGGAGAACCAAGAACAACCCCGTGCTCATCGGCGAACCCGGTGTCGGCAAGACGACCGTCATTGAAGGCCTCGCCCAGCGCATTGTCAACCGCGACGTTCCTGACAACCTGAAGCACTGCAAGCTGCTGTCGCTCGACGTGGGTGCCCTGGTGGCCGGCAGCAAATACCGCGGAGAGTTCGAGGAGAGGATGAAGGGCGTCTTGAAGGAGATTGAGGACTCCAAGGAGATGATCGTCCTCTTCGTTGACGAAATTCACTTGCTCATGGGCGCAGGATCGTCCGGCGAGGGTGGCATGGATGCCGCCAACCTTCTGAAGCCCATGCTGGCCCGTGGCCAGCTGCACTGCATTGGTGCTACCACACTCGCCGAATATAGGAAATATGTCGAGAAGGACGCTGCCTTTGAGCGACGTTTCCAGCAGGTCCTCGTCAAGGAACCCACCATTGCCGAGACCATCTCCATCCTTCGAGGTCTCAAGGAGCGGTACGACCGCCATCACCGCGTCACCATTCTCGACAGCGCTCTTGTAGCCGCCGCCAACCTCGCTGGCCGCTATCTCACATCTCGACGGCTGCCTGATTCGGCCATCGATTTGGTTGATGAGGCGTCCGCCGCCGTTCGTGTGGCGCGTGAGTCGCAGCCCGAGATTATCGATTCGCTGGAGCGCAAGCTTCGCCAGATCATGATTGAGATCGCGGCCCTCGAGAAGGAAAAGGACGAGGCATCCCAGACTCGCCTGGCTCAGGCGAAGAAGGATGCCAGAAACGTCGAGGAGGAGCTGGAGCCTCTCCGGCAAAAGTACCTCAGCGAGATCAAGCGCGGCGAGGAAATCCACATGGCCAAGTCCAAGCTCGACGAGCTCCAGAAGCGTCTGGAGAACGCGGCCAACGACGGCGACCACGCCAAGGCCGCCGACATCAAGTACGGCGCCATCCCCGAACAGCTCGCTGTGATCAAGGAGCTCGAGGCGAAGAAGGCCGCAGCCGACGCCGCCTTGAGCGCCACTGGCCAAGACACTGGCTCGATGGTTACGGACATCGTGTCTGTCGACCACATCAACGAAATCGTCGCGCGATGGACGGGCATTCCCGTCACGCGCCTCAAGACTACAGAAAAGGACAAGCTGCTCCACATGGAGAAGGTCCTCGGCAAGATCGTTGTTGGCCAGAAGGAGGCCGTCAAGTCCGTCTCCAACGCCATCCGACTCCAGCGGTCTGGTCTCGCCAACCCCAACCAGCCGCCAAGCTTCCTGTTCTGCGGTCCTTCGGGCACTGGTAAGACGCTGCTCACCAAGGCGCTTGCCGAGTTCCTGTTCGACGACCCCAAGTCTATGATCCGGTTCGACATGTCTGAATACCAAGAGCGACACGCCCTGAGCCGAATGATTGGCGCGCCACCAGGATACGTTGGTCACGATGCCGGAGGACAGCTGACAGAAGCTCTCCGCCGCAAGCCCTTCTCGATTCTGCTGTTCGACGAGGTCGAGAAGGCCGCCAAGGAGGTCCTGACGGTCCTGCTCCAGCTTATGGACGACGGCCGCATCACCGACGGACAAGGCCGTGTTGTCGACGCCAAGAACTGCATTGTCGTCATGACCTCCAACTTGGGTGCCGAGTACCTCACACAATCCACGTCCCCCGACGGCCGGGTCGACGCGGTGACGCGCGAGAAGGTCATGAACGCGCTTCGCGGCTGGTTCCTCCCCGAGTTCCTCAACCGCATCAACTCGACCGTCATCTTCAACCGTCTCACGCGCCGCGAGATCCGCAACATTGTCGACATTCGCATCGGCGAGATCCAGAAGCGTCTGGCCGACAACGACCGCAAGGTCTTCATCGACGTGTCGGAGGAGGCCAAGGACTACCTCGGCGCCGCGGGCTACTCGCCCGCGTACGGCGCGCGACCACTATCGCGCCTCATCGAGAAGGAGGTGCTCAACCGCCTCGCGATCCTCATCCTGCGGGGCCAGATCCGCGACGGCGAGAACGCGAGGGTCGAGCTGATCAACGACAAGATTGTCGTGCTGCCGAACCACCAGGACAGCGAGCTTCCATCGGAGGAGGATGACGAAGACATGGAGGATGCCATCGAGGAGGTCGTCAGGGACGACGAGGACCTTTACAACTAAGCGACTCGAGACGTGCGCGAGGAGAGAAACGTGGCCTCCGCTTTCTTTTCTTCTGATGAGTTATGAGGCGTTTGGAATTTCAAAAAGGCGTTGGGAACAGCATTCATGTAGATATATATGATGAAACGTCAGTACAGACAGACAAGGGCATAGAACTAGTTCAACCCGCTCCCTGAAACAGTGAACCATTCTCGCTTTCCAACAGTGTACACGCCAACACGCCAACGTAGCTAGGTAGTCAGAAGGGTCTAGACTACCATGCGCTGTCTCCCCGAGACAGAGTCTGGACCAGCGCCGACGCTCGACGACAATGCAGAGAGACCGGCACCGAGAAGGGGGTCTGCTAGTGGACAATACATGCAATGGAAGTGTTTATTTCTGCGCCTGGAGACCAAGAAACTTCCCCCTACCAAACTCTACAGTCGCATCGGCTCGTCTCGTCTGCCGCATTGCTGAGGTATCTTTGTCGACACACACAACGCATCATGGATGCGGTGAGTGCCATGATGGCGAGATGGGACCAAGAGGTTACCTACCCAATCCTCGGACATGGGCATTTTTTTTTTGGCTTTAGGGAACAGACATGAAAGTTCAAGGTGCGGTCGTGTTACATGTACAGTACAGACAAATAAAGCATTGACCCCCTCCCGCCCCCTTGAATATCGACGTGGATGTTGCTGATAAGACCAAAGTCGGAACACGGGCACCCCGAAAGAGAAAGATCCGAGGGCCAAAAACAGCATCGCCAGGGAGGCTGCGCCTCAGCATATCATCTGCCATGACCTCGCGATACCAGGGCCCTCCCCCAGCGTCAGTGCCATATGGATCGGATGTGCAGTGAACTGAGCGTGGGGAGGGGGGTTCAGGGCCAGAAGTGGGGATAGATGGGTGGGTGGCAGGGTGGAGCGCCAGAGGGGGTCGCCACGCAAAAACACGCCTATGTACAGCGATGTTTCAGGTTTTTTTTGGGGGGGGGGGGGGGGACAAAAGTCTTGTCTAAGGCCGTGGGGGGGAAAGGAGGGGAGACGGGCTGCTGTGCGATGCGGGGCGCTCGGTTCTCGGCTCCTGCCTCCGTTCAACCTCAGCCACAGCTCCGTCCAAGTCGCTGGCCAAAGGGTTTTGTGCACGTCACGTATGCCCGTCTATGCAAACGGTTTTGGAGACGGCATAGACTCACCACTTCGGTTAATTGCGTAAATACGGTGGCTGCCTACGTCGACAGTGAGCCTCACAGTGGTCCTCACAGGCCAAGTCACATCGCAGCACCCGCCGCTCCAATGCTGTCCCCGAACCGTGGATCTGAAATGATCTCCTACGAAATCACGAGAGCCGGGATCCTTGCCATGCTGCTCTCTCTCTCTCTTCCCTTCCCTTCTCTTGCGACCCCCCACTGACCGGTGTTGCCGCGTCGCGTTCACGGGG
>NW_003315031.1:1124882-1125432 GCF_000150825.1 Verticillium alfalfae VaMs.102
TAGAGAAAGAAGACTCGTACTTGGATGCTTTCTCCCCGATGGACGACGGATGCGCGGCCCTGCGAACCCCCGCCTTCAAGGGGAAAAGATAAAAGAAGGGCTTGATGGGTTGAGTATCTCGTCGTCGATGGGCCCAATCTGGACGCCTCACAGGTCAGCAAACTCTTAATCCGGAAGCAGAAAATGACAAGCAAGAGACGAGGCAGACGTGAACGCACCGGACGCAATTCGAAGCAATACAGCAGACGCGAAAAGGCAACGAAGAGGGCTTGCTCCGCCACCTTCCAGCCGACACAGATCCGACGGCCGCCCCCGAACCCCCAGAAGTTGGGTATCGTGCCGGCGCCGGCGCCGTCCATCCATCTCTCGGGCCGGAATTCGTGGGCGTCGTCGAACTCGCGCGAGAGCCCGATCGAGTTGATCAAGAAGCACGTGCCGGCGGGGATGAGGTAGCCGTCGAACGCCAGGTACTCGGTGAGCTGGTGGGGTGGGACGATGGGCACCGTCGGTTGGCAGCGCAGGACCTCCTTGATCATGGCGGACACGTGTG
>NW_003315031.1:1125842-1148717 GCF_000150825.1 Verticillium alfalfae VaMs.102
ACAGCCGGCAGCCTGCTGAACGCGAGGGAAGAAATCAACGTAGCTCGTTGATGGCGTGACGAACTCGATCGTCACCCTCTGGTAGTCGTCGAGCTGCGCTCGCGTCTTGTTCAGGGGGTAGCCCATGACGACCCTGTACAGCACGGACGTGGCGTAGCGGTAGTTGTGCGCGAACCACGTGTCGGGCTCCGAAGATACCGCCGCAGCATGTCCACGCTCTCGAGCTCCTGCATGCCGGCATAGACCTTGAGGTTCGACCCGCTGAGCAGCTGGTGCATCACGCGGCGTCCCTCTCGCCATTCTTCCTCCTGCCGGATCACCGTGCGCTTCCCGTTGCTCACGAGATCGCTGGCCACGGGCATGTGCGGTCTCTCGTTGGTGATCTTGCCTCTCTTGGCTATGAGTTCCGACACGACGCGGTCCGAGTTGAGCACGACCCACGTCCTCGAGCCCATGTGCAGCGTCACCATGTCGCCGTACGGGATCAGGGACGCCAGCTGCCGGCGCGTTTAGATCCAAGGCGCGCGTTCTGCTGGCGGGGGCAGCGCAGTGACAGGTGGGAGACTCACCCACTTGTTGAACGACAGGGCGCCGCGACGGGCTCTCATCATCTGTGGCAGGTTTCCCAGCACCGGAACGCCCGGCGGTCCCGGCGGCATGGCCACTCTCTTCGTGCCGAGCGACCATTTCAAGTCGGCCGGTTTCAAGAACTGCGCGAGCGCCACGCAGCTGCTGCCCAGGAGGAGAAGGAGACCCAGATAGGGGTAGAATGAGGCTTCGACGGAAATCATGCTGGCAGCCACCACAGTTGGAGGAGACGACGGCATCGGTGATTTTGGTTCTCTTGGGGATATGGAGAAGGGGAGAAACTTTGTCGGTGGGTTTCTCGCACCATGACTATCGCCCTGGTTTGGAGGGGTTCCCTATGACAGTAAAGCAGTTCCGCTCTGTTCAGTGTAGAAGCTTAATCTGCGGGGACCTGAGGAAGCGTGTGGCCGTCACTACGACGTTATGCAAGTGAGCTGGAACGCGCACTTCGGGGCAACTGTGATGCCCGGTCTGATGCATGTGGTACGCCAAGGAGGACCTGAGGTAACTATTAGTGTCTATGCAGTTATCATTGCCCGGAAGAAATGGCCGGAAAAGATTGTCTATCAACGCCAGCCAACCTCGCCCAGCCTGATGAACCGGGCGTACCTTGCTCATCCGCTCGGGTCCGTCTGCTCCGCGCGTCCACGCATCGAGGATGATCACAGCAAGATGCCTGTGGGAGCTGAGATTCATAGTTGCCCGGAGGTGCGTGATTTGTCCCACCTGCATACTCTGCCGTGTTGGTGCAGACCGTCCAGCCCTTTCGAGATGCCTGGAATTCCGTGTGAGCCGGCCGAATAGCCCCCCCGGATATGGCGGTTGTAGACTTGGTCGTGTTTCCTGCAGGTGTTCAATGAGACATGCACCTACAGGAACCCCCCATGCTCGGATCGTGCGCGGGTGATGGATGCCAGTTGGGTACGTCTCGAGATGGTCTTGTACATCCTCGCCGTAGCGCTCGCCAGCTGTAGCATGGGATGTGGCAGGACTTCTGGAGTCCTAGCATGGCTGACAGAGTTGCCTGGGTGCCTTATGCTCAACGACGTTGCGTGAGACGTGTTCTCCTATTTCTTCTCGTCAGTCAAGCTTTTCCATAAGAACCACGAAGTGCTGTCTCCAGATTGGGAGGATGTAATGGGTACCTCAAGTATAGCGGGTGCTTTCATCGACGCCTTTCCCCTCAAATTGAATTATTCTGCTGCCGAACTGTGCCCCTTTCCTCTGTTTCTGGAACAACATGGTCGCTCCACCACGCACGTTTACGGATTTACTCCTATCGCATTGGCGCGATACCTCGTCATCGTCCATCGTCCAAAGGCTCCGCTGGAAGTCGGCGGAGGGGACCTGACCATCGCCGATGTCGTGGCAGTATCGAGGCACCTGGCACGCGTGGCGCTCATCCCGGCGTCCATCGCCGCCATCGAAGCGGGCAGCAAAGTCATACCGGAGAAGCTCACCCAGGGCGAGGTCATCTACGGTGTCAACACGGGGTTCGGCGGCACTGCCGATGTACGGTCCGACGACGTCGAGGGAGTCCAGCAAAGCCTGATCAGCCACTTGACGTGCGGCATCGTCGCGGACGGCAAAACGGAGGATACGGCCCTGGGCCGCAGTAATGGACATGCAGGCCGAAGCACGCCGAGGCCATCCGTCATCGCTGTGAGAACTCGATCGGGCAGCTCGCGCAGAAACAGCAACGAGAATCGGCGCGGCCACCGCATCCCCCGGAATGGCGCTCTCGCGGCTACTCGCATGCCCCGAGTCATGGGCGAGGGCATCTATGCTCATCCGCCTGAACTCCCTGGCCGGCGGCGCCTCGGGCATCCGGGTCGACATCGCCGAGTCTCTGGTGGAGCTCCTGAACGAGGACGTCGTCCCGCGCATCCCCCGTCCGCGGGAGCATCTCGGCCTCGGGAGACCTCAGCGCGCTGGCGTGGATCTGCGCGGTGATGCAGGGCAAGACATCCGCCACGGCCTTCAGCGGCCGGCGCGATGTCAAGGGGGCCAGAAGAGTGACGAGGGCCGACGCCGCCCTGTCGGAGGCCGGCATAGCGCCCATCGGCCTGCTCGCCAAGGAGGGCCTCGCCATTGTCAACGGTACGGCCGTGTCAGCCGGGGTGGCTGCTCTTGCGGCCCACGAGTCCCTCCACCTCGCAGCCCTGTCGCAGGTGCTGACGGCCATGAGCGTCGAGGCGCTGCGCGGCAGTGACGAGAGCTTCGAGCCCTTCATCGCGCGGGTGCGGCCGCACCCCGGGCAGACGGACAGCGCGAGGAACATCAAGGGCCTTCCTGGCCGGGGTCACGGCTGCTCAACCGGCACGACAGCCGCGACGTGGCGGACGCTGCGCCAGGGACCGCTACTCGCTGCGGACGGCGAGGCCAGTGGATCGGCCCCGTGCTCGAGGACTTTGGCCTGGCGTACGACCAGCTGACGGTCGAGATCAACTTCGGTGACGGACAACCCGCTGGTCGACACGGCGGCCGGCCGCGTGCTCCACGGCGGCAACTTCCAGGCGCGCGCCGTCACGTCGGCGGTCGAGAAGCTGCGCCAGGGCCTCCAGGGCATTGGACGCATGCTCTTCACCCAGTGCACCGAGATGATCAACCCAGCCACGAGCTGGGGCCTGCCGCCGAACTTGTGCTCCGATGACGCCGGCACCTCGTTCCTGTTCAAGGGGCTGGACGTTGTCGTCGCCGCCCTCGCCTCGGAGCTGGGCTTCCTGGCCAACCCCGTCGGCTCGCACGTCCAGACGGCTGAGATGGGCAACCAGTCCCTCAACTCCCTGGCGCTCGTGTCGGCCCGGTACACGCTCGAGGCCGTCGACGTGCTGTCCCAGATGGCCTCGGCCCAACTCCTGGCGCTGTGCCAGGCCCTCGACCTGCGCGCCATCGAGATCGAGGGGCGCAATGACGACGCTTTGCCGCCCAACGCGACGCCCTACATCGGCCAGGCCTCGCGACGCATGTACCGCTTCGTCCGGAAGGAGCTCGGTATCCCCTTCCTGGCGAAGCGCACCTGGCGTCGGCGGAGGCTGTGACGCCGGACGGGGTCACGCCGAGCATCGGGCTCTATAATACGCGGGTCTACGAGTCCATCAGGTCCGGACGACTGTATGCCGTCGTTCTTGAGATCCTGAAAGAGGCGGAGCAGCAGCGGCCCACGAATGGAAATCACGTTTAAAACACGCCGGCTTATCATGCTACGAATCCACAGGTATTGTCGGATATCGGCATGTGAAGAAGACCGAGAGCACAGAGGAGTGGTCGTATATGTACAAGGTAGATACACAAGAGCAGATTTCTCATTTACACCGGAGAGACAACGGCATGGTCACAGTGACAGACTCCTGACAACAAGCAAGCAGCCGCCGGGTTGACGGGGAGTAGTGGCCCCCAAGGCGGGCGCAGAGGACAGGCAGCAGCAGAATATCAATCAGACAGACCCTTGTTCGCATGAGATGACGGTCGCGTAGCCTCGAGTCCGGCGGGCGGCAGATATGTGAGTTGCGCAGCCACTTCCGTGGTCCATCCTACTTGACCAACCGTGTATGCGTGTTGGACGCTCGGTTCGTCTTCAACCCACCCACACCCACCTACGCCGCATGCGGATTGCGGCACAAGACGAGTTGCTTTGAAGGGTCGCCACCCATGCACTGATAATGATGCCAACTCCTTGCGGAAGGATGTTGCCAGGGTCTTCCGCCGCGTGGACTACCCAGTAAGGTAGATACAACAGCCTGCCCGGCGGCAACACCCTGGTTCCCGATCAGAGCTAATGAACTGTCTAGATCTGCTCTGCGTGTTCTCTCAACGACGGCTATGGTTGGTGGGGGTTGGTAAGCCGCATGCATGGCCGAGATCATCCTCTCACTGTCACATGTCGGATGCCAGCGTGTGCCGTTGTCAGACATACAGACCAAACATATCGGTCAAGTTAGAGTACCACGGAGAACTAAGCTGCTGTGCGTAAAATGGCGCAAAGGATCAATGCAATCTGTGTACGGTCCCTAAGCGTCTACGATGGCTTGTCGCTTGCCGCACAGGCCGGCATCGAGGACTGGCTGGCCGGGTGCCATGCGTGAGAAAGCCCTGCCATTTGGAGGTTTGCTTGTGTTTCCACATTTTGACCTTACTATTTTGACCTAGGTACTATTTTGACCTAGATACTATGGCGGGTTTCGATTCCGTCTTCGCGAGCCTTGTTCAAGAATGCTTCCCATGCCTCTCTACCACTTTCGGCGGCATCATACTCCCAGAGCCACCGGAACAGCCCATAGTCCGCACCCCCGCGAAGTCCCGCATCGCGCTCCTCCTGGCCTGGGCCATCTAAAAGGGCAAACATGGCCTTCTGTTCCAGTGTGCGATGTCGGACGTCTGAAGCTCGTGGTTTGCGGACCTCCTCGAACACCCGGAGAGCATCGGGAATCTGGTCACGGCCCACCGGCTGGCTGAATATCGCTCCCAGTACGCCTGCATCTTCAAAGGCCTGCGCGGCCCCCTGCGCTCTGAGCAAAGAATCATCAGCTTTGGCAGGGAGATTGCAATCCTTTGATACTCACAAGCACGGCAATATCGCGTGAGCGGCGTCGCCAACCAGCACAAATCGCCCACTCTCATGGCGCCACTGGATCACTTCATGGATCTGGAACAGAGTCCACTTGGTGCAAACAGACCCTGCAACGTTGAGGAGCTCGTGAAGCACGGGGTCCCAGTTTGCGATCTTGCGCCTGAACTCGTCAAGGTCTGCTCGTTGCGGCCCGTACATGACCTCACCGCCTGCACCCTCGGTGTGCACCAGAACCATGTTGAGCATGTCGTGCTGAATGAGGTACGAGACGACGTGACCGCCTGGTCCCATCCAAAAGTTGACGCTGCATCTTCTCTTCTGGTCCCAAGCGGGATGGCCCTCCGATATGTTCTTGGTAGGGACGGAGACCCGGTACACGACGTCGCCAGGACTGTGAGGAGGGTCCTCACGGCCTAGTAGGATGCCCCTGCAGCGGGACCTCTCCCCGTCTGCACCCAAGATCAGATCCGCCCTGTAGACCTCGCCATTGGAAAGGCGTAAGGATGGCTTGTTGAAATCAATATCTCTGACTTCGCTGTTCAGTCTGAGAGTTATGCCATGCCCCCCCATCCCCGACAGCAAGGCTCTCAGGAGGTCCGCACGGTGAATCACGATGTAAGGGGCCTCATCACGAACCAGTGTCGGATGAGATACAGGTGGCGACTGTGAGACCACCTCTCCTCGATAGGAGCGGAATGTCCCGGCCTCTGGTTGGGTTGCATATTTGAGGACCTCCTCGAAGACGCCCCAGCGCTGAAGCAGACGCGTCGCATTGGGGGATAACTGTATTCCGGCACCAATCTGTTAGGCCGTGTTAGAAACTTGTACATGCGGAATGCAGAGAGCGCCAAGCTACTTCTTGTAGTTGAGCGCTTCGCTCAAACACTGTCACACGATGACCGGCCTGAGCAAGAGCCAGTGCGGAAGCCAGGCCACAAAGACCACAGCCCACAATGAGGACCGAGAACTGGGGCCGAGGATTGCATGGATCATTCATGTTGAAGATGAAGGATGAACGGTTCCTATTGCCCCCTAGAATCCACGGAACCAGCACGGGTGCTGGCAGCTTTTACACTGCGGAGCTCACGCCAGACCATCTGCAGCCAGGGCACCAGGATGAAGGAGCCATGTATTCCCGTGACTTACTTGACTCGGCTGTTGAAGTGCTACCCGGAGATACAGGCCATGCCTGGTCGTACGTCACGGAAGGAATCCCATTTAACAGCGACCCTGGCTTGGGGGCCCGGCAGGGAGGGGGGAGGGGCACGTCCTTGGCCTCACAGAGGTTCATTGACTATCCCGTACCTGCCGACGTTCCGCAAGAAGGCCCTCCCCCCTTCATGCACTCCGAGCACGCGCGGGATAGGTCATACAGGGTATGTGCGAAGTATCTATTCATGTCTGTACACTCAAGCCGCCACCGTGTTGGCTCCGTTCTGCGGTCATTTTTATACAAAACTAGGAATCATTGAACAATGACTGATTACCGAAGACAACTTTTCGCGATAGCCAATGTTGCATCATTGACAAGGTCGTCTTGGGCCCAGACAGCCTGCAATATTCTCTTGCAATAGGTCAAAGACGCGACAAGCTCATCTTCTCTGTCCTGGAGATGACGTCGAGGACGGCGGCCCGTTGCTCATCTGTTCGCGCTTCGCAGCCAATGACGTGAATCGGGAATTGCTGCTTGCAGAAGCTCAACCGAGGGAGGATAGCGAATGCTTTGTCGATATACTGTTGCGTCCTGACTGGTTGGTCGATCAGGTCCTCAAAACATCGGTCAAGAAACAACAGTATCGCGAGTTGGTACAGTTGCATAACCAATGTGGTGTCATCTGAGGCATCATTTTCATCATCCGGGATTTTCGGTATCGACAGGCTCCTAATCCTCCAGTCCAGGACTTCCAGGAAGCTCTTGTAATCACCCACGCCGCCGCTTGTTTCGAGTAGGATTGCGCTGCCAGATACCGCATCGCATACTTGGGACAACAGATCCAGCATACAAAATATGGGCGGCGGCAGATTAGATACCTGGAGAGCTCGGATGTTAGGCTGACTCTGCGTGGCGTCATGGAGTCTCTGTCCTAGCACGAACCTGTGAACAGAAGAGGTCTGTTGGGGTTGGCGGTAGGTCCGGGGAACCACCTTTCCTCCAGTGCAGTAGGGAAAAACGAGCGAGAACGTCGTGGTAGTTTACCCAGTCCAGCAGGACGGCCACATCGGGGCCAAGCTGATGCAGCATCTTAACAGAGCACGCGCCGAAGACCGCCTTGACACCATGAAGGTAGAAGGGCCAGTGGCCCGAAGTGCAAGACGACTGGTGGATCTCGAACGAACAAAGCAGCATGCCCGTGGCGGCATGCTGCAGGGTCGCCTCCACCCCCAAACTCGGCGCTCCTGGTTCTTTTGCCAGACTTCCCAGCGCAGCGACTTTCAGCTCCAAAGCTTGGGACTGCAGGCCGTAGCGGTGAAGCGAAGAAAAGGCCATCAGCGCTTGAAGCACCGGCGCAGCCGTGATCGTCTGCCCTTGCAGCGCAACCCGGACCAGAGCACACCCAAGAGCGGTGTTGTTGCAGCCAAAGGTAGCAAGGGACATGGAAGCTACACAACAAACTGTATACGTGAGTGATACACGAAGCCGTCAGCTCTGCTTCCCCTGACCACCAGACCAGTGGGCGGCTTTCCTTGATTTACAAACATACAGTATTCCAGCAGGTCTCGGTCAACGGCTTCCAGTTTAAATGGATTCCAGAACATCGGGACGCTGAGCGAGGGCAGGTTGTTGCGTGCCGGAACAGAGCTCGTCAGGCTGTGATGCAACTCAATGTCCCAATTCGACGTGTGGACAAACCGCGCGTCGGAGATCAGGCCCGGGGCGACGGGCGGCCTGGATGGCAGAGGCAACTTGAAGACGACGGCACGCCGTGGATCGTTGGGGCGCGGCCAGGACAGCCTGAGGCCGCACCCTGGGCATTTCCGTCTGGATCGGGAGCAGTGCGTGCAGGCTTTCCTCTCCTTGGCACGATCGCAGCTGGTGGTACGACCTGGCCGGGTTAGCGGTCTTCTTGCTTTCCTCATAGGTCCTACACGTACCTTACCTTGGCATGCGTGACTCCTGGTTGGGGCTTTTACTGTCTGCAATTCCTCCATGGTCAGGGGGCAGTAGTCGTCGATGAGCAAATCAGAGATGCGAAGACCCAACAGGAACAAGCGAGGGTAGAGACTAGTGGCGTCGACATTATATCTATGAACTTACTTCTTCTCAAAATTTGGCGTTGCATTGCGTTTTGGGAGATTAGGCGTACATTCGAAGCACGTTAGTCGGAATTTGAATGAGGCGATGGGCTAAACTCTCCCGCCCTCGTGCCTTGCTCCAATCTGCAGACAGGCCTTTCATGTTGGTGATGTGAAGAAGACGTTTGGAGGAGCGATCGGCTGCATGGTAAGGAGGAAGCGGGGTACATAGCCGTGTCCCTGGGCGACTCTACCAACATGATTTGGGGTAGATATATGCGGGAGTGGGTGTGTGTCTATGCGTGATTAGGCAGGTAAGATTGAAAGGGAGTATCACCAACATAGCATGCATGAGCAGGCAACACAAGGATTCAGCGGGTAAACCATAGTGTGTGGCAACTGTGCGATTATGTGGTTCGCATCGGAAAAGCGTAGTAAGGCATCTCTAAAATAGCAGTCGGGGGGGGGGGACTGCGCGCTTGACTTGGCATAGCTCAGCTTCTCGGCAGCCCTCCCGAAATGCACGTCAGACGGCCAAGCAGCTCGGGGTGATATCTCCGGGGGCATCTGGTGCGAGTGACGAGGCAGAACGAGCACGTCAAAGGCCCATGAGATGAAGAGGTGAAGTACAGCGCTAGAAAACCCGCATACAGCACCCCTCTGATGATGCGATTAGCTAGAAATGAACCCTCCTCCTCGGTATCCAGCTGGTTGTCGTAACTTTCGCTCCGTTGTCCTTTCTCTTGATCATATCTAAAATGGTGCGAGCGTGGCAACTTTGGCTGTCGCCGCGACCGCAGCATCGTAGCAGAAACAACTCTCAGCCGGCCTTCAAGCATCTCGGTGACGCTGCGCTGTACGAACCTCTCTCGAGACCTGACGGCCTTTGGTACGTCAGAGAGACGCATTACATAGAGAATCCACTCGTTCGTGCCGGACTGACTGGACCCCCACTGTAAGTGAGAAACATCAGGTCTTGACAGTCAGGAAACGAGACTAATCAGCACGAATGGCAGACACATCCATCGCTTACAGGATGAACACTTCAAGGTCGAACAGGGCGTGTTGGGTGCGGTAAAGAATGGGGTGGAATACGCCATTACCAAAGATGACGGAGTCTTTCACATTCCCGCCGGCACGCGGTGAGTTGCAATCCCAGGGACTACGTGTTCCGCATGCTTGCTTCGAGAGCCGCCTCGACTGACCAACAGCGCTTTTGGGCCTGAAGCCATCGATTTTGGTCTCATAGATCAGCCAAGGAAACTCTCGTCTTCTCCGTCTGGCTGGATCCCTGCAAAGATACTGACCATATTCTTGACGTGAACTTCCTCCGTAACCTTTCTGGGTACGTCGACGACTGCCTCAAGGCAGACTTGAAGCCGTCCGTCTTTCAGATTATTCTATTCACCGAGCATGCATCCTCCCTTCTGTGCCCGCCATTCCTGAATTGGATGCCGGTTTGGTTGCTCATTTGGGTACACTGCGGGCTTGCCTTGTTCGCAGAGAGTGTGTTAGGGTAAGCATCTGATCAACCCCACGAACCCTTGCATGAACCAGACCAAGCGCTCGCCTGCGTTTGCTGACGCTCTGTGAAACTCAGCTATGAGAAGTCGTATCCCGAGTACACCAGAAATTCGTAAAGGGTTCCATCCGTTGTCATGAGCGTTGCCATGAGCGTTGCTAGCTTGGTAAATAGCATATCAAATTGAATAATCGCAGGTGTATTTCAGCTAGCATCCTGTCCTACAAGGTATGATTGTGCCTGTTCTACGCAAAACTTGAGTGAAGAACAACGTGGACGTTTGAACAGTCCTTCGCCATTGAATCGTAGTCACCGGTTTCAACACGATATGACAAGATGAAAGGCCTTGACGCGGTGTTCAAGTAATCGGTTCATATGTAACACTTAGATGTGATAGGAAATGTTCTGTTCCTGCTGGAGGAATTTTCTTGCATAGGTAGGTAGGCTTCTACGTACCTACCCACCCTGTACATCCATATTTAATCAATCCGTCTTCCCCTCCTCCCATTTGAATTTCCTTCATCTGTGCCCAACTCACTTTACAGCGTGTAACCGGCAAACACCATGTCTCTCCCCGTCGAGCAATTTGTCATTCCCAGAGGCTCGATCGTGCTTGTCACTGGTGCCAATGGCTTCATTGGATCTAATATTGCCGACCAGTTTCTCAAGCTCGGCTATAGGGTCCGCGGTACTGCTCGTAGCCCCGAAAAGCACGCCTGGGTCGGCGCCCTCTTCAGCAAAAAGTACGGCCCAGGAAATTTCGATTTGGTGGCTGTGCCGGACATGAGCGCGCAGGGTGCCTTTTACCAAGCTGTCAAGGGTGTCTCGGCTGTCGTCCATACAGCATCCATCTTCACCATGGACCCGAATCCTCACAATGTGATCCCGGGGACGATCTTGGGAACAGTCAACGCACTGGAAGCGGCCGCCCGGGAGCCAAGCGTGAAGCGCTTCGTCCTCACATCTTCTTCCACTGCCGCTTTGATCCCAAGGCCTAACAACCCCCTGAAGGTCACCACTGATACATGGAACGACGAGGCTGTGGAGTTGGCGTATCGCGACCCGCCCTATGAGCCGCAGCGCGGGCTCCCTGTATACGCCGCTAGTAAGGCCTTGTCCGAACGGGAGGCTTGGAAGTTCATGGACGAGAAGAAGCCTGGTTTCACCCTGAACGCCGTTCTGCCCAACATCAACTTCGGCGCGAGCCTCGACTCTGTCAACCAAGGTCACCCTTCCACTTCGGCCATCGTTGCAGAGCTCTTCAAAGGAAATACCACCTACCTAGGTGGAATCACGGCTCGTAGGTTCCACCAGTGTGCACCACAAAAGAGGCAAAGAATGACAGACGCTAACCCGCAAACCCTAGAGTACTTTGTCGATGTGCAGGACGATGCCCTGCTGCACTGCGCTGCCGTCCTTCATCCCGATGTTCAGTCCGAGCGTGTGTTCGCCTTCGCCGAGCCTGTCAACGGGGACAAAGTTCTGGCTGTTCTCCGCAAGCTCTATCCCAGCCGCAGCTTTCCCGACAACTTCCGGGCTGAGGAGGATTTGACCGATATTGCGCCCCGTAAGCGAGCCGAGGCTCTATTGCACGATTTGGGCAGGGACGGATGGACAAGCTTGGAGGAGAGCATCAAGGGAAACACGGAAGACCTTGTTTGAGGTGTGAGGCGATGCGGCGAATACGATGGCTCGCTTGGTTGGCTCGGGGGAGGTAGTGGTTGCCCCAAGGCAACCTGCGCCGATTCGTGTTATGCAGTGCAACACTGAATCCTCGAAAGGAGCAGGTCTATGAATGTATTGACGTTCCATTGCTGTTGGCAGTCGGCCGGTGATTTCCACCACTGTGATTCCTCTATTCTGTTTTGTGTGGGGGGAGGGGGTTCCGGCTACGCCTCTCCATCCAGGGTTAGTACAGCCTGGACGGGCGGGATCTTGCATGATCTCACCTGCGGCGGGACACAATGCGGCAGCATGGAGGCGTGGACCCTGCGGCATGACAATTGACAGCCGCTCGAGTCCGCCTTTTGACGCCGGGTGATGTGCCGAGGGGTAATTACTGTATGCAGTCATCCTTGTCAGATTAGAGCCGCCCCAACCACTCCGTAAATACAGAGCCTGTCCTCACAGACGCCGAGCTCATGCCGCCCGGTCACTGAGCTATGTGATTTATCTCGCCGTGCGCGTATATGCAGACCAGACCGTGAAACTTGCCCCCAATCTCCTGTGCCACAAGACATGCAGCGCATGGTATGCCTACAGTAGGATAGAATGGGCTCGAGTATACTGCCTCCAGTCAGCCAAGAAGTATCAGGACATCATGATACATCGATAAAGAATGGGCGTGGGGGGCTCGAGGCTATGATGCGGAACATACAGCCGACTTGGCACAACCCCACACCTCCAGGAAAATCAGATTCATCCAGACGTGATCTTGAGGAGGATGGTCCATGCAATAATGAACCTTCCCACGCAACAGCGGAGAGTCTCGTGCTCGGATTGTTCGTGATGAGGAAAATATGGTGAACCCCACCGTATGACCCCAGAGAAATGTAGGTGGAATGTCGGCTCGCCAGGAGGGGTGCGCATGTCATGTCTGGCTCATTGGTTGTCGGAACGGGGGGTTTCCATACATATCCGATGTCCCGCCTGTCTGCCGGTCTCTTCTGGCCCCCTTGCCCGCTATCATCTTTGATTCTCTACCCTGCTAGCTCACCGCGGTCTACGATAGTGAGTTGAGAAGGAAGACAGTGTAAATCACCCTCAGTCAGGATGGCTCTGCACGGGTTTACCTCATGTCCTCCAAAGACGACGACAGACCATCCTATCAAATGCACAGTGGAGCACCGCCGTAAAGATGGTGTACACGAAGAAATCTTTATGCATTGGTTCACTAGCCAATTTCTTCCTCGGGCGGTCGCTGTTTTGAAGAAGCACAATGTCTTGAAGTATGCAGTTGTAGGTGACTGCAAAATAATCACCTTGACAGGATGCGTCTCGCTGACACAATTTCATGGCAAGCAAAAGATGGATAGTCAAGTCGGCGCGGCCTTCCAGGCCGAGGCGGGCCAAGTGCGACCTGGCTGGAAGGTGAATGACTGCGATCTCGTGTTGGAGTATTGGTTCAAGGACATGGAGAGCTTGAAAAGCCTCGCCTCTGATCCGGAATGGATTCAAACGGCCCTTGAGCCTGGGAATGACTGGTTTGATATGTCCGGACCTACCATTCGCATCGGTTATGATACGACATATCTAGAACATGGGGATATTGTCAATATAGCAGGTCGAAAAAGGAGAAGCAGGGTCACCGCCAGCTTCGACTGACCTGTTGATTCGTAGACTCGATAGCCCCCATTACCCCTTTTCTTCTCGAGAGCTTCAAATAAGTCGCATAAAGCACTGATGAGTGTATGAAATGCTTTAGGTATTTGTCTTTCTGGGAGTGGTTCAGGAAGAAGGAAAAACGGCGAGATTCCGCCACGTCATAGTCTAGACTCTGGGCGTCAGTCCCTGCACTTGGGGAGTCTAGGTGAACAAGAGGGCTTTGGTATTTGTTAAGTCATTGAGATCGCCAGGTGAGAAGTATTCCACCTTTCATTATCTGCATTCAATCCCGTCCTAAACCGAATTGATAAAGATATCGACAGTATGACTGATACTTATTTTATCAGAAACGCTATGCAGTCCCTGCCCCGTTACTATATCAAGGCAAGCGTCGAGATGCCTCCTTCAAGTGCCAGCCCGTCTCCAATCCAATTCATGCAGCCTGCCCAACCCGATCAGTCAATATCCGTGCTTCTTCGCAAAAAATTCGACCAAAAGCCCGGCGAAGATTGCGGTGCCAACATAGCTGCTGCCAGGACCAAACGCCCAAGCGCAGCTGTTGCCATCTTCTAAATCGACAACCCAGATCATCCTGGTCAACAAGAGAGCAGTTACGCCACAGGAAATGGCGTAGTATGATACCCCAAAACCTGCCAGTTGGCCCGCCGCGACGAGAAAGTAGACCTGCACGGCAGTTGCTATGTAGCAGGCTGGTTTCGTTCCCCTCCTTCCGAGACGCACAGCGAGTCCTTTGACACCGGCCTTCAGGTCATCGGTGTAGTCCTGATGAGCGTAAATGGTGTCAAAGATGACGGTCCAGATGATGCCGGCGAAATATAGGCATGCCGCTGACTGGGCCAGAGGTGCGCCGAGGACCTTGGACACGCCAGTTGAGAGGTCCAACGAAGACTGGTCCAAAAGAGGTGCTAACGGGTCCTTGTCGAGCATTGCAGCTACCATAAACACAGCATAGGACAGCCCAAACCCCAGCTCAACTTGCGGGTAGTTTGTGCAGCGCTTTAGGAGGGGGTAGATGAACAAGAGAACGCCATCTACGATAGCGTGAGTCCGAGTCGAGTCGCCGAGGGGGTACAAGATGCAGGCCCCGAGGGCGATCTGTGCAGCAGTGAAGATATGCGCCTGCGCAGTCGTGACAGCGCCCGTGGGATGGGCCTCAGTCGGCAGCGAGTGACCTGACGATCAAAGTCTGATCTAGGTGGTCGTGCCATGTGCAGGTAATGTCGCGGAAGGTATAGGCCATAGTCCTAAATACGCTGCGAGGAATCAAACGTCTTCAGATCAAGATCGCTGGAAAAAGGGGGGGGTAGTGATGGCAAAAAGAGGTCGTATAAAGTATGTCAAAAGAAAGGCCCCAGAAACCCCTGACAGGGGGGGATATACTCGTGATGTTTGATGTATGGGACCATTGCGGATGGGAGTGAGCGGAGTATGCCCTTGACTATGCCTGCCTCTAGATTTTGACTTCATCCATGACGGAGTAAGAGAGTGGTACTCTCCGAAGTATGATGGGCAGAACTGATGCGGAATCTCTAGGGTCGCTAAATGTTTGCTGACTTCCCAAGAATGCCGCGGGCTGAAGGATCGAAGTGAAAAGGGATGTCGTGGCATTACTGAGGCTGAAGAGACCGGACCTATCACTATCTTTATCATTCATCATCGCATTCTTATCAGGTAGAGCAGAGTGTGTAGACGTCTTTGGCCTAATGTGTTCCCAGGAGCGACAAATCAGGGCATATGCACGACAATGGCACAGAAGCAGCAAGGGGGTCTGACTTGAGATCATTAGTTGCCTTACAGGCTTTGTTCCGGCTTGCCTGCATAGATCAAGGGAGGGGGTGAAAACACCGGTCCGAAATGATAGCAGCCCCGCTCAAGAAGGCTGCAGTCAGCAAGTAAATTTTAGGAGCAGGCAAGTATGCGCCCGAATCCTTCTGATAGTGCTATTGGCTTGTATTATGTAAAGTCACGTCAGATTCCTAGAAATAGCAAGTTTATAATCCTTGCCCGTTGGGTGAGGCGGCCCGTACCGGGAGGGAAAAGAATTCATTTGGGGGGGTGGGAACTGTCTGCGCCGATGTTGTATGGCATGGTACATGTATGTCAGTTCTCGGTCCTGTTGAGTGTAAACCAAGCGAGATGCTCGAACTAACCGCAGCCCCGATACCACCACAAGGTTGATCACCACAATACGACTCTCGCAATGAAGGCCTCGATACTATCTCTGTCTTGTATTTTCTGGGTCCTTGCAGCGGGTGCCAGCGTCCCCAGATACTTTGAGAAGCACGCGATCACACGTCGTGACTTGACTGCCAAACAAATCAGAGAGGAACTCGGCCTCCGGGTATCCAATACCACCTTGATCTTCGGACCAGAAGCTTGCCGGTTCGAAAAAGCCACTTCCAGATGGACGGACTCTTCCAAGCCTGATGTCCAAGTTGTGATTGAGCCAGGAACTGAATCAGACATCGCGACAATTGTAAGACCTCAAACCACCACCGACTACAAGGAGAGATCCCGCATGCTGACACTGCTTCCGAAAGGTCCAATACTGCAACGCGAACAGCATCGAATTTTTGGCCCTCAATGGCGGACATGGCGTGGCGGCAAGTCTTAGCACATTCAGTGGCATCCAGATCAGCATGCGGCAGCTCGACAACATCACCATCCAACCCGGCGGCAAGTCGGCCTGGTTCGGAGGCGGCACCGTCGTAGGCCCAGTTATCCACCATCTGTGGGACAAGGGCTTTGTCACTACCACCGGTGGGTGTGAATGCGTCGGCATGCTAGGCGCCGGTCTTGGGGGTGGTCACGGCCGTTACGAAGGCCTGTACGGTATGATCAGCGACAATATGCTGCAGCTCAACGTTGTCTTGGCCAACGGCTCGACCGTCCGCACCAACACTACGAGCCACAGCGACCTTCTCTGGGGCATGAAAGGGGCCGGGCACAATTTCGGCATTGTCACGAGCTATGAGATGAACATCTTTCCCCGGGGCCCCGAAACCTGGCATTACCACAACTACATCTGGCGCGGTGAACAGTTGGAGGCTGTCTTCAATGCCCTCAATCTTTTTCATGGCAACGGCTCAACTCCCATTGATATGGCCTTCAACGTTGGAACTTTCCTGATGGACGCTTCCGTGAGTAGTAAGGAGCCTGTTCTCTCTTGGACGTTTGCCTATCGCGGCACCTCTGAGGAGGCCGAGAAACATCTCGCCCCCATGAACGCTATAGAGGCCGCCTACGAGGAATTCGGTGACGTACCCTACTCGCAGATCGCCCATGCGCAGGGCACAGGCATGTCCGACCCCATCTGCCAGCATGACGGTGTGCATATCTCGTCGACAGCAGGTCTCCAAGTCTATAACCTGACGGCCGAGCGCCTCATTTACGAGGGGTTCAAGATGCGCGCGATCGAAGACCCAGACCTCGCGGCTGTGACAGGCATCATGCACGAAGGCTACGCGACCGCCGGTGTCGAGGCCATTGACTCGGCGAGTTCGGCGTACCCCTTCCGCGCCGACCGCCACCTGATGTTCTTCAACGCGGCCGTAACAGACCGCGATAGCGCCCTTGAGGAGAGGGCCAGGATCTGGGCCGCCGAGGTCAGTGACCAGTGGAACGCGGGCCAGCCGGGCCGCACCAGCAATGTGTACCTCAACTACGCCACCAGCTTCGAGACCCTCGAGGAGCGGTACGGCCACGAGAGCTGGCGCATCAAGAGGCTGCGAGGCCTCAAGGCCCAGTATGACCCCAACAACCGCTTCCGCTACTACAACCCCATCGTGGTTGAATAAAGCAGAGAGCACAAGCCAATTGTACGTACTCTAAAGGGGTGGCTGAGAGGAGTATTTGAAGAAACTTGTACGCTTTCCAAGGTTTTTCTTCGGCTTGCGAGAATTTAAAACTCCCAATATTTCATCACATGTGAGCGATATGCTCGGAAAAAACTATGACCAACAGTTCCCTACTTGCGTGATCATTTTACACTTTTCCACTCGTGATGTATGTGGTCGCTTCAGACACAGAAAGATACCAAGCATGGATGAACAATGGCGTGACTTGCCTGACGCCAGCCCTTAGACCGATAGTGCGGTGGTCAACAACACCGACGAATTCTACAATGATGTGCTTTAATGTCAATCGAGAGTGATGCCGCCTCGTCAGAACAGGGACACAGTCACCAACGAGAATGTATCGCATTGCTCACTCAAACTCGGATCATCAGGCGTAACAATACTACGCGCCGTTGAAACCTAGCCTTCTTTCGAAGCTCACGCTGCTTGATTTGACTTAATCCAATGGTTTGCCAAGACAAACAGTAAGCACAACAACAACATTCAAGCTTAGGCAGCTAGCAGCGACGTTGTAGCGTATGTCGTCAGGCGCCTTTTGCTGGCTTTTTCCAATCAGCTATCTGCTTTCCTATGACATAGAACAGGTACCATCATCAGTATAACCCCGGCCCTGATTATCCCTTACTCTTCGTTGGGGGTGAACACAACAGATCGACCAGCGTTAGACTCCGTCCCAGCTACTTGCAACGCTTCGGCAAAGTCCTCCATCTTGAAGGCCCTGTGGATCTTCAGACCCGCCTTCTCGCCCAGCTTCAAAACTCCCGTCTGCACAAGCTTGACGAGATCCTCCTCTTGACTCCAAGTACACATCATTGTCGCCCGAACGGTAATGCCCTTGAGTTGGAGGAGCGGGATGGGTATCGAGATCTCGGGCACGCCGCTCATCAGGTTAGCCCGTCCGCCGGCCTGGAGAGAGAGCATCCCTGCGCGAATGTGGTCGGTGTTCGTGGCCGTCTGCGGAGTCATGTCGAGGAAGACGTCGACAGGGCCGAATCTCGAGATCTCGGATAGGTCCGTCTCCCAGCTGCCGCTAAGCTTGACCGTCTCGACCCGTCCCGGTGCCAGGTCCATGAGTTCTTTCAGGACCTTCTCGTTGCGGCCCATGGCGATGACGCGGGCCCCCATGGCGAGGGCGACGTGCACGGCCGCGCCGCCGAAGTTCCCCGTCGCCGGACTGATCAGGACGGTCTCGCCCGCCGTCAGGTTCACGTCCCGGAGGCCACCGTACGGAACGGCCATCTGTCCGAAGAATACGAGGTCGCGGGGGCTGACGCCGTGTTTCTGCAAAGCTCCTTCATCGAAGCGATGCACAGACTCGATGGGGGCCTTGACAAGCTCGGCCCAGGTGCCGTGGTGCCAGACGTCTTTGGCAATTGCTTGCATCTCACCTGTGGCAGCAAGTAGCGCCAGGAGCATGATCTGGCCCGGGTCGTCACGCGGGCGGATCGTGGGGTCGACAATCACGAGGTCGCCGACTTTCAACTTGGCGGCATCCGGGGGAACGGCGACGACGCGCCCTACCGCGTTGGTGCCGCCTACCAGAGGGAAGGGGACAGGATACTGGCGCGGGTTACCCCTGGAATAGACGTCGTTGATGTACCCTGGGATCCAGCAGTACAGTGTTTTCACGATGACTGACCCGACATCTACCGTAGGGGTGGGAAAGGAGGCAATCTCTGGGGGACTAGATGGCGACGTGAAGTGAAGCCCCTTGTAGCTGCTTGGGAGTTGGGTCAACGTTGTTGACGCCATTTTCGGATGTAGTACGAAGGCTTGTTGGTGACTTGGAGTGATCTCAAGAAGAAGGTAAGATAAGAATGTGAATATCGTGCGTGACAAGAAGACGAGGAAAGAGTTTGCTGTTCTTCAACTCTTCCAGAACCAGAATCAGGTCAACAAGTAAATAGCCGATTCCATGGTCCGGATCGCTAACAGATGCTCGGCATGGCGAGCTCGCGAGGGTATTCGACGGGGATTACACGCCTGTAATGTCGACAAGTTGTACATAAGGCTTGCGCATAGTTGCCTCGGATCCCCCTTGGTGCACGACTTGCATATGCACTACTACGTGGGGGTTTTCAGAGGTATAGGTACCTACTGTTCATCCCCTCTTGTTTTGCGAACAAAGGGATGCCGACGCAGCGCTCATCAACTTGGGAATGCCCAACCGTTGACCCCGTTTCCCGCCCGGCTAAATTTCCGCAGAGCAGGAGGAGGAGGAGGAGGAGGAGGAGGAGGAGGAGGCGCACTAAGTCACGCAATTCTCTCGGTAAGCACCCGGGTTCCGGTCCGATTGCTCGCCTTCACCGAAATGCCTTGTAAGCATGCGTGGGATGCAGATAGTGCAGTGTAACATCAAATGGGAAGAAAGGGTAAGTTTGCCCGCCTCCCCCTCTCCCCTCGTCTACTCTTGACAGGATGAATAGCCGCAGAAATGACTTGTGTGACGTACGACGCATGGTGCCAAGGTGTGTTGGAGGTAGGTCTGCATGCCACGGGGAACAAACACACCGAACTTGGCAGGTGGAAACAAAAGGACCATCCCATTCCATTAATAAGCGAACACTACTTAAGAACTTGACGTCTGACATGGTGGTCAGTCTGAAGTAGTGGTCCACCAAGTCATCGGAGTGGGAGAATATCGTGCACTCGTCGAAATCATCATGTCCGTGTACGTCATCACTGGAGCATCCAAGGGAATTGGGGTAAGTCTGCCTCTCGCCAGGTTACGTGCCACATGTACCTAATCCAGGCCAGTTCGAGTTTCTCAGGCAATTCTCAGAAGATTCAAAGAACCTTGTCGTTGGTCTGGTCCGCGATAAGGCTGGAACGGAAAAGAAGGTAGCGACGGAACTCGGCAGCCGTCCCAATGTCCACATCCTCCACGCAGACCTCACCAGGTACGCCAGCCTGAAGCAGGCGGCTGCCGACACGGCTCAGATCGTCGGCGAGCGTGGCGTCGACTACCTGATTGCTAACGGAGGCGTGGTGCCCCTATTCGACGTCTACGGACCGATCGGTGACTTGTAAGTGCACCGCTTTTCTCTCGCGGCTATCCGAGCTGGCATGTGTTAAAGGCTGTGTGTTCAACAGGAGCGACAGGCCCGAGGAGCTGGAGGCCGTTGGGTTAGAGCTGTGGCAGACCAATGTCGTTGGCAATATCCACCTCATCCACCTCTTCTTGCCCTTTGTTTTGAGGGGCAAAGTCAAGAAGGTCATCTTCATTTCCTCTGGACACGCCGACCTCGACTTCACCAACGCATTGGACGTTGATACAAGTCCGCTATATACTGCCTCCAAGTCAGCTATGAATGCTGTCATGTCCAAGTTCAGCACGCAGTACAAGAAAGACGGTGTACTTTTCTTGAGTATCAGCCCGGGCTTGGTGGAGGTGGGCCGCTATTCAGATGGTGAGAATTCCCTCGTCTCGATGATAGAAGGATGTCGTCGTGTTAATGTGTGCCCCAGCTACTCCAGAGCAGCTCAAGGGCTTTGCATCATTTACGGATAAGCTTCCAGCCTATGCGCCGGACTTCAAGGGTCCACTCACTCCAGAGGAATCTGTCCGACTTGTCACGGAGACCTTCGAGAAAGCCAGCATCGAAGGTGGGTTTGGTGGTGCGTTTGTATCACAGTATGGAAACAAGCAGTGGATATAGGCCCAGGGTCATCGTTACAGGCCTTCGAAGGTGCTGTAGCACTGCAACCAGTCATCTTCGACGGTGTATTTTCCTTCCTTCCTTCTGGATAGGTGCATGACAGGTAACCCGAAATTCATGATACGTATGATAACCCCCGAGTTTACGGTTGAGCGGGAGGACTCAACGGTGAATTTGTGCAAGTGTGGCTGACTTGTGCACGCTAAGCCACGATCCAAGCGCAAGGGTGCGCAGGGTCAGCTCTCAGTGTCAGGCGGCGGGGCTCCGGGACCGATCCAGCTGTGATTGGGCTGGTAAAACCCATCTTTGGGGTTCTCCTTCTCCTGCCTCCTGCCTCCCATTGTGGTCATCATGTGGAAGAGCGGCCAATGGGGGTACAGAAAGGACCTAGCTCAGGGGTTCTTTTCTTTTGGCCCCTTTTTCTACGACCGTGTTCGCCTGTCATGTATTCACACAGTCTGGCGGCTTTTGTTCTTCTTCTCCTTCCTTGCTTCTTCGGCACTTGCCTTGACCGAAAGCCTGACGTTGCAGCTTGGGGTGATTGCTGTTATTCAAGCAAGAGCCACTTCCCCCCCCCTATCAAAGCGGCGCCGAGGGAGAAGAACTCATTATACGTACAGGCCGAAGAAGGAGGGGGGCCACCGTCGACAAGCGGCAGATCCTCCCGCTGCGTACCCTGTGCCCTGCGCTGGGCCGAGTGTGTGCTATGGCGTGGTGTGTGGTGGGTGATCTGACCTACCAGCCTACAACCGACAGGCTTTCCTTGCCCCCGCCCCCCTCCCCCCTCTTTGATCCGATCGCGTTTGGCATCGATCCAGTCCCAGCGCACCAGAGTGGGTGCCTGGTTGCTAGACGGGCTGAGGGGGTTTCAAGCGCGGCTGTCAATTTACCTGCTGCACCACAGTCCACGAATAGGAGCCAGCGGTGTGACTTGCACGAGATGCTTGGCTGGACGAGCACGAATAGGGGCACACTTGACTCGCCTATGGTCTCGTAGGGGAAAGGTGAGCGACGACATACGCTCGTGCGTAAGTGTGGTTGTCAATTGAGTGAGAGGAAACGGGATGAACAGTCTGGTGATGCGGACTGAGGAGTGGTCTGGTGAGCAATTGCTCACTCCAGTTGATCATGAAAGAAGAGTTTGTCGTCTCGCCTTGGCGAATGGGTAAGACTCGATATCGGATCCTCACGACTTCTTGGCTTTGGGTAGCTCTCCAGCCAAAAACCAGGGAAACTTTGAACTGGTGAATCGCCCACAGCAAACCCCAGTTGAGATGGGCTTCCAACTCACGGTCGGTCATGTATTCGCTTTCGTGCTGTTGGGGTTGGTCAAAGGGCTACCAAGCCGAAGAAATATGATTCCAAAGATAGTTATGTGCCGGGGCCCACGACCCAGCTTCAAGTCGGTACATGTCGTTTCATATCAGGTTGACGTGCCTGAGATGGGAACCAGGGCCAAGGTAGCGCGTAGGGTACTGTGTCGTGCTGCTGTGGGCAGACGCCAGGGCGCCTTCCCCTGGTCCTACCGCCCTGGGTAGCGTCCCAAGTACCTTGCCTTGCTTCTCTGTTCGCACCGTGAGGAGGGCACTGTAGCTTCCCACAATTAGTGGATCGAGCAACACCGCACAGCAGACGACAGCCCATCGCCGTCCGCCTGCGTACAGTACCGTTCCACCAGTCGCTCTAAAAGCAAGGCATCGCACAGTGCTCACAACAAGGGGGGGGGGGGGTTCCGCCCCCTCAACCCATCCACACAGTCCCCAAGGCCAAGTTATATCTTGGCACAGGGGGGCAACCCCAAGCCCAAGTCCACGACCAAAAAAAAAAACTCTTTTCGACTTCCTCTTCCCACCCTCATTCCATTCTCCAGGGGCATCACCTCCTAATAAGGCCGTCTGTATATTGACACGCTTGCCCTTTTTTTGTCTTCCCTTCCCCTCCTCTCTCCTGGCCCCTCAAATACTATTCTGGGGAAGAAGGGACGAATTTGTATTTTGAGTCTGAAGAGACGTATGTCCTTTTTGGTCTCTGGTCCCGCTACGCCCGCCACCCATCGAATCGGTTTTCCCCCAAGTCGCCTGGTTCTAGGTGGCTCCCGGC
>NW_003315031.1:1148817-1152192 GCF_000150825.1 Verticillium alfalfae VaMs.102
CCCACCTTCTAGGTGTCTCCAGTCACAGAACCCAAAAAAAAAAAACAGGGCAGCACCCAAGTCATCCGGGATCATCTCGCTGAGCCCTGCCTCGACGACCTCATCCTTGGTCTCGACCCTGTCTTTTGCCCTCTCAACGCAAACTCGTCCATCGTCCACAGAGTGACCACCTGTCCAGCCAGACAGCCAGCCTGCCTGCAGATACGCACACCACACACGAACGGACATAGTCACGCCGCACATTCACCGTTGAACGGCTCCCGCCCCGACATTCCTTGGCTGTCAAAAGAAGCAGAACGACACCGTTGTCTTCTCGTCTACCCGATTCATCGCATCGCCTATATTCGAAGACCTTCCGACGCGGGTGTCCCTTGTAATATCTCTCGCAACACGACGGCTTTTTCTGACATCAAAGCCCTTTCGCCTTCGACCTTCGCTCCTTCGCAAACGAAACGAGATCCCCCGTTGACGAGCCCACTTTCCCCGACCTCGAACCCCTTTGGCACCTCGTCCTGCCTGGGTAATCCGACGCAAGACACAATACCGGCCCCTGTCGGTATTGCTTCCCTCTGCGTTCACGATTTCTTCTGCGCCAACTCGGTCTTCCGTTCACACCCTTTTTTTCTCACCTTCTCCAACACACACCCCCGTCAACAGATCACCATCGCCACGGCGCGCTTCGTGTCACCAGAAAGAGAAGAGAAACCAACTAGTATCTGATGATCGTCGCCGGTAACAGTAATTGATAATGTCAACTTCGAGATCCGATCAATTGCCCATCGGGTATCCGCCTCAGTCGGCATCTCAGACCCGTTCGACCTCCCCGTCCTCCACATCGCCCGCGGACTCCGCACTCGCGTCCGGTGTCCGCTCTTCCTTTGGCCTACCCCCTGGCCTGAACCCTCCTGGCAAGATGGCCTCCAACTCGCGATCAGGGACTGGCTCTCCGTCGCACGAAATGCCGGGTTCAAGCAGGTTATACTCCAAGAGGTCTGTTGACCCTCCTTCCTTCCTTGCCGTTCAGGATGCAAAAGATCTGCCCTCGCATCGTGCTAACCTCGAGAACCACAGAGCCAGAGAGATCCAGGCACAAGAAGGCATTCCTGGTCTTCCCCTCAACCCTTGGGGCGGACCTCCCACAAGTGGCAACTCGACGCCCCTCCGCGAGAACATCCCCGAATCGCCCACCGATGGCTTCCCCGACTTTGCTCCTCCTATGCCTGCTTCCGAGTTGCCCCAAGCTCGCCGTGCCCGGGCTGGCACTTTGCCCTCCCGCTTCTCACCTGGCGGACCAAACCTCCCGCCTGGCCTGTCCAGGTCCAACCGAGTCACACCTTCCCACACCCCGCTCAAGTCGCCCTCGCCGGCCCTCGACGGCAACGAACAATCGTCCAGCAGCTCCGCGCTGCTGTCCCGCCTTCGTGCCGGATCCATGCCCCAGCGGAGCCCGTTCGCTCACGTGCCCGGCACCAGCTCCCCTTTTGGCCCCTCCATCTTCAGCAGCTGGAATCCAGCCGGCGTCGGTCGTGAGCGTGGTTCGACTCTGGCTAGCATCGCGAGCATTGGTTCCAACGGACCGAGCTCCCCCGCCCAGTCTCACTTTTCGAAGGAAGGCGCGGTGAGAATGATGTGCATATGCGGACTCTTGACTACCTAGACTTGCCGAGACGCCGCAGCCGCCCCGTGCCCAGCTTGCCACCCCGTACCTGCCTGCCAACTACAACGACTTGTCGAAAGCTAGCCGCTTCCGATCCTACTCGGTGAACAACAAGGACAAGTACGCAGACGAGGAGGATGATTACGACGAGATGGACGGCATGTACCTCGAAAGCCAGTACGCAGCCCAGCTGCAGGATCAGCTCGCCGCCACCAATGCTGCTATTCACAGCCATAACATGGCGGTGCAGGCTTTTGTCAACCAAGCCAGCCGTCCCCGCGCGCGAACCGCTGGCGTCCTGGACACTCCCGGTTCGCGACTGATGCGTACATACCTTCCAAACAACGGCGGCGGACCCCCCTCGCTCTCTTCCGCCGAACTTCGCCTCCCCGACGACAAGGACTACGATGAACTGCCGCAGGCTGTCGCTGCTATGAACTTGGGACGGTCCAACAGCCGAAACGCCGGTCTGCTGAACGCTGAGGATCAAGGACTCGAGGGACCTACCAGTGCTCTATGGCTGGGAAGCATTCCCACCTCCACCACCACCTCTACCCTGACCGAGATGTTCAAGTCCTATGGCCCGATCTTGTCAGCGCGAGTTCTCACCCACAAGAACTGTGGATTCGTCAATTTCGAGCGCGTTGAGAGTGCTATCACTGCCAAAGCGAGCATGAACGGCAAAGAGATCTTCCCTGGCGCTGGCCCTATCCGTATCAACTTTGCCAAGCCCCCCTCTGCCTCAAACACCCCCGGCCACGACGGTGTGTTCCCTTCGCCCAGTCCCGATCCCTTCGCCAAAGGACAAGAGAATGGTCAGGGTGGCGCTGGATCTGCCTCGAACCCAGCAGACGGTTCCACTGTGCCGGCTCGCTCCGTCAACACTCCTCCCAACGCCCCGTCCCTGCAGGAATCAACCGCCGACATCCTCCAGATCGTTAAGCAGTTCCAGGCCTCGGAGGAGGATCTGTACAGGATATCCGGCAACCTGCAATCCGCCGTTCAGTTCGACGCTTTCGTCGAAGAGATCCCTCCCATCCGTGAGCCCGCGCACTCGCGTGTCCATGATGCCCCTAAGCTGCGGGACATTCGCAAGAGGATCGACAACCAAAGCCTGTCAAAGTCAGAGATTGAGAACATAGCCGTCGACATGCTCCCGGAGATCGCCGAGCTCTCCTCCGACTACCTCGGCAACACGGTCGTACAGAAGCTCTTCGAGCACTGCTCGGATGAGCTGCGTGACGCCATGCTGGCCGAGATTGCGCCTCACATGGCCGAGATTGGTGTGCACAAGAACGGCACCTGGGCGGCGCAGAAGATCATTGATGTTTGCAAGACGCCGCAGCAGATGATGCTGATCGTGGAGCACTTGCGCCCCTACACCATTGGTCTTTTCCTGGACCAGTACGGCAACTACGTCTTGCAAGGCTGCCTCAAGTTCGGTGCGCCGTACAATGACTTCATTTTCGAGACCATGGTCGGTAGGTTGTGGGATGTCGCTCAAGGTCGCTACGGCGCTCGCGCCATGAGGGCCTGCCTTGAGAGCCACCACTCCACCAAGGACCAGCAGCGAATGCTTGCTGCCGTCATCGCTCTGCACAGCGTGCAGCTGGCGACCAATGCGAACGGTGCACTGCTTCTCACCTGGTTCCTCGACACTTGTACCTTCCCTCAGCGCCGCACGGTCCTCTCGCCGCAGCTCGTCCCCTATCTGGTGG
>NW_003315031.1:1152525-1154857 GCF_000150825.1 Verticillium alfalfae VaMs.102
GGTCAGGCTACAAGCGCCTATGGATGAGGTCGCCTTCGACGCCCAACGCGACCGTGTGCCTCCGTGATCACAGCACGACAGCGCAGCGCCCTCGTCTCGCCAAGCCACATCAACGCCACCAGCAGGCGGCGCCCGGCAACAAGCAGTTCTACACCAGATGAACCCCGCATCTACCCCCAACTACGATGCAGGCGGCTTCAATGGCCAGCGGAACGACGCAGCCGACGCCAGCATGGTTCCCTTCCCTTCCTACGGAGGTCAGAACCCCGCCATGTTCAACCCGGCCAACCAGATGCCTCCCACCCCGGCCAACCTGCAGCAGATGCAGTATCAGCAGAACATGCTTCAACGTGGCACCCCTCCCAACTTCTTTCCTCCCATGCAGGCCGGCTTCAGCCCTAGCCCGTCAATGGACCACTACAGGAACCAAAACATGCCCAATGGAAGCCCGATCCAGCCGGCTGCGACTCAGGCCCCCCCCGGCATGGGCCCTGCGCCAGGCTACGGAGCCCCTGGCTATGGCATGAGCATGGGCATGCCTGGCGGATACGGTTACAATGGAAACATGGGCGGTATGCAGAACCTCAACGGCATGCAGAACATGGGCTACATGCAGCAGGAACAGGTCAATGGCAGACGTGGTCGAGTAGGTCGTTCCCACCCAGGGCATCCTCGCTAGAAGCGCAAGGAAATCAAGAACTAATGTCCATTCCTTTGAAGCGATGATTTGACAGCCCCGCGCTTCGTCTCGGACTCCCTACGCTCCATCGCCACATGACGACCACTGAATGAGGTCAAGGCGACCCGTGTCACCAGCATGCAACCACGAGGGAAAGTTTTTTGGGAAATGGAGAAGACTCGGCACACTGGCGTTGCAGGAATATTTTGAGGTACATGCGAGAGTTTCTGTGGTTTTTTCCGAGTGATCTTTTTCCTTCTTCTCTATGCTTGTCTCCATTGCACTTTGGCTTTGCAGCATCATCTTTGTCTTACAAACTGGCGACAGAGGGGACAAGGGGGTACCCAGCCTGTGTTTTCCCTCTGTCATGTTTCCGATCCGCCTGTCCATCCCCGGGGAGGGCGTTGGTGTATATAGAGAGCGCTGTCATGAAAAGCGGGGGACTGTTTCGCCTTGTCTCTGTGACGAGAAAGGGCGACAACGCCACCGAGGGATGGATGGACTGTGGGCGGGCTCAAATCGGTGACGCGAGGGCTGCATGACTAGGGAGACATGCCAAACCAAACAACGCGCGTGATCGGCGTGGGGTAAGCACGAGAGCGACAGACAGAGAGCGAGAGAGAGAGAGAGAGAACCTTCTGTGAGGGAATGTCACACACCATGTCGATAGCTACGCCTGTTCGAATTGGCTTTCTTGCACGAAAATAACTTCAGTTTCCACTACATGCCTCCTTGACGTTGCCGTTCTGTATTACGTTGTTTTGATGTGACTACTGCTAAGACTGTAGTATTAGACAAGGACGAATAGCTAGACGTCGTCGAGCGTTCAGGTCCTCGCTCCGCAGGAGGACGGGACGGTGCCCAGCCAGCCAGCCTTCCTCTCTCTCTCTCGGAGGCTATCGACCGGCATGTTCCGGGTAACGGTTTGCAGGAAAGGAGGAATACAAGTCCCAGAAAGGAAGAAGAGAAAAACCACTGATCATGTTTGCAGTATAAGACAAAGCTCCACGTAATCTCCATCGCGAAAATGTCCAAGTAAATAACCGACAGAGACAGAGAGAGAGAGAGAGAGATAGGGCCCAGCACCGGCACTTAAGACGTCGGGGGCACAGGCTGCTCATTCACATCCCCCAAAATCCCAGCAACAGGAGCAGGAGCAAGCGGCAGGGCAGGCAGGGCAGGCAGGGCAGGCAGGGCAGGCTCCTCAACGAGGGCGGGCTCGTTCATAATCTCCTCGTAGCACCGGGCGTGCTCGTAGTTTGTGGGCCACCAGACGTAGCCGGCGGCTTCGTCCGCCTGGGGCTTGAGGCGCCGGATGAGGTCCTTTTGGCGCGCGCAGTGGCCCTCGCTGGGCTGGAGCTTGACGAGGAGGCTGGCGATCCTCTCCTGGCCCCTCGCCTCCTGGCTCCTGGCCTCTTCAGACTGCCGGTGGAGGGCTTCGAGCTTTGCGTAGGTCTTGTGGCTGCGCGCGCGGGACTGCGCAATGTCGTCGAGAAGGTCCTCGATCTTGTCGGAGGGGTTGGGATCGGAGTTCTGGCTGCCGTGGTCTGGTTGTCGCGGGGTCAGAAACACGTACGTCGCTGGAGAGCAGAGAGGGGAGGTGGAGAGAAGGAAGATAAAGAAAGGGAAGAGCAGAGAGAATTCCCACCCACC
>NW_003315031.1:1157200-1157723 GCF_000150825.1 Verticillium alfalfae VaMs.102
CAACCAGATGCCTACCACCACGGCCAACCTGCAGCAGATGCAGTATCAGCAGAACATGCTTCAACGTGGCACCCCTCCCAACTTCTTTCCTCCCATGCAGGCCGGCTTCAGCCCTAGCCCGTCAATGGACCACTACAGGAACCAAAACATGCCCAATGGAAGCCCGATCCAGCCGGCTGCGACTCAGGCCCCCCCCGGCATGGGCCCTGCGCCAGGCTACGGAGCCCCTGGCTATGGCATGAGCATGGGCATGCCTGGCGGATACGGTTACAATGGAAACATGGGCGGTATGCAGAACCTCAACGGCATGCAGAACATGGGCTACATGCAGCAGGAACAGGTCAATGGCAGACGTGGTCGAGTAGGTCGTTCCCACCCAGGGCATCCTCGCTAGAAGCGCAAGGAAATCAAGAACTAATGTCCATTCCTTTGAAGCGATGATTTGACAGCCCCGCGCTTCGTCTCGGACTCCCTACGCTCCATCGCCACATGACGACCACTGAATGAGGTCAAGGCGACCCGT
>NW_003315031.1:1157823-1166753 GCF_000150825.1 Verticillium alfalfae VaMs.102
CTCGACGTGGACGTGCATAGACTTGGGCAGGGCTGCAGGCTCACATAGGTCACGCCGTCAAGCCTGTCGACGGCGTCCGCCCGAGAGATGGGCAGCGCGAAGCTGGGTCTGCTTTCTGTTGCTACCCAACGAGACGAATGATCAAGGTTCAGCGAGCCTCACAGCTCAAGAGGTGCTGAGAAACCGCCGAGGTGAGCTCGTGGGCGCATTGCCACATGCTTCTGCGTCTTTGCACTTGACACGTCTGGCACACCTGCGGCTGAGGAGCATGAGGCCTGTTGAACGTAGAAGAAGCGTTGAGTCGGGCACCAAGGTCTCTACCATATTGCCTCTGAAGCCCAGCAAGCCTTGCGATGAAGCTATGAGGCCGGTGACCTAACGTCAAGAGGGCGTGGCATGCAGAGAGAGATCTGGTCGGTGCCCCGCTGGTCGCGGTAGTTCAGGCGCCTAGGTTTTGGCGCCATAACGACTACGCATGGCATGGTGATTCGACTGATGACATCGAAGTCATGCTTCAGGCCGGCAATGGAATCTCTTCAGAGGGGGTGATACTTGTAGGAGATGAAAGTTGTCGAATCTGGCTGTCCCAAGGCTGAATGGGGCTCTCTCCTTCTTGACATATGACATGAGATGAGATGAGTGCAAGTGGTAGTGGAAGTGGGACTACCAGAATGATCAAGTGGTGAGCGTATTGGCCGGTTCGCAAATGCCCCGCTCAGGATCGGACAGGGGAGGTTCGGTGGGTCTTGTAGCGGATCGGAGACTCGACTCAGCCCTGTACTGTAGCTCCTGCCCCACTTGAACCTTGAAGCTCAACCTCCTTCCCCTGGTCGGTCTGGACTTGGTCTTTAGACCTCTCTTCGTCGTCGTCCGCTTCTTCCTCCAGTTTCTGCTATCTCGCTGCCTGGCCGTTTACTGATTCTCTGGCCGATTGCAGCACCATGTCAGGCCACATTCTCAGTCCGGGACCTCTTATCCTTCTTCAGACCGACTCTTGAGCCATCTCTCCTGTGATGCTCGGCTGCCGCCTGCCTTGTCTCGTGCGTCCCATTTCTTCACCTCTTCTCCTGGCTTCCCCTTTCCAGACCTACTCCGCATCATGGCTCGATCTGGCATCTCCAGAGTAAAGACGGGTTGCATCACCTGCAAGTACGTTTTCCTCTCCATCTCTTTCCATCTCTCTTTCGGAGGGAACAAATAATAAACACTTGTTGACCACTGCGCAGGATTCGTAGGATAAAATGTGACGAGGCGCGTCCCGCTTGTCGACGCTGTGTCACGACAGGCAGGGCATGTGACGGCTACTCCACACCCTCCACCGCCAGCTACTCTTGGGCTCAGTTGCTACGCTCCAGCCCAACGCCGGGTCCTGCCGCCACCCACGCGGCCGGTGAACTCCGCGCCTTGGGCTTCTTCCGTGAAGTCGTCGCCCCTGTTCTCGCTGGGCCCCTGGATGGCTTTTTCTGGACCCACCTGGTGATCCAGTTCACCCACCAAGAGCAAGCCGCGAGGCACGCTGTGCTTGCCATCAGCTCGCTGTACGAGAACCTTCAGCAGGGCTTTGCCAGGTCACCCTTGATTGAGAAGAATGCCTTCGCTGTCAAGCATTACAACAAGGCCATCAGGCAACTGAGGACCACAAACAGCCACGAGGCCGTGCTGCTCGTCTGCATTCTGTTCACCTGCATTGACATGTTGCGCGGCGACTGCGAGGGTGCCGTCAGTCACTGCCGGCATGGCATCAACATGGTGGCTGGGAACCGCATAGACTCGTCCATCGTCCGCGACCAGCTGTTGCCTGCCTTTTATCGCATGGCCATCTTTCCCTTCTTCTTCGGCGCGCGGCCCGAATCTTTTCCTGAAATCACGACCCGTCAACCACACAACCCCACCACGTTCTGGACCATCGCGGAGGCCCAGTCCTCTCTCGATCCGCTCGTTCTGCAGGTCATTCGATTTGTTCGATCTGCCGATGAGTATCGGCTCGGGCAGTCGACCGACGATGAGCCCGGCATGACGACCTTGCGTGAGCGGGTCAGTCTGGACGCAGCTCTAGACGGGTGGGCCAAGGCTTTCCACACATATCAGGGGCAGAAGAGTCCACAGCACGACCCCAGCGACATGCGGACGCAGATCGTCGAGCGCCTACTCGGCATGAAATGGCTTGTTGCCAAGATCTGGATCGATACGTGCCTGTCGAGGGGGGAGATGGTGTATGATCTACACCTCGACAAGTTCCGCTCCATCATAGAACTTGCGCGGCAAGCCGAAGCTCGGGGACAGGCACTACGTAATGTCCGCGCGAGCCCCAAGTTCACGTTTGAGATGGGGTTCGGACCGCTGCTGGCATTTGTCGTCATTAAATGCCGGTCTCTGAGGCTGCGTGTTGCTGCTTTGAGTCTGATGAAGACACTGGCTTGTAGAAGGGAGAGTCTTTGGGAGAACGGGACCATGATTGCGTCGGGGATACGAACGATCGAGGTGGAACATGGGTTACAAGGGGGACTGGACAATAACCAGGAGGTTCATAGCGGTGACGAGGCACTCCCATCTGAAGAACAGCGGATCCAAGACTCGATCACGCTGAATGAGGAGCAAACCGTAACAAGCCACGACGGTGGCATCATCTTGCAGCAGAGGGTCGCGTATCTGATGAGAAGGCCAGGGGAATCCATTACAGTGCGAGACGAGTGGTACTCAGTAGCAGCCTAGGCGAGGCAGAGTTGGAGCAAGTAAATATGGTAGGTCTGCGGCTTATGCGTGTTGCTGTCCCGAAGCGCAAGCTGACCCTTCGCCAAATGGAACTACGCGATTGGTCGGTTCGCAACTTGAGATCAGGAACAAGCATGCGACAGGGGGCTGTGAACATAGGAGAGCCCAGAAATAGTCGTTCATGAGCATGGATACGCAACGCCCTTCTTCATATAAAGCTACAAGTCGGCTTTGGATCGATTTGTTTGGAATTCGACCACCACAGGCTTCATACTTGCTTTCTACGATCTTGTGTCATTCCTTGATTTCTATCAATACAGCCATGCGTTTTTCTGTATTCCTCCTGTTGGTCACTGTCACCGCTGTCAGCTGCCTGCCTTCAAGAACTATCTCTACCGCGCCGACTCCTACACCTATACACGACAGACGGGAAGAGATACCGTCACTCTCAACCCAATCGCCTGCGCCTAGGCAGTATTTCACAATCACGCAACATGTTACGATACCTGGCATGACAAATGACCATGTCACTCTGCCCGCCAAGACCATTGACATTGCCATTCCAACCTGCACCACCACTGCCAAGCCGGATTCCAATGGCCACGTACCGCCGGGAGAGTGCGGTGCCTTTTGGAACTACTACCCCAGTTTCGCGGCCGCAGCCGCCTTTGCCATCTTGTTCGCGGTTCTGACGGCCATCCACATCTGGCAGGCCGCCAGGTACAAAAAGGTTCGTACGTCACACGCACGCAAGGTGTCATGTCCCTTCCGAAGAACCAGAGTCTAACAGGTCAGGCATGGTGCTGGGTTATCATCATGGCGAGCATCTGGGAGACCCTAGCCTTCCTCTTCCGCGCCATCAGCACAAAACACCAGCAGTCTAGCGGCATCTATCTTGTTTTCCAAATCTTTATCCTGCTGGCCCCCATTTGTAAGTATCCGATCCCATATATTGGAAGCTCACTGCATGTCTGACATGTCGTCTGGAAAGGGGTCAACGCCTTCGCCTACATGACCCTCGGCCGTATGATCCACTTCTTCCACCCCCGGCAAGCCGTCCTCGGCCTCCCCGCCTCGACCCTCGCCGCCCTCTTCGTGGCCCTCGACATCGTCTCCTTCGCCGTTCAGCTCACCGGCGGCTCCATGGCCGGCCCCACCACCCCGCCCGCCGAGCAGATGCGCGCCATCCACATCTACATGGGCGGCATCGCCCTCCAGGAGTTCTTCATCCTCCTCTTCCTCGGCCTGACGCTCGTCTTCCACCGCGACATGCGCCGCGTCGCCGCCGCCGCCACCGCCGCCGCCACCTGGCGCCCGCTGCTGTGGGCCCTCTACGTCTCGCTCGCCATGATCACGACGCGCATCGTCTTCCGCCTCGTCGAATTCTCGTCGGGCCACGAGACCGACAACCCGCTCCTCGTGCGCGAAGCCTACTTTTACGCCCTCGAGGCCGCACCCATGGCCCTCGCCGTCGCGGCCTACAACGTCGCCCACCCGGCCTCCGTCATGCGCGGGCCCGAGTCGGAGATGCCCGGCCTGTTCGGTATGCTGAAGCAGAGCGTGGCGCGCAGGCGGCGGCGGGGCGCGGGACACGTGCCGCTCGAGAGGGATCCGGAGGAACAGGAGCTCACGTGTCATGGTCGACGCCGGTAGCTGTTTGCATATCCTGGTTCCTTGGCGGGATCTTGTATTGGCGGTCTGAGGAGGGGGGCAACGCAAGGGGTGGCGTCGTGTCGAAATATGTCTGAAGGATGTCTGCGAGAGGCTACTCCTGCTCCGTTACTACTTGTCTACAGATGAAGCCCCCCCCCCCCCTTGGCGCGGCCCTGCAGAGGATGTAGCGCACATGCTGGGGTATCGATAGCTACAGTCCTCATGGGCGATATGTCGACCGTCAAAGCCAATCTGACTTTCCTAAGTTTGCTGCGCATCTGCATCTGGACATGAACCAGGACATGGCAAAATCTGCAAGACGAGTGGTCAGACAGACCCGAGATTCTCATCACCGGCTCGACTGCCGTACCCTCTGTGAACACATCCCGCGCACCCGCAGCACGTCACGTCAATGAAGTGTATTCTCGGCAAGTATGATACAACACGTTCCCTAGCCTACCGGGAAGCCTCGCGCGCCGTCGCGCTCATAAAAGTGTATCCGTCTGCCTCGCCCTCCTCTCTTCTCTCCATGGCCATTCAGGCCCTCGAACTCCCATGCGGCGCGCGTCTCGCTCGACCGCAAAGCGAGGAAGATACGCCCTCGCAGTTCCTCGGGATGAGGAGATCTTCAAACGGCCTCGGTGCCGCAAGACAGTCAACGCACCTCGCGCGCAACCCCTTCGCGCTCCCACCCTATCCACCTTCGAAAGACCATGGGTCCCGGGGCGCTTGAAGAAGAAAAGTAATAGACCAAAGCTGCCGAAGCGTCGCGCCACCCGAGCCCGCCGGTCCCAGGAATTCCCGTTCCCCTTTTGTTTTTGGAGGGGGGTGGCGAACATGGGGTGGCTGGGTGAACGGGCACTAGAAGAAAAAGAGACGCAGTTCTCCATTCAACGCCGGGCGATCCGCCAATGTGTGGGGGGGGGGAATCAATTTATGAGAAAGTAAGAAATGAAGTCCCTGGAATGGAAAATCGAGAGCGTCGTTTATTCGCCGTGCCCAGTACGAAGAACACGTCTCGCGTGGTACACTCGGACACAGAACAGGGGTATTACGTGGTCGGAGAGAGTGTATGAGTGACAACTTAATCGACATCCATAATGCCGGCCTCACCCTGGTCGGATTTGCCGTTGGCAGACTCGAGGTGATCTGGGCCTGTCGTGGCAGGTGTAGGAAGATCAACCTCGGCCGACTCAGTCTTTGCGGATAGAGCATCGCCGTCGCGGGCCGTAGGGCTCTGGCCCGCCAACGCAGCATGGATGCGTGCTTCCATGGCCTTGCACTCCGCGAGCATGGCCTGAAGGCTCTGCTGGTCTCGCTGGCCCAGGTTGCCGCTGGCGAGGTTAGTGGCGTCGCCGCGCGCTATGAGCGACAGGACAGCAGGATCGGCGTTATCCTGGACAGTTGTTAGGAAATGCGACATAGCAGGATGGTCCGTCTCAAAACCTACCAGAAGAGCTGTGGTGAGCTGAGAAAGACCGTCGCTGTTGGATTCGCGCAGCTGAGCCAGGTTCAGCGCTGCCTGGTGTTCCGTGATCGACACCTGGCCGATCATGGGTCGCGACTCTGGCGCAGCCTCCAGTTGTTCGTCGTCGGGGGCTGCTGGAGCAACGGGTTTCCTCCGGGAGAACCCTGGACAAGTCAGTAACTAGGACCTCAGCATTCTAGCAGAACGAAACATACTGTGAGACAAAATCCAAAATGATGCCCTTCTCGGGCAAGCGGTAGGTACGGCCAAACGAGGTAACGTCGTTCCATCCGCTGTCATTGTCAGACTCGTCGTTGATGACCTCGATGAAGCCATTGTTCTTCATGCCACGACTGTACAGCGGGGTGATAACCGTGGCATCGCGAATCTTGCGATACTTGTGGGCGGGGGCGAGGCTGCCGGGAAGCTTCGCCAGCAAGTCATCATTGTGAGCCGGGCAGACCCAGGTGCGCAGAACCGGCGGGATGGCGAGCGGCGGGTCGAGACAGTCCAGATGCCAGTGCAGACCACAAATGCTGCACGGAATGACGGAACGGTCGCTGGCCGTCGCTTGCTGGCAGTTGTGGCACAAGACTGGCGACCCATCTGCATCGCGGACTTTGTGGAAGTCCGGCGCCTCCTCGTAACCACCTCGTTTCCTGGTACAAGTCAGCTGACATGCGCACAATGGCCGCTGCCGCCGCCGAGGCCGGCAAGAGGGACGCTTTCACATACTTGGGGACCTTGGGCACCACGGCGTTTTCTTCCTCGTAGTCCCCCTGAGGACCAGCTCGCACATTTTCAAAGTAGGTCTGGATGTGCTGCGGCAGCTCAAACGCCCCTGGATTGGTCTTGTCAAGCACCGCCAGGAGGGCACCGAAATGGCCCGGCCTCTTGTCAGATGATCGGGTCGGAAACCTCGTTCCGATGCACCGTTGACAAAACCATTCATCAGGGAGAGGCTCGTCGACGAGCAGATCGACGCACTCGAAATGGAAGGACCGGGAGCAGTGCTCACAGCGAATGAGTTCACCTACCCCGCCGCCCGCCGAGCAATAATCGTCGTTGTCATCCTCCCCCCTCGAATTACCCAAATTTGTCTCCAAGGGGGAAGGGGGGGGGGACCGCGTATGCTGACCAGGTGACCGGGTCGCGGGCAAAATAAAAGTGGGAGATGAGCTGGTCGCTAAAACTCTGTGCGTGGGCGGCAACCCGTTGGCATGACGAGGGGGGGGGGATGGGCTGGGCCTGGCGTGGGTGAGGAGAGGGAGAATGGGGGCCATCGAGCCAGATCGAGCAAGACAAAGCCAGGCTCACTCAGATCCACCCACATGACGAGCAGAGCATGGATGTAGTGATGAGGAAATCATGAGGAAATGCAGAGAAATGCAGAGAAACCACACGCAAAGCACAAGCACGTACCGAATTGAAGTGAGCCCCGCTGGATGAGAAAGGATGTCCCTCTCCGCTCTGGCGAGGTACGCCTGCTGCAGTGCCGATGGTCTTCTTCTTGGGCCTGGGAGAGAGAGAGTGTATGTTAGATCGGAAGAGCATGAGACGAGGACAGAGGACACGCGATGGATTGATGATGCGCCTCGCTGCCCGCAAGGGAGGAAGAATATACTCACGATGACTTGACACGCAGCCCAGTGCCAGGTGCGTTGCTTTTTGACAGCCCGCGTGCTGACGGGCGTGCCAGCTTCTGGAAGGATTCCCATTTCGAGGCTCCTCGGGGTGGGAACGAACGACCTTTCGCGAAGGGGGCTTGGACCCCTTCAAACCCCCTCTTGTTAAGCCGGGTGGTTTCCCCCTTGGCCTGCGTTCCAAGGCACGCTGGGGGTTCCTTCCCACCGATTGTCGCTTCTTCCGGTTCCGGGCAAACCCGGGATTGGGGGGGGCCACCGGGGGCCTTGGAGCTCCGTCCCAAGAAGGGCGGATCGATGGCGCTGGTCGCATTCGCGCTGGCGCTGGCGCTGTTCTGCGTCTCGCCGCGGATTGAGCTCTCCTCGGGGGCATCGACGTCGGCAAAGTTGCTCTGAAGCCGCGCCATCCTCCGCCTGGCCGTGTTGGCTTCATCCACAGCGCTGACCTCGTTGTTGCTCTTTCCCTGCGTAGACGCCTTGGCATTTGCCTTCGCCGCTCGTGTCGTCTTGGAGCCCTTAGCTGGCCTGCCGACCGGCCTACGAGCGGGAACTGCGTCAGCAAATTGGGGCGACGAGGGAATGTCCGACATGGCAGGATCAGCAGGCGCAGGGCTGCCCGAGGATGACAAGGCCGAGGGGTCGGGTGCGTCGATGATCATCTTCTTTGTGATTTTTGCGTTGCGTTGTCGACTGGGCCGCAGTTCGTTGAAGATGATCTTGGCGCTCGTCGCGGGGGCGGCGGCAGCCCCTTCGACGTTGCGATCACGGATAGCTGCAGGCGTAGGCGACGGCAGAGAAGGCGAGCCCGAAAGCTCCGACAGAGCAGACGAGTCGCTGCCTGCGGAGTCCCGACGAGCACGCCTCCGAGACGGCGTGACGAGGGCGCCGCCATCGCCGGCGGTCGAGGGTTTCGCCATGAACGGCGATGCTGTGTGCTGCTTTCGCGATTTGTGCTTCCTCTTTGACGGCGTCACAACAATGGGCGTTGCTGGCACGGGCACGGGCGCCTCGACGACTGGAGGCGGCACCGCAGGCGCAGGTGTGGGTTCAGGTGAACTCGGACGTCTTGCCTTGGTGAGATCGAGCGTGATGAGTTTGGCGTACGGTGCACGCTTCCTTTTTTGTCCGCTCATGCCGTTGGGATTTGGCGACGGTGGGCCAAAGTGATCGCGGGCTCGATTTTCCTTGTTACCTTCCCTCTTCTTCGCCTCGATGAGCTTCGCAAACTCGTCAACGACCGACGAGTCGGCAGTCTGAGAAAAGATGGACTCGACCAGAGTGAGAAAATGCGCGTCGGAGGACTTTTCGTCGTAAAGCGTACGCAGAGCCCATGCCGTGGGATAGCGGCAGTGATCGAGTGCCTCGTGAATCGCTTGCTCAATGACCCTTTCGATGCGCTCCCTGGCAGGCACGGTCTGTTCGGGAGCGGCCGTCGTGAGATCTGTCGCAGGGGC
>NW_003315031.1:1166853-1168417 GCF_000150825.1 Verticillium alfalfae VaMs.102
CGAGTGGAAGCGCGTCGACCCGTAGAGACTCTGTTGAGGCTCCGCCTCGACAGGGGATTGCGCAGCGTCGTTGTCTTGGTGCCGGTGCTCTTCTGATCGTGCTCGTCGTCCGACTCGTTGGTAGGCAGTGCTCGCCGCATGGGCTTTTCCGCGGCTGCAGGTGCTGATGCTTCCTGGGCGAGAGGTTGCGGAGAGGGGGAGGCGGGCGTCACACTGTCTGGTGCGGAGCCAGAGCCAGACTCTGGCTTGGTTCCCAGCACGACCGACGCGGCCGCATCAGCACCAGCGCCGTCGCTGTCGACAGCCGTCGTTTCCACCCCTTCAGCAACCGTGCTGTAAGAAGATCTTCGATCGAATTCCGTCTTGGTCGCCGGCGGCGTCGGCGTGGATGAGGCAGCTGTGGCCGAGGCTCGCGCGGTCGCCTGCGCTGCCTGGAGGTGCGCCGTGCTCTTCTTCAGAATGATCCTGCGCACCGGCTGGCCTTCCTTCTTCTTCGCGATGGGAATCCACTTGGGCATCTCGCCAAGCGGCACCATGCCCTCGGTGACAGCCGTACCGCACGAGTCCCGTGATCCTCATAGCTCCGGTTTACTCTGGCACGGGAAGGGGTCCAGCCACTTCTGCAGGAACGTCTTGGTCGTCGCGTCGTTGACCGAGCTCCTCGACGTCTCCAGAGGGCTCGGGCCAGGACCCGCGTTGGTGTTGGCCGTAGGCAGCTGAAGCGGGCTCGAGAATCGCGACCGTGTCGCTCGCGTGCTCGTGGCCATCTTGCGGAGCTCCTCCTCGAAATCCTCTTCTTCTTCTGCTTCTGCCTTTTCGACGTCCGCCGCCACGACCACCTCCTTTCTCCTTCTCTGTCGTTTTCCTATCGCGACGGTATAGTGCCAAAACAACCTGATGGGCTCCTGTTGGTCGCAATCGCGACGGTGCGCGTCGTGGGAGGTGCGGTCGGGGTTTTTCTGCGTCCGGCCTCAAGCTCGAGCTTCGCCGTTGCGCCCCCCCTGGCTGGGGCCTCGACACACGCTCTCCAGAGATGGGGAAAAAAGATAGGGAGAGATATAACACCTGCGCGTGCGGTTAGTCTCGTGCTTCGTATTGGGTAAAAAGTGGCGTGTCTACTTCTCTGATGCTCCAAAGTGGTGAGCGACTCAAAATGCTTCGCGTATCCCCTATCTCGACGCGGTTGATCCAAGGGGGGGGGAGGGAGAGGGAAGGGTGCCAAAGGCTGAGAGACGTCGAAGCTCTTTCTCGCAGGCGCAGAGGCTCCGTAATAGCGTGGCCGTGCCTTGGTTGAGCCACCGAGAGAAGCCCCAGCCAGCGGGCGTTGGGGGGCCCTTTGGGGGGCATGTCTCGGCCTCCTCCAGCGGGTGCTTAGGTCATGATGGCCTGCCAAGCAACCACCCGTGTAGGCAGTGATAGGGCATCCTCCCTCAAGGCTATAGGCGTTGTCCACCAGACGCGTCTGGCTCGGGGCATCGCCCACCAAATGATAGGACATGCCGTGCCCAGAAAGTGCCATGAGGCGTCCTGTGATGACACTGCAGCACCTCTTCGCCTCACCTGT